>NW_028142046.1:0-310198 GCF_055691185.1 Crinia signifera
TGTGACCCCGCCCACTTCCCACTTTGGGGCCAAGCAACAGTTGCCAGGGCAACCCTGGGCATGGCAGGGGGCTGGAGGGCGCCAGGCCCCGCCCACTTCCGCTTTGGGGCCCAGCAACAGTTGCCAGAGCAAGTCTGGGCATGGCAGGGGGCTTGAGGGTGCCTGACTCCGCCCACTTCCGCTTTGGGGCCCAGCAACAGTTGCTAGGGCAAGCCTGGGCATGGCAGGGGGCTTGAGGGCGCCAGGCCCCGCCCACTTCCGCTTTGGGGCCCAGCAACAGTTGCCAGGGCAAGCCTTGGCTTGGCAGAAGGCTTGAGGGCGCCAGACCCCGCCCACTTCCACTTTGGGGCAAGCAACAGTTGCCAGGGCAACCCTGGGCATGGCAGGGGGCTGGAGGGCGCCAGGCCCCGCCCACTTCCGCTTTGGGGCCCAGCAACAGTTGCCAGAGCAAGTCTGGGCATGGCAGGGGGCTTGAGGGTGCCTGACTCCGCCCACTTCCGCTTTGGGGCCCAGCAACAGTTGCTAGGGCAAGCCTGGGCATGGCAGGGGGCTTGAGGGCGCCAGGCCCCGCCCACTTCCGCTTTGGGGCCCAGCAACAGTTGCCAGGGCAAGCCTTGGCTTGGCAGAAGGCTTGAGGGCGCCAGACCCCGCCCACTTCCACTTTGGGGCCAAGCAACAGTTGCCAGGGAAACCCAGGGCATGGCAGGGGGCTGGAGGCCGCCAGGCACCGCCCACTTCCGCTTTGGGGCCCAGCAACAGTTGACAGAGCAAAGCCTGGGCATGGCAGGGGGCTTGAGGGTGCCAGATCCCGCCCACTTTCGCTTTGGGGCCCAGCAACATTTGCCAGGGCAACCCTGGGCATGGCAGGGGGCTTGAGGGCGCCATGCCCCCTACTTCCGCTTTGGGGGCCAGCAACAGTTGCCATGGCAACCCTGGGCATGGCAGGGGGCTTAAGGGCGCCTGGACCCTCCCACTTCCGCTTTGGGGGTCAGCAACAGTTGCCAGGGCAACCCTGGGAATGGCAGGGGGCTGGAGGGCGCCAGGCCCCGCCCACTTCCGCTTTGGGGGCAAGCAACAGTTGCCAGGGAAACCCAGGGCATGGCAGGGGGCTGGAGGCGCCAGGCACCGCCCACTTCCGCTTTGGGGCCCAGAAACAGTTGCCAGAGCAAGCCTGGGCATGGCAGGGGGCTTGAGGGCGCCATATCCCGCCCACTTTCGCTTTGGGGCCCAGCAACATTTGTCTGGGCAACCCTGGGCATGGCAGGGGGCTTGAGGGCGCCATGCCCCACTTACTTCCGCTTTGGGGGCCAGCAACAGTTGCCATGGCAACCCTGGGCATGGCATGGGGCTTGAGGGCGCCATGCCCCGCCCACTTCCGCTTTGGGGGCCAGCAACAGTTGCCACGGCAACCCTGGGCATGGCAGGGGGCTTAAGGCGCCCTGGACCCACCCAGTTCCGCTTTGGGGGCCAGCAACAGTTGCCAGGGCAACCCTGGGCATGGCAGTGGGCTAAAGGGCGCCTGGACCCTCCCACTTCCACTTTGGGGGTCAGCAACAGTTGCCAGGGCAACCCTGGGAATGGCAGGGGGCTGGAGGGCGCCAGGCCCCGCCCACTTCCGCTTTGGGGGCCAGCAACAGTTGCCAGGGCAACCCAGGGCATGGCAGGGGGCTTTAGGGCTCCAGGCCCCGCCCACTTAAGCTTTGGGGGCCAGAAACAGTTGCCAGAGCAAACCTGGGCATGGCAGGGGGCTTGAGGGCGCCAGGCACCGCCCACTTCCGCTTTGGGGGTCAGCAACAGTTGCCAGGGCAACCCTGGGCATGGCTGGGGGCTTGAGGGCACCATGCCCCACCCACTTCCGCTTTGGGGGGCCAGCAACAGTTGACAGGGCAACCCTGGGCATGGCAGGGGCTTGAGGGCGGCATGCCCCGCCCACTTCCGCTTTTGGGGCCAGCAACAGTTGCTAGATCAAACCTGGGCATGGCTGGGAGCTTAAAGACGCCATGCCCCGCCCACTTCAACTTTGGGGGCCAGCAACAGTTGCCAGGGCAACACTGGGCATGGCAGGGGGCTTAAGGGCGCAAGGTCCCGCCCACGTCCGCTTTGGGGGGCCAGCAACAGTTGGCAGGGAAACCCTGGGCATGGCAGGGGGCTGGAGGGCGCCAGGCCCTGCCCACTTCCGCTTTGGGGCAAGCAACAGTTGCCAGGGCAACCCTGGGCATGGCAGGGGGCTGGAGGGTGCCAGGCCCCGCCCACTTCCGCTTTGGGGCCCAGCAACAGTTGCCAGAGCAAGCCTGGGCATGGCAGGGGGCTTGAGGGCGCCATATCCCGCCCACTTCCGCTTTGAGGCCCAGCAACAGTTGACAGGGCAAGCCTGGGCATGGCAGGGGGCTTGAGGGCGCCTGACTCCGCCCACTTCCGCTTTGGGGCCCAGCAACAGTTGCTAGGGCAAGCCTGGGCATGGCAGGGGGCTTGAGGGCGCCAGGCCCCGCCCACTTCCGCTTTGGGGCCCAGCAACAGTTGCCAGGGCAAGCCTTGGCTTGGCAGAAGGCTTGAGGGCGCCAGACCCCACCCACTTCCACTTTGGGGCAAGCAACAGTTGCCAGGGCAACCCTGGGCATGGCAGGGGGCTGGAGGGCGCCAGGCCCCGCCCACTTCCGCTTTGGGGGCCAGCAACAGTTGCCAGGGCAACCCTGGGCATGGCAGGGGGCTTTAGGGCTCCAAGCCCCGCCCACTTCAGCTTTGGGGGCCAGAAACAGTTGCCAGAGCAAACCTGGGCATGGCAGGGGGCTTGAGGGCGCCAGGCACCGCCCACTTCCGCTTTGGGGGTCAGCAACAGTTGCCAGGGCAACCCTGGGCATGGCAGGGGGCTTGAGGGCACCATGCCCCACCCACTTCCGATTTGGGGGCCAGCAACAGTTGACAGGGCAATTCTGGGCATGGCAGGGGGCTTGAGGGCGGCATGCCCCGCCCACTTCCGCTTTTGGGGCCAGCAACAGTTGCTAGGGCAAACCTGGGCATGGCTGGGGGCTTAAGGACGCCATGCCCCGCCCACTTCCGCTTTGGGGGCCAGCAACAGTTGCCAGGGCAACACTGGGCATGGCAGGGGGCTTAAGGGCGCAAGGTCCCGCCCACTTCCGCTTTGGGGGGCCAGCAACAGTTGGCAGGGCAACCCTGGGCATGGCAGGGGCTGGAGGGCGCCAGGCCCTGCCCACTTCCGCTTTGGGGCAAGCAACAGTTGCCAGGGCAACCCTGGGCATGGCAGGGGGCTGGAGGGCGCCAGGCCCCGCCCACTTCCGCTTTGGGGCCCAGCAACAGTTGCCAGAGCAAGACTGGGCATGGCAGGGGGCTTGAGGGCGCCATATCCCGCCCACTTCCGCTTTGAGGCCCAGCAACAGTTGACAGGGCAAGCCTGGGCATGGCAAGGGGCTTGAGGGCGCCTGACTCCGCCCACTTCCGCTTTGGGGCCCAGCAACAGTTGCTAGGGCAAGCCTGGGCATGGCAGGTGGCTTGAGGGCGCCAGGCCCCGCCCACTTCCGCTTTGGGGGCCAGCAACAGTTGCCACGGCAACCCTGGGCATGGCAGGGGGCTTAAGGGCGCCTGGACCCACCCAGTTCCGCTTTGGGGCCAGCAACAGTTGCCAGGGCAACCCTGGGCATGGCAGTGGGCTAAAGGGCGCCTGGACCCTCCCACTTCCGCTTTGGGGGTCAGCAACAGTTGCCAGGGCAACCCTTGGAATGGCAGGGGGCTGGAGGGCGTCAGGCCCCGCCCACTTCCGCTTTGGGGGCCAGCAACAGTTGCCAGGGCAACCCTGGGCATGGCAGGGGCTTTAGGGCTCCAGGCCCCGCCCACTTAAGCTTTGGGGGCCAGAAACAGTTGCCAGAGCAAACCTGGGCATGGCAGGGGCTTGAGGGCGCCAGGCCCCGCCCACTTCCGCTTTGGGGGCCAGCAACAGTTGCCAGGGCAAACCTGGGCATGGCAGGGGGCTTGAGGGCGCCAGGCCCCGCCCACTTCCGCTTTGGGGGCAGCAACAGTTGCCACGGCAACCCTGGGCATGGCAGGGGGCTTAAGGGCGCCTGGACCCGCCCAGTTCCGCTTTGGGGGCCAGCAACAGTTGCCAGGGCAACCCTGGGCATGGCAGTGGGCTAAAGGGCGCCTGGACCCTCCCACTTCCGCTTTGGGGGTCAGCAACAGTTGCCAGTGCAACTCTGGGCATGGCATGGGGCTTGAGGGCACCATGCCCCGCCCACTTCCGCTTTGGGGGCCAGCAACAGTTGCCAGGGCAACCCTGGGCATGGCAGGTGGCTTGAGGGCGCCATGCCCCGCCCACTTACGCTTTTGGGGCCAGCAACAGTTGCCAGGGCAACCCTGGGCATGGCTGGGGGCTGGAGGGCGCCAGCCCCCGCCCACTTCCGCTTTGAGGCCCAGCAACAGTTGACAGGGCAAGCCTGGGCATGGCAGGGGGCTTGAGGGCGCCTGGCTCGGCCAATTTCCGCTTTGGGGGCCAGCAACAGTTGCCAGGGCAACACTGGGCATGGCAGGGGGCTTAAGGGCGCAAGGTCCCGCCCACTTCCGCTTTGGGGTGCCAGCAACAGTTGGCAGGGCAACCCTGGGCATGGCAGGGGGCTGGAGGGCGCCAGGCCCTGCCCACTTCTGCTTTGGGGCAAGCAACAGTTGCCAGGGCAACCCTGGGCATGGCAGGGGGCTGGAGGACGCCAGGCCCCGCCCACTTCCGCTTTGGTGCCCAGCAACAGTTGCCAGAGCAAGCCTGGGCATGGCCTGGGGCTTGAGGGCGCCAGATCCCGCCCACTTCCGCTTTGAGGCCCAGCAACAGTTGACAGGGCAAGCCTGGGCATGGCAGGGGGCTTGAGGGCGCCTGACTCCGCCCACTTCCGCTTTGGGGCCCAGCAACAGTTGCTAGGGCAAGCCTGGGCATGGCAGGGGCTTGAGGGCGCCAGGCCCCGCCCACTTCCGCTTTGGGGCCCAGCAACAGTTGCCAGGGCAAGCCTTGGCTTGGCAGAAGGCTTGAGGGTGCCAAACCCCGCCCACTTCCACTTTGGGGCGAAGCAACAGTTGCCAGGGAAACCCAGGGCATGGCAGGGGGCTGGAGGCGCCAGGCACCGCCCACTTCCGCTTTGGGGCCCAGAAACAGTTGCCAGAGCAAGCCTGGGCATGGCAGGGGGCTTGAGGGCGCCAGATCCCGCCCACTTTCGCTTTGGGGCCCAGCAACATTTGCCAGGGCACCCCTGGGCATGGCAGGGGGCTTGAGGGCGCCATGCCCCACTTACTTCCGCTTTGGTGGCCAGCAACAGTTGCCATGGCAACCCTGGGCATGGCATGGGGCTTGAGGGCGCCATGCCCCGCCCACTTCCGCTTTGGGGGCCAGCAACAGTTGCCACGGCAACCCTGGGCATGGCAGGGGGCTTAAGGGCGCCTGGACCCACCCAGTTCCGCTTTGGGGGCCAGCAACAGTTGCCAGGGCAACCCTGGGAATGGCAGGGGCTGGAGGGCGCCAGGCCCCGCCCACTTCCGCTTTGGGGGCCAGCAACAGTTGCCAGGGCAACCCTGGGCATGGCAGGGGGCTTGAGGGCGCCAGGCCCCGCCCACTTCCGCTTTGGGGGCCAGCAACAGTTGCCACGGCAACCCTGGGCATGGCAGGGGGCTTAAGGGCGCCTGGACCCACCCAGTTCCGCTTTGGGGGCCAGCAACAGTTGCCAGGGCAACCCAGGGCATGGCAGTGGGCTAAAGGGCGCCTGTACCCGCCCACTTCCGCTTTGGGGGCCAGCAACAGTTGCCAGAGCAAACCTGGGCATGGCAGGGGCTTGAGGGCGCCAGGCCCCGCCCACTTCCGCTTTGGGGGCCAGCAACAGTTGCCAGGGCAACCCTGGGCATGGCAGGGGGCTTGAGGGCGCAAGGCCCCGCCCACTTCCGCTTTGGGGCCAGCAACAGTTGCCAGGGCAACCCAGGGCATGGCAGTGGGCTAAAGGGCGCCTGTACCCGCCCACTTCCGCTTTGGGGGCCAGCAACAGTTGCCAGAGCAAACCTGGGCATGGCAGGGGGCTTGAGGGCGCCAGGCCCCGCCCACTTCCGCTTTGGGGGCCAGCAACAGTTGCCAGGGCAACCCTGGGCATGGCAGGGGGCTTGAGGGCGCCAGGCCCCGCCCACTTCCGCTTTGGGGGCCAGCAACAGTTGCCAGGGCAACCCTGGGCATGGCAGGGGGCTTAAGGGCGCCAGGTCCCGCCCACTTCCGCTTTGGGGGGCCAGCAACAGTTGCCAGGGCAACCCTGGGCATGGCAGTGGGCTAAAGGGCGCCTGGACCCTCCCACTTCCGCTTTGGGGGTCAGCAACAGTTGCCAGAGCAAACCTGGGCATGGCAGGGGGCTTGAGGGCGCCAGGCCCCGCCCACTTCCGCTTTGGGGGCCAGCAACAGTTGCCAGGGCAACCCTGGGCATGGCAGGGGGCTTAAGGGCGCCAGGTCCCGCCCACTTCCGCTTTGGGGGGCCAGCAACAGTTGCCAGGGCAACCCTTGGCATGGCAGTGGGCTTAAGGGCGCCTGTACCCGCCCACTTCCGCTTTGGGGGCCAGCAACAGTTGCCACGGCAACCCTGGGCATGGCAGGGGGCTTAAGGGCGCCTGGACCTGCCCAGTTCCGCTTTGGGGGCCAGCAACAGTTGCCAGGGCAACCCTGGGCATGGCAGTGGGCTAATGGGCGCCTGGACCCTCCCACTTCCGCTTTGGGGTCAGCAACAGTTGCCAGTGCAACTCTGGGGCAGGGCATGGGGCTTGAGGGCGCCATGCCCCGCCCACTTCCGCTTTGGGGGCCAGCAACAGTTGCCAGGGCAACCCTGGGCATGGCAGGTGGCTTGAGGGCGCCATGCCCCGCCCACTTCCGCTTTTGGGGCCAGCAACAGTTGCCAGGGCAACCCTGGGCATGGCTGGGGGCTGGAGGGCGCCAGGCCCCGCCCACTTCCGCTTTGGGGCCCAGCAACAGTTGCTAGGGCAAGCCTGGGCATGGCAGGGGGCTTGAGGGCGCCAGGCCCCGCCCACTTCCGCTTTGGGGCCAAGCAATAGTTGCCAGGGCAACCCAGGGCATGGCAGGGGGCTTAAGGACGCCTGTACCCGCCCACTTCCGCTTTGGGGGCCAGCAACAGTTGCCACGGCAACCCTGGGCATTACAGAGGGCTTAAGGGCGCCTGGACCCACCCAGTTCCGCTTTGGGGGCCAGCAACAGTTGCCAGGGCAACCCTGGGCATGGCAGTGGGCTAAAAGGCGCCTGGACCCTCCCACTTCCACTTTGGGGGTCAGCAACAGTTGACAGGGCAACTCTGGGCATGGCATGGGGCTTGAGGGCGCCATGCCCCGCCCACGTCCGCTTTGGGGGCCAGCAACAGTTGCCAGGGCAACCCTGGGAATGGCAGGGGGCTGGAGGGCTCCAGGCCCCGCCCTCTTCCGCTTTGGGGGCCAGAAACAGTTGCCAGAGCAAACCTGGGCATGGCAGGGGGCTTGAGGACGCCAGGCCCCGCCCACTTCCGCTTTGGGGGCCAGCAACAGTTGGCACGGCAACCCTGGGCATGGCAGGGGGCTTAAGGGCGCCTGGACCCACCCAGTTCCGCTTTGGGGGCCAGCAACAGTTGCCAGGGCAACCCTGGGCATGGCAGTGGGCTAAAGTGCGCCTGGACCCTCCCACTTCCGTTTTGGGGGTCAGCAGCAGTTGCCAGGGCAACCCTGGGAATGGCTGGGGGCTGGAGGGCTGCAGGCCCCGCCCACTTCCGCTTTGGGGGCCAGAAACAGTTGCCAGAGCAAACCTGGGCATGGCAGGGGGCTTGAGGGCGCCAGGCCCCGCCCACTTCCGCTTTGGGGGCCAGCAACAGTTGGCAGGGCAACCCTGGGCATGGCAGGGGGCTTGAGGGCGCCATGCCCAATTACTTCCGCTTTGGGGGCCAGCAACAGTTGCCAGGGCAACCCTGGGCATGGCAGGGGGCTTGAGGGCGCCATGCCCCGCCCACTTCCGCTTTTGGGGCCAGCAACAGTTGCCAGGGCAACCCTAGGCATGGCAGGGGGCTTAAGGGCGCCAGGCCCCGCCCACTTCCGCTTTGGGGGCCAGCAACAGTTTCCATGGCAACCCAGGGCATGGCAGTGGGCTTAAGGGCGCCTGTACCCGCCCACTTCCGCTTTGGGGGCCAGCAACAGTTGCCACGGCAACCCTGGGCATGGCAGGGGGCTTAAGGGCGCCTGGACCCGCCCAGTTCCGCTTTGGGGCAAGCAACAGTTGCCAGGGCAACCCTGGGCATGGCAGGGGGCTGGAGGGCGCCAGGCCCCGCCCACTTCCGCTTTGGGGCCCAGCAACAGTTGCCAGAGCAAGCCTGGGCATGGCAGGGGGCTTGAGGGCGCCAGATCCCGCCCACTTCCGCTTTGAGGCCCAGCAACAATTGACAGGGCAAGCCTGGGCATGGCAGGGGGCTTAAGGGGGCCTGACTCCGCCCACTTCCGCTTTGGGGCCCAGCAACAGTTGCTAGGGCAAGCCTGGGCATGGCAGGGGGCTTGAGGGCGCCAGGCCCCGCCCACTTCCGCTTTGGGGCCCAGCAACAGTTGCCAGGGCAACCCAGGGCATGGCAGGGGGCTGGAGGGCGCCAGGCACCGCCCACTTCCGCTTTGGGGCCCAGAAACAGTTGCCAGAGCAAGCCTGGGCATGGCAGGGGGCTTGAGGGCGCCAGATCCCGCCCACTTCCGCTTTGGGGCCCAGCAACAATTGACAGGGCAAGCCTGGGCATGGCAGGGGGCTTAAGGGGGCCTGACTCCGCCCACTTCCGCTTTGGGGCCCAGCAACAGTTGCTAGGGCAAGCCTGGGCATGGCAGGGGGCTTGAGGGCGCCAGGCCCCGCCCACTTCCGCTTTGGGGCCCAGCAACAGTTGCCAGGGCAACCCAGGGCATGGCAGGGGGCTGGAGGGCGCCAGGCACCGCCCACTTCCGCTTTGGGGCCCAGAAACAGTTGCCAGAGCAAGCCTGGGCATGGCAGGGGGCTTGAGGGCGCCAGATCCCGCCCACTTCCGCTTTGGGGCCCAGCAACAGTTGACAGGGCAAGCCTGGGCATGGCTGGGGGCTTAAGGACGCCATGCCCCGCCCACTTCCGATTTGGGGGCCAGCAACAGTTGCCAGAGCAAGCCTGGGCATGGCAGGGGGCTTGAGGGCGCCAGATCCCGCCCACTTCTGCTTTGAGGCCCAGCAACAGTTGACAGGGCAAGCCTGGTCATGGCAGGGGGCTTGAGGGCGCCAGGCCCCGCCCACTTCCGCTTTGGGGCCCAGCAACAGTTGCCAGGGCAAGCCTGGGCATGGCAGGGGGCTGGAGGGCGCCAGGCACCGCCCACTTCCGCTTTGGGGGTCAGCAACAGTTGCCAGGGAAACCCTGGGCATGGCAAGGGGCTTGAGGGCGCCATGCCCCACCCACTTCCGCTTTGGGGGCCAGCAACAGTTGACAGGGCAACCCTGGGCATGGCAGGGGGCTTGAGGGCGCCAGGCCCCGCCCACTTCCGCTTTTGGGGCCAGCAACAGTTGCTAGGGCAAGCCTGGGCATGGCAGGGGGCTGGAGGGCGCCAGGCACCGCCCACTTCCGCTTTGGGGGTCAGCAACAGTTGCCAGGGCAACCCTGGGCATGGCAGGGGGCTTGAGGGCGCCATGCCCCGCCCACTTCCGCTTTTGGGGCCAGCAACAGTTGCTAGGGCAAACCTGGGCATGGCTGGGGGCTTAAGGACGCCATGCCCCGCCCACTTCCGCTTTGGGGTCAGCAACGGTTGCCAGGGCAACCCTGGGTATGGCAGTGGGCTGGAGGGCGCCAGACCCCGCCCACTTCCGCTTTGAGGGTCATCAACAGTTGCCAGGGCAACCCTGGGCATGGCAGGGGGCTGGAGGGCGCCAGACCCCGCCCACTTCCGCTTTGGGGACCAGCAACAGTTGCCAGGGCAAGCCTGGGCATGGCAGGGGGCTGGAGGGCTCCAGGCCCCGCCCACTTCCGCTTTGGGGACCAGCAACAGTTGCCAGGGCAAGCCTGGGCATGGCAGGGGGCTGGAGGGCGCCAGGCACCGCCCACTTCCGCTTTGAGGGCCAGCAACAGTTGCCTGGGCAACACTGGGCATGGCAGGGGGCTTAAGGGCGCAAGGTCACGCCCACTTCCGCTTTGGGGCCCAGCAACATTTGCCAGGGCATGGCAGGGGGCTTGAGGACGCCAGGCCCCGCCCACTTCCGCTTTGGGGCCCAGCAACAGTTGCCAGGGCAAGCCTGGGCATGGCAGAAGGCTTGAGGGTGCCAGGCCCCGCCCACTTCCGCTTTGGGGTCAGCAACGGTTGCCAGGGCAACCCTGGGTATGGCAGTGGGCTGGAGGGCGCCAGACCCCGCCCACTTCCGCTTTGAGGGTCATCAACAGTTGCCAGGGCAACCCTGGGCATGGCAGGGGGCTGGAGGGCTCCAGGCACCGCCCACTTCCGCTTTGGGGGTCAGCAACAGTTGCCAGGGCAACCCTGGGCATGGCAGGGGGCTTGAGGGCACCATGCCCCACCCACTTCCGCTTTGGGGGCCAGCAACAGTTGACAGGGCAACCCTGGGCATGGCAGGGGGCTTGAGGGCGCCATGCCCCGCCCACTTCCGCTTTTGGGGCCAGCAGCAGTTGCTAGGGCAAACCTGGGCATGGCTGGGGGCTTAAGGACACCATGCCCCGCCCACTTCCGCTTTGGGGGCCAGCAACAGTTGCCAGGGCAACACTGGGCATGGCAGGGGACTGGAGGGCGCCAGGCCCTGCCCACTTCCGCTTTGGGGCAAGCAACAGTTGCCAGGGCAACCCTGGGCATGGCAGGGGGCTGGAGGGCGCCAGGCCCCGCCCACTTCCGCTTTGGGGCCCAGCAACAGTTGCCAGGGAAACCCTGGGCATGGCAAGGGGCTTGAGGGCGCCATGCCCCACCCACTTCCGCTTTGGGGGCCAGCAACAGTTGACAGGGCAACCCTGGGCATGGCAGGGGGCTTGAGGGCGCCAGGCCCCGCCCACTTCCGCTTTTGGGGCCAGCAACAGTTGCTAGGGCAAGCCTGGGCATGGCAGGGGGCTGGAGGGCGCCAGGCACCGCCCACTTCCGCTTTGGGGGTCAGCAACAGTTGCCAGGGCAACCCTGGGCATGGCAGGGGGCTTGAGGGCGCCATGCCCCGCCCACTTCCGCTTTTGGGGCCAGCAACAGTTGCTAGGGCAAACCTGGGCATGGCTGGGGGCTTGAGGGCGCCATGCCCCGCCCACTTCCGCTTTTGGGGCCAGCAGCAGTTGCTAGGGCAAACCTGGGCATGGCTGGGGGCTTAAGGACACCATGCCCCGCCCACTTCCGCTTTGGGGGCCAGCAACAGTTGCCAGGGCAACACTGGGCATGGCAGGGGGCTGGAGGGCGCCAGGCCCTGCCCACTTCCGCTTTGGGGCAAGCAACAGTTGCCAGGGCAACCCTGGGCATGGCAGGGGGCTGGAGGGCGCCAGGCACCGCCCACTTCCGCTTTGGGGGTCAGCAACAGTTGCCAGGGAAACCCTGGGCATGGCAAGGGGCTTGAGGGCGCCATGCCCCACCCACTTCCGCTTTGGGGGCCAGCAACAGTTGACAGGGCAACCCTGGGCATGGCAGGGGGCTTGAGGGCGCCAGGCCCCGCCCACTTCCGCTTTTGGGGCCAGCAACAGTTGCTAGGGCAAGCCTGGGCATGGCAGGGGGCTGGAGGGCGCCAGGCACCGCCCACTTCCGCTTTGGGGGTCAGCAACAGTTGCCAGGGCAACCCTGGGCATGGCAGGGGGCTTGAGGGCGCCATGCCCCGCCCACTTCCGCTTTTGGGGCCAGCAACAGTTGCTAGGGCAAACCTGGGCATGGCTGGGGGCTTAAGGACGCCATGCCCCGCCCACTTCCGCTTTGGGGTCAGCAACGGTTGCCAGGGCAACCCTGGGTATGGCAGTGGGCTGGAGGGCGCCAGACCCCGCCCACTTCCGCTTTGAGGGTCATCAACAGTTGCCAGGGCAACCCTGGGCATGGCAGGGGGCTGGAGGGCGCCAGACCCCGCCCACTTCCGCTTTGGGGACCAGCAACAGTTGCCAGGGCAAGCCTGGGCATGGCAGGGGGCTGGAGGGCTCCAGGCCCCGCCCACTTCCGCTTTGGGGACCAGCAACAGTTGCCAGGGCAAGCCTTGGCATGGCAGGGGGCTGGAGGGCGCCAGGCACCGCCCACTTCCGCTTTGGGGGCCAGCAACAGTTGCCAGGGCAACACTGGGCATGGCAGGGGGCTTAAGGGCGCAAGGTCACGCCCACTTCCGCTTTGGGGCCCAGCAACATTTGCCAGGGCAAGCCTGGGCATGGCAGGGGGCTTGAGGACGCCAGGCCCCGCCCACTTCCGCTTTGTGGCCCAGCAACAGTTGCCAGGGCAAGCCTGGGCATGGCAGAAGGCTTGAGGGTGCCAGGCCCCGCCCACTTCCGCTTTGAGGGTCATCAACAGTTGCCAGGGCAACCCTGGGCATGGCAGGGGGCTGGAGGGCGCCAGACCCCGCCCACTTCCGCTTTGGGGACCAGCAACAGTTGCCAGGGCAAGCCTGGGCATGGCAGGGGGCTGGAGGGCTCCAGGCCCCGCCCACTTCCGCTTTGGGGACCAGCAACAGTTGCCAGGGCAAGCCTTGGCATGGCAGGGGGCTGGAGGGCGCCAGGCACCGCCCACTTCCGCTTTGGGGGCCAGCAACAGTTGCCAGGGCAACACTGGGCATGGCAGGGGGCTTAAGGGCGCAAGGTCACGCCCACTTCCGCTTTGGGGCCCAGCAACATTTGCCAGGGCAAGCCTGGGCATGGCAGGGGGCTTGAGGACGCCAGGCCCCGCCCACTTCCGCTTTGTGGCCCAGCAACAGTTGCCAGGGCAAGCCTGGGCATGGCAGAAGGCTTGAGGGTGCCAGGCCCCGCCCACTTCCGCTTTGGGGTCAGCAACGGTTGCCAGGGCAACCCTGGGTATGGCAGTGGGCTGGAGGGCGCCAGACCCCGCCCACTTCCGCTTTGAGGGTCATCAACAGTTGCCATGGCAACCCTGGGCATGGCAGGGGGCTGGAGGGCGCCAGGCACCGCCCACTTCCACTTTGGGGCCCAGAAACAGTTGCCAGAGCAAGCCTGGGCATGGCAGGGGGCTTGAGGGCGCCAGATCCCGCCCACTTTCGCTTTGGGGCCCAGCAACATTTGCCAGGGCAACCCTGGGCATGGCAGGGGGCTTGAGGGCGCCATGCCCCACTTACTTCCGCTTTGGGGGCCAGCAACAGTTGCCATGGCAACCCTGGGCATGGCATGGGGCTTGAGGGCGCCATGCCCCGCCCACTTCCGCTTTGGGGGCCAGCAACAGTTGCCAAGGCAACCCTGGGCATGGCAGGGGGCTTAAGGGCGCCTGGACCCACCCAGTTCCGCTTTGGGGGCCAGCAACAGTTGCCAGGGCAACCCTGGGCATGGCAGGGGGCTTGAGGGCGCCATGCCCCGCCCACTTCCGCTTTTGGGGCCAGCAACAGTTGCTAGGGCAAACCTGGGCATGGCTGGGGGCTTAAGGACGCCATGCCCCGCCCACTTCCTCTTTGGAGTCAGCAATGGTTACCAGGGCAACCCTGGGTATGGCAGTGGGCTGGAGGGCGCCAGACCCCGCCCACTTCCGCTTTGAGGGTCATCAACAGTTGCCAGGGCAACCCTGGGCATGGCAGGGGGCTGGAGGGCTCCAGGCCCCGCCCACTTCCGCTTTGGGGACCAGCAACAGTTGCCAGGGCAAGCCTGGGCATGGCAGGGGGCTGGAGGGCGCCAGGCACCGCCCACTTCCGCTTTGGGGGCCAGCAACAGTTGCCAGGGCAACACTGGGCATGGCAGGGGGCTTAAGGGCGCAAGGTCCCGCCCACTTCCGCTTTGGGGCCCAGCAACATTTGCCAGGGCAAGCCTGGGCATGGCAGGGGGCTTTAGGACGCCAGGCCCCGCCCACTTCCGCTTTGGGGCCCAGCAACAGTTGCCAGGGCAACCCTGGGCATGGCAGAAGGCTTGAGGGCGCCAGGCCCCGCCCACTTCCGCTTTGGGGCCCAGCAACAGTTGCCAGGGCAACCCTGGGCATGGCAGTGGGCTAAAAGGCGCCTGGACCCTCCCACTTCCACTTTGGGGGTCAGCAACAGTTGACAGGGCAACTCTGGGCATGGCATGGGGCTTGAGGGCGCCATGCCCCGCCCACGTCCGCTTTGGGGGCCAGCAACAGTTGCCAGGGCAACCCTGGGAATGGCAGGGGGCTGGAGGGCTCCAGGCCCCGCCCTCTTCCGCTTTGGGGGCCAGAAACAGTTGCCAGAGCAAACCTGGGCATGGCAGGGGGCTTGAGGACGCCAGGCCCCGCCCACTTCCGCTTTGGGGGCCAGCAACAGTTGGCACGGCAACCCTGGGCATGGCAGGGGGCTTAAGGGCGCCTGGACCCACCCAGTTCCGCTTTGGGGGCCAGCAACAGTTGCCAGGGCAACCCTGGGCATGGCAGTGGGCTAAAGTGCGCCTGGACCCTCCCACTTCCGTTTTGGGGGTCAGCAGCAGTTGCCAGGGCAACCCTGGGAATGGCTGGGGGCTGGAGGGCTGCAGGCCCCGCCCACTTCCGCTTTGGGGGCCAGAAACAGTTGCCAGAGCAAACCTGGGCATGGCAGGGGGCTTGAGGGCGCCAGGCCCCGCCCACTTCCGCTTTGGGGGCCAGCAACAGTTGGCAGGGCAACCCTGGGCATGGCAGGGGGCTTGAGGGCGCCATGCCCAATTACTTCCGCTTTGGGGGCCAGCAACAGTTGCCAGGGCAACCCTGGGCATGGCAGGGGGCTTGATCGCGCCATGCCCCGCCCACTTCCGCTTTTGGGGCCAGCAACAGTTGCCAGGGCAACCCTAGGCATGGCAGGGGGCTTAAGGGCGCCAGGCCCCGCCCACTTCCGCTTTGGGGGCCAGCAACAGTTTCCATGGCAACCCAGGGCATGGCAGTGGGCTTAAGGGCGCCTGTACCCGCCCACTTCCGCTTTGGGGGCCAGCAACAGTTGCCACGGCAACCCTGGGCATGGCAGGGGGCTTAAGGGCGCCTGGACCCGCCCAGTTCCGCTTTGGGGCAAGCAACAGTTGCCAGGGCAACCCTGGGCATGGCAGGGGGCTGGAGGGCGCCAGGCCCCGCCCACTTCCGCTTTGGGGCCCAGCAACAGTTGCCAGAGCAAGCCTGGGCATGGCAGGGGGCTTGAGGGCGCCAGATCCCGCCCACTTCCGCTTTGAGGCCCAGCAACAATTGACAGGGCAAGCCTGGGCATGGCAGGGGGCTTAAGGGGGCCTGACTCCGCCCACTTCCGCTTTGGGGCCCAGCAACAGTTGCTAGGGCAAGCCTGGGCATGGCAGGGGGCTTGAGGGCGCCAGGCCCCGCCCACTTCCGCTTTGGGGCCCAGCAACAGTTGCCAGGGCAACCCAGGGCATGGCAGGGGGCTGGAGGGCGCCAGGCACCGCCCACTTCCGCTTTGGGGCCCAGAAACAGTTGCCAGAGCAAGCCTGGGCATGGCAGGGGGCTTGAGGGCGCCAGATCCCGCCCACTTCCGCTTTGGGGCCCAGCAACAATTGACAGGGCAAGCCTGGGCATGGCAGGGGGCTTAAGGGGGCCTGACTCCGCCCACTTCCGCTTTGGGGCCCAGCAACAGTTGCTAGGGCAAGCCTGGGCATGGCAGGGGGCTTGAGGGCGCCAGGCCCCGCCCACTTCCGCTTTGGGGCCCAGCAACAGTTGCCAGGGCAACCCAGGGCATGGCAGGGGGCTGGAGGGCGCCAGGCACCGCCCACTTCCGCTTTGGGGCCCAGAAACAGTTGCCAGAGCAAGCCTGGGCATGGCAGGGGGCTTGAGGGCGCCAGATCCCGCCCACTTCCGCTTTGGGGCCCAGCAACAGTTGACAGGGCAAGCCTGGGCATGGCTGGGGGCTTAAGGACGCCATGCCCCGCCCACTTCCGATTTGGGGGCCAGCAACAGTTGCCAGAGCAAGCCTGGGCATGGCAGGGGGCTTGAGGGCGCCAGATCCCGCCCACTTCTGCTTTGAGGCCCAGCAACAGTTGACAGGGCAAGCCTGGTCATGGCAGGGGGCTTGAGGGCGCCAGGCCCCGCCCACTTCCGCTTTGGGGCCCAGCAACAGTTGCCAGGGCAAGCCTGGGCATGTCAGGGGGCTGGAGGGCGCCAGGCACCGCCCACTTCCGCTTTGGGGGTCAGCAACAGTTGCCAGGGAAACCCTGGGCATGGCAAGGGGCTTGAGGGCGCCATGCCCCACCCACTTCCGCTTTGGGGGCCAGCAACAGTTGACAGGGCAACCCTGGGCATGGCAGGGGGCTTGAGGGCGCCAGGCCCCGCCCACTTCCGCTTTTGGGGCCAGCAACAGTTGCTAGGGCAAGCCTGGGCATGGCAGGGGGCTGGAGGGCGCCAGGCACCGCCCACTTCCGCTTTGGGGGTCAGCAACAGTTGCCAGGGCAACCCTGGGCATGGCAGGGGGCTTGAGGGCGCCATGCCCCGCCCACTTCCGCTTTTGGGGCCAGCAACAGTTGCTAGGGCAAACCTGGGCATGGCTGCGGGCTTAAGGACGCCATGCCCCGCCCACTTCCGCTTTGGGGTCAGCAACGGTTGCCAGGGCAACCCTGGGTATGGCAGTGGGCTGGAGGGCGCCAGACCCCGCCCACTTCCGCTTTGAGGGTCATCAACAGTTGCCAGGGCAACCCTGGGCATGGCAGGGGGCTGGAGGGCGCCAGACCCCGCCCACTTCCGCTTTGGGGACCAGCAACAGTTGCCAGGGCAAGCCTGGGCATGGCAGGGGGCTGGAGGGCTCCAGGCCCCGCCCACTTCCGCTTTGGGGACCAGCAACAGTTGCCAGGGCAAGCCTGGGCATGGCAGGGGGCTGGAGGGCGCCAGGCACCGCCCACTTCCGCTTTGAGGGCCAGCAACAGTTGCCTGGGCAACACTGGGCATGGCAGGGGGCTTAAGGGCGCAAGGTCACGCCCACTTCCGCTTTGGGGCCCAGCAACATTTGCCAGGGCAAGCCTGGGCATGGCAGGGGGCTTGAGGACGCCAGGCCCCGCCCACTTCCGCTTTGGGGCCCAGCAACAGTTGTCAGGGCAAGCCTGGGCATGGCAGAAGGCTTGAGGGTGCCAGGCCCCGCCCACTTCCGCTTTGGGGTCAGCAACGGTTGCCAGGGCAACCCTGGGTATGGCAGTGGGCTGGAGGGCGCCAGACCCCGCCCACTTCCGCTTTGAGGGTCATCAACAGTTGCCAGGGCAACCCTGGGCATGGCAGGGGGCTGGAGGGCTCCAGGCACCGCCCACTTCCGCTTTGGGGGTCAGCAACAGTTGCCAGGGCAACCCTGGGCATGGCAGGGGGCTTGAGGGCACCATGCCCCACCCACTTCCGCTTTGGGGGCCAGCAACAGTTGACAGGGCAACCCTGGGCATGGCAGGGGGCTTGAGGGCGCCATGCCCCGCCCACTTCCGCTTTTGGGGCCAGCAGCAGTTGCTAGGGCAAACCTGGGCATGGCTGGGGGCTTAAGGACACCATGCCCCGCCCACTTCCGCTTTGGGGGCCAGCAACAGTTGCCAGGGCAACACTGGGCATGGCAGGGGACTGGAGGGCGCCAGGCCCTGCCCACTTCCGCTTTGGGGCAAGCAACAGTTGCCAGGGCAACCCTGGGCATGGCAGGGGGCTGGAGGGCGCCAGGCCCCGCCCACTTCCGCTTTGGGGCCCAGCAACAGTTGCCAGGGAAACCCTGGGCATGGCAAGGGGCTTGAGGGCGCCATGCCCCACCCACTTCCGCTTTGGGGGCCAGCAACAGTTGACAGGGCAACCCTGGGCATGGCAGGGGGCTTGAGGGCGCCAGGCCCCGCCCACTTCCGCTTTTGGGGCCAGCAACAGTTGCTAGGGCAAGCCTGGGCATGGCAGGGGGCTGGAGGGCGCCAGGCACCGCCCACTTCCGCTTTGGGGGTCAGCAACAGTTGCCAGGGCAACCCTGGGCATGGCAGGGGGCTTGAGGGCGCCATGCCCCGCCCACTTCCGCTTTTGGGGCCAGCAACAGTTGCTAGGGCAAACCTGGGCATGGCTGGGGGCTTGAGGGCGCCATGCCCCGCCCACTTCCGCTTTTGGGGCCAGCAGCAGTTGCTAGGGCAAACCTGGGCATGGCTGGGGGCTTAAGGACACCATGCCCCGCCCACTTCCGCTTTGGGGGCCAGCAACAGTTGCCAGGGCAACACTGGGCATGGCAGGGGGCTGGAGGGCGCCAGGCCCTGCCCACTTCCGCTTTGGGGCAAGCAACAGTTGCCAGGGCAACCCTGGGCATGGCAGGGGGCTGGAGGGCGCCAGGCACCGCCCACTTCCGCTTTGGGGGTCAGCAACAGTTGCCAGGGAAACCCTGGGCATGGCAAGGGGCTTGAGGGCGCCATGCCCCACCCACTTCCGCTTTGGGGGCCAGCAACAGTTGACAGGGCAACCCTGGGCATGGCAGGGGGCTTGAGGGCGCCAGGCCCCGCCCACTTCCGCTTTTGGGGCCAGCAACAGTTGCTAGGGCAAGCCTGGGCATGGCAGGGGGCTGGAGGGCGCCAGGCACCGCCCACTTCCGCTTTGGGGGTCAGCAACAGTTGCCAGGGCAACCCTGGGCATGGCAGGGGGCTTGAGGGCGCCATGCCCCGCCCACTTCCGCTTTTGGGGCCAGCAACAGTTGCTAGGGCAAACCTGGGCATGGCTGGGGGCTTAAGGACGCCATGCCCCGCCCACTTCCGCTTTGGGGTCAGCAACGGTTGCCAGGGCAACCCTGGGTATGGCAGTGGGCTGGAGGGCGCCAGACCCCGCCCACTTCCGCTTTGAGGGTCATCAACAGTTGCCAGGGCAACCCTGGGCATGGCAGGGGGCTGGAGGGCGCCAGACCCCGCCCACTTCCGCTTTGGGGACCAGCAACAGTTGCCAGGGCAAGCCTGGGCATGGCAGGGGGCTGGAGGGCTCCAGGCCCCGCCCACTTCCGCTTTGGGGACCAGCAACAGTTGCCAGGGCAAGCCTTGGCATGGCAGGGGGCTGGAGGGCGCCAGGCACCGCCCACTTCCGCTTTGGGGGCCAGCAACAGTTGCCAGGGCAACACTGGGCATGGCAGGGGGCTTAAGGGCGCAAGGTCACGCCCACTTCCGCTTTGGGGCCCAGCAACATTTGCCAGGGCAAGCCTGGGCATGGCAGGGGGCTTGAGGACGCCAGGCCCCGCCCACTTCCGCTTTGTGGCCCAGCAACAGTTGCCAGGGCAAGCCTGGGCATGGCAGAAGGCTTGAGGGTGCCAGGCCCCGCCCACTTCCGCTTTGGGGTCAGCAACGGTTGCCAGGGCAACCCTGGGTATGGCAGTGGGCTGGAGGGCGCCAGACCCCGCCCACTTCCGCTTTGAGGGTCATCAACAGTTGCCATGGCAACCCTGGGCATGGCAGGGGGCTGGAGGGCGCCAGGCACCGCCCACTTCCACTTTGGGGCCCAGAAACAGTTGCCAGAGCAAGCCTGGGCATGGCAGGGGGCTTGAGGGCGCCAGATCCCGCCCACTTTCGCTTTGGGGCCCAGCAACATTTGCCAGGGCAACCCTGGGCATGGCAGGGGGCTTGAGGGCGCCATGCCCCACTTACTTCCGCTTTGGGGGCCAGCAACAGTTGCCATGGCAACCCTGGGCATGGCATGGGGCTTGAGGGCGCCATGCCCCGCCCACTTCCGCTTTGGGGGCCAGCAACAGTTGCCAAGGCAACCCTGGGCATGGCAGGGGGCTTAAGGGCGCCTGGACCCACCCAGTTCCGCTTTGGGGGCCAGCAACAGTTGCCAGGGCAACCCTGGGCATGGCAGGGGGCTTGAGGGCGCCATGCCCCGCCCACTTCCGCTTTTGGGGCCAGCAACAGTTGCTAGGGCAAACCTGGGCATGGCTGGGGGCTTAAGGACGCCATGCCCCGCCCACTTCCTCTTTGGAGTCAGCAATGGTTACCAGGGCAACCCTGGGTATGGCAGTGGGCTGGAGGGCGCCAGACCCCGCCCACTTCCGCTTTGAGGGTCATCAACAGTTGCCAGGGCAACCCTGGGCATGGCAGGGGGCTGGAGGGCTCCAGGCCCCGCCCACTTCCGCTTTGGGGACCAGCAACAGTTGCCAGGGCAAGCCTGGGCATGGCAGGGGGCTGGAGGGCGCCAGGCACCGCCCACTTCCGCTTTGGGGGCCAGCAACAGTTGCCAGGGCAACACTGGGCATGGCAGGGGGCTTAAGGGCGCAAGGTCCCGCCCACTTCCGCTTTGGGGCCCAGCAACATTTGCCAGGGCAAGCCTGGGCATGGCAGGGGGCTTTAGGACGCCAGGCCCCGCCCACTTCCGCTTTGGGGCCCAGCAACAGTTGCCAGGGCAAGCCTGGGCATGGCAGAAGGCTTGAGGGTGCCAGGCCCCGCCCACTTCCGCTTTGGGGTCAGCAACGGTTGCCAGGGCAACCCTGGGTATGGCAGTGGGCTGGAGGGCGCCAGACCCCGCCCACTTCCGCTTTGAGGGTCATCAACAGTTGCCAGGGCAACCCTGGGCATGGCAGGGGGCTGGAGGGCTCCAGGCACCGCCCACTTCCGCTTTGGGGGCCAGCAACAGTTGACAGGGCAACCCTGGGCATGGCAGGGGGCTTGAGGGCGCCATGCCCCGCCCACTTCCGCTTTTGGGGCCAGCAGCAGTTGCTAGGGCAAACCTGGGCATGGCTGGGGGCTTAAGGACGCCATGCCCCGCCCACTTCCGCTTTGGGGGCCAGCAACAGTTACCAGGGCAACACTGGGCATGGCAGGGGGCTGGAGGGCGCCAGGCCCTGCCCACTTCCGCTTTGGGGCAAGCAACAGTTGCCAGGGCAACCCTGGGCATGGCAGGGGGCTGGAGGGCGCCAGGCCCCGCCCACTTCCGCTTTGGGGCCCAGCAACAGTTGCCAGAGCAAGCCTGGGCATGGCAGGGGGCTTGAGGGTGCCAGATCCCGCCCACTTCCGCTTTGAGGCCCAGCAACAGTTGACAGGGCAAGCCTGGGCATGGCAGGGGGCTGGAGGGCGCCAGGCACCGCCCACTTCCACTTTGGGGCCCAGAAACAGTTGCCAGAGCAAGCCTGGGCATGGCAGGGGGATTGAGGGCGCCAGATCCCGCCCACTTTCGCTTTGGGGCCCAGCAACATTTGCCAGGGCAACCCTGGGCATGGCAGGGGGCTTGAGGGCGCCATGCCCCACTTACTTCCGCTTTGGGGGCCAGCAACAGTTGCCATGGCAACCCTGGGCATGGCATGGGGCTTGAGGGCGCCATGCCCCGCCCACTTCCGCTTTGGGGGCCAGCAACAGTTGCCAAGGCAACCCTGGGCATGGCAGGGGGCTTAAGGGCGCCTGGACCCACCCAGTTCCGCTTTGGGGGCCAGCAACAGTTGCCAGGGCAACCCTGGGCATGGCAGGGGGCTTTAGGGCTCCAGGCCCCGCCCACTTCCGCTTTGGGGGCCAGAAACAGTTGCCAGAGCAAACCTGGGCATGGCAGGGGGCTTGAGGGCGCCAGGCCCCACCCACTTCCGCTTTGGGGGCCAGCAACAGTTGCCAGGGCAACCCTTGGCATGGCAGTGGGCTTAAGGGCGCCTGTACCCGCCCACTTCCGCTTTGGGGGCCAGCAACAGTTGCCACGGCAACCCTGGGCATGGCAGGGGGCTTTAGGGCGCCTGGACCCGCCCAGTTCCGCTTTGGGGGCCAGCAACAGTTGCCAGTGCAACTCTGGGCATGGCATGGGGCTTGAGGGCGCCATGCCAAGCCCACTTCCGCTTTGGGGGCCAGCAACAGTTGCCAGGGCAAGCCTGGGCATGGCAGGGGGCTGGAGGGCGCCAGGCCCCGCCCACTTCCGCTTTGGGGCAAGCAACAGTTGCCAGGGCAACCCTGGGCATGGCAGGGGGCTGGAGGGCGCCAGGCCCCGCCCACTTCCGCTTTGGGGCCCAGCAACAGTTGCCAGAGCAAGCCTGGGCATGGCAGGGGGCTTGAGGGCGCCAGATCCCGCCCACTTCCGCTTTGTGGCCCAGCAACAGTTGACAGGGCAAGCCTGGGCATGGCAGGGGGCTTAAGGGGGCCTGACTCCGCCCACTTCCGCTTTGGTTCCCAGCAACAGTTGCTAGGGCAAGCCTGGGCATGGCAGGGGGCTTGAGGGCGCCAGGCCCCGCCCACTTCCTCTTTGGGGCACAGCAACAGTTGCTAGGGCAACCCAGGGCATGGCAGGGGGCTGGAGGGCGCCAGGCACCGCCCACTTCCGCTTTGGGGCCCAGCAACAGTTGCCAGAGCAAGCCTGGGCATGGCAGGGGGCTTGAGGACGCCATTCCCCGCCCACTTCCGCTTTAGGGCCCAGCAACAGTTGACAGGGCAAGCCTGGGCATGGCTGGGGGCTTAAGGACGCCATTCCCCGCCCACTTCCGCTTTGGGGGCCAGCAACAGTTGCCAGGGCAACCCTGGGCATGGCAGGGGGCTTAAGGGTGCCAGGTCCTGCCCACTTCCGCTTTGGGGGGCCAGCAACAGTTGGCAGGGCAACCCTGGGCATGACAGGGGGCTGGAGGGCGCAAGACCCCGCCCACTTTCGCTTTGGGGCCAAGCAACAGTTGCCAGGACAACCCAGGGCATGGCAGGGGGCTTAAGGACGCCATGCCCCGCCCACTTCTGCTTTGGGGGCCAGCAACAGTTGCCAGGGCAACCCTGGGCATGGCAGGGGGCTTAAGGGCGCCAGGTCCCGCCCACTTCCGCTTTGGGGGGCCAGCAACAGTTGGCAGGGCAACCCTGGGCATGACAGGGGGCTGGAGGGCGCCAGACCCCGCCCACTTTTACTTTGGGGCCAAGCAACAGTTGCCAGGGCAACCCAGGGCATGGCAGGGGGCTGGAGGGCACCAGGCCCCGCCCACTTCATTTTTGGGGGCCACCAACAGTTGCCAGAGCAAGCCTGGGCATGGCAGGGGGCTTGAGGGCGCCAGGCACCGCCCACTTCCGCTTTGGGGGCCAGCAACAGTTGACAGGGCAACCCTGGGCATGGCAGGGGGCTTGAGGGCGCCATGCCCCGCCCACTTCCGCTTTTGGGGCCAGCAACAGTTGCTAGGGCAAACCTGGGCATGGCTGGGGGCTTAAGGACGCCATGCCCCGCCAACTTCCGCTTTGGGGGCCAGCAACAGTTGCCAGGGCAACACTGGGCATGGCAGGGGGCTTAAGGGCACCATGCCCCACCCACTTCCGCTTTGGGGGCCAGCAACAGTTGACAGGGCAACCCTGGGCATGGCAGGGGGCTTGAGGGCGCCATGCCCCGCCCACTTCCGCTTTTGGGGCCAGCAACAGTTGCTAGGGCAAACCTGGGCATGGCATGGGGCTTGAGGGCGCCATGCCCCGCCCACTTCCGCTTTGGGGGCCAGCAACAGTTGCCAAGGCAACCCTGGGCATGGCAGGGGGCTTAAGGGCACCTGGACCCACCCAGTTCCGCTTTGGGGGTCAGCAACAGTTGCCAGGGCAACCCTGGGAATGGCAGGGGGCTGGAGGGCGCCAGGCCCCGCCCACTTCCGCTTTGGGGGCCAGCAACAGTTGCCAGGGCAACCCTGGGCATGGCAGGGGGCTTTAGGGCTCCAGGCCCCGCCCACTTCCGCTTTGGGGCCAGAAACAGTTGCCAGAGCAAACCTGGGCATGGCAGGGGGCTTGAGGGCGCCAGGCCCCGCCCACTTCCGCTTTGGGGGCCAGCAACAGTTGCCAGGGCAACCCTTGGCATGGCAGTGGGCTTAAGGGTGCCTGTACCCGCCCACTTCCGCTTTGGGGGCCAGCAACAGTTGCCACGGCAACCCTGGGCATGGCAGGGGGCTTACGGCGCCTGGACCCGCCCAGTTCCGCTTTGGGGGCCAGCAACAGTTTCCAGTGCAACTCTGGGCATGGCATGGGGCTTGAGGGCGCCATGCCCCGCCCACTTCCGCTTTGGGGGCCAGCAACAGTTGCCAGGGCAACCCTGGGCATGGCAGGTGGCTTGAGGGCGCCATGCCCTGCCCACTCCGCTTTTGGGGCCAGCAACAGTTGCCAGGGCAACCCTGGGCATGGCTGGGGGCTGATGGGCGCCAGGCCCCACTCACTTCCGCTTTGGGGCCCAGCAACAGTTGCCAGGGCAAGCCTGGGCATGGCAGGGGGCTGGAGGGCGCCAGGCCCCGCCCACTTCCGCTTTGGGGCAAGCAACAGTTGCCAGGGCAAACCTGGGCATGGCAGGGGGCTGGAGGGCGCCAGGCCCCGCCCACTTCCGCTTTGGGGCCCAGCAACAGTTGCCAGAGCAAGCCTGGGCATGGCAGGGGGCTTGAGGGCGCCAGATCCCGCCCACTTCCGCTTTGAGGCCCAGCAACAGTTGACAGGGCAAGCCTGGGCATGGCAGGGGGCTTAAGGGGGCCTGACTCCGCCCACTTCCGCTTTGGGGCCCAGCAACAGTTGCTAGGGCAAGCCTGGGCATGGCAGGGGGCTTGAGGGCGCCAGGCCCCGCCCACTTCTGCTTTGGGGCACAGCAACAGTTGCCAGGGCAACCCAGGGCATGGCAGGGGGCTGGAGGGCGCCAGGCACCGCCCACTTCCGCTTTGGGGCCCAGCAACAGTTGCCAGAGCAAGCCTGGGCATGGCAGGGGGCTTGAGGGCGCCAGATCCCGCCCACTTCCGCTTTGGGGCCCAGCAACAGTTGACAGGGCAAGCCTGGGCATGGCTGGGGGCTTAAGGACGCCATTCCCCGCCCACTTCCGCTTTGGGGGCATAGCAACATTTGCCAGGGTAAGCCTAGACATGGCAGGGGGCTTGAGGACGCCAGGCCCCGCCCACTTCCGCTTTGGGGCCCAGCAACAGTTGCCAGGGCATGCCTGGTCATGGCAGAAGGCTTGAGGGTGCCAGGCCCCGCCCACTTCCGCTTTGGGCCAGCAACGGTTGCCAGGGCAACCCTGGGTATGGCAGTGGGCTGGAGGGCGCCAGACCCGCCCACTTCAGCTTTGAGGGTCAGCAACAGTTGCCAGGGCAACCCTGGGCATGGCAGGGGGCTGGAGGGCTCCAGGCACCGCCCACTTCCGCTTTGGGGGTCAGCAACAGTTGCCAGGGCAACCCTGGGCATGGCAGGGGGCTTGAGGGCACCATGCCCCACCCACTTCCGCTTTGGGGGCCAGCAACAGTTGACAGGGCAACCCTGGGCATGGCAGGGGGCTTGAGGGCGCCATGCCCAGCCCACTTCCGCTTTTGGGGCCAGCAACAGTTGCTAGGGCAAACCTGGGCATGGCTGGGGGCTTAAGGACGCCATGCCCCGCCCACTTCCGCTTTGGGGGCCAGCAACAGTTGCCAGGACAACCCAGGGCATGGCAGGGGGCTTAAGGACGCCATGCCCCGCCCACTTCCGCTTTGGGGGCCAGCAACAGTTGCCAGGGCAACCCTGGGCATGGCAGGGGGCTTAAGGGCGCCAGGTCCCGCCCACTTCCGCTTTGGGGGGCCAGCAACAGTTGGCAGGGCAACCCTGGGCATGACAGGGGGCTGGAGGGCGCCAGACCCCGCCCACTTTCACTTTGGGGCCAAGCAACAGTTGCCAGGGCAACCCAGGGCATGGCAGGGGGCTGGAGGGCGCCAGGCCCCGCCCACTTCATTTTTGGGGGCCACCAACAGTTGCCAGAGCAAGCCTGGGCATGGCAGGGGGCTTGAGGGCGCCAGGCACCGCCCACTTCCGCTTTGGGGGCCAGCAACAGTTGACAGGGCAACCCTGGGCATGGCAGGGGGCTTGAGGGCGCCATGCCCCGCCCACTTCCGCTTTTGGGGCCAGCAACAGTTGCTAGGGCAAACCTGGGCATGGCTGGGGGCTTAAGGACGCCATGCCCCGCCCACTTCCGCTTTGGGGGCCAGCAACAGTTGCCAGGGCAACACTGGGCATGGCAGGGGGCTTAAGGGTGCAAGGTCCCGCCCACTTCCGCTTTGGGGCCCAGCAACATTTGCCAGGGCAAGCCTAGGCATGGCAGGGGGCTTGAGGACGCCAGGCCCCGCCCACTTCCGCTTTGGGGCCCAGCAACAGTTGCCAGGGCATGCCTGGTCATGGCAGAAGGCTTGAGGGTGCCAGGCCCCGCCCACTTCCGCTTTGGGCCAGCAACGGTTGCCAGGGCAACCCTGGGTACGGCATGGGGCTGGAGGGCGCCAGACCCGCCCACTTCAGCTTTGAGGGTCAGCAACAGTTGCCAGGGCAACCCTGGGCATGGCAGGGGGCTGGAGGGCTCCAGGCACCGCCCACTTCCGCTTTGGGGGTCAGCAACAGTTGCCAGGGCAACCCTGGGCATGGCAGGGGGCTTGAGGGCACCATGCCCCACCCACTTCCGCTTTGGGGGCCAGCAACAGTTGACAGGGCAACCCTGGGCATGGCAGGGGGCTTGAGGGCGCCATGCCCAGCCCACTTCCGCTTTTGGGGCCAGCAACAGTTGCTAGGGCAAACCTGGGCATGGCTGGGGGTTAAAGGACGCCATGCCCCGCCCACTTCCGCTTTGGGGGCCAGCAACAGTTGCCAGGGCAACACTGGGCATGGCAGGGGGCTTAAGGGCGCAAGGTCCCGCCCACTTCCGCTTTGGGGGGCCAGCAACAGTTGGCAGGGCAAGCCTGGGCATGGCAGGGGGCTTGAGGGCGCCAGGCACCGCCCACTTCCGCTTTGGGGGCCAGCAACAGTTGACAGGGCAACCCTGGGCATGGCAGGGGGCTTGAGGGCGCCATGCCCCGCCCACTTCCGCTTTTGGGGCCAGCAACAGTTGCTAGGGCAAACCTGGGCATGGCTGGGGGCTTAAGGACGCCATGCCCCGCCCACTTCCGCTTTGGGGGCCAGCAACAGTTGCCAGGGCAACACTGGGCATGGCAGGGGGCTTAAGGGCGCAAGGTCCCGCCCACTTCCGCTTTGGGGCCCAGCAACATTTGCCAGGGCAAGCCTGGGCATGGCAGGGGGCTTGAGGACGCCAGGCCCCGCCCACTTCCGCTTTGGGGCCCAGCAACAGTTGCCAGGGCATGCCTGGGCATGGCAGAAGGCTTGAGGGTGCCAGGCCCCGCCCACTTCCGCTTTGGGGCCAGCAACGGTTGCCAGGGCAACCCTGGGTATGGCAGTGGGCTGGAGGGCGCCAGACCCCGCCCACTTCCGCTTTGAGGGTCAGCAACAGTTGCCAGGGCAACCCTGGGCATGGCAGGGGGCTGGAGGGCTCCAGGCACCGCCCACTTCCGCTTTGGGGGTCAGCAACAGTTGCCAGGGCAACCCTGGGCATGGCAGGGGGCTTGAGGGCACCATGCCCCACCCACTTCCGCTTTGGGGGCCAGCAACAGTTGACAGGGCAACACTGGGCATGGCAGGGGGCTTGAGGGCGCCAGGCCCTGCCCACTTCCGCTTTGGGGCAAGCAACAGTTGCCAGGGCAACCCTGGGCATGGCAGGGGGCTGGAGGGCGCCAGGCCCCGCCCACTTCCGCTTTGGGGCCCAGCAACAGTTGCCAGAGCAAGCCTGGGCATGGCAGGGGGCTTGAGGGTGCCAGATCCCGCCCACTTCCGCTTTGAGGCCCAGCAACAGTTGACAGGGCAAGCCTGGGCATGGCAGGGGGCTGGAGGGCGCCAGGCACCGCCCACTTCCACTTTGGGGCCCAGAAACAGTTGCCAGAGCAAGCCTGGGCATGGCAGGGGGCTTGAGGGCGCCAGATCCCGCCCACTTTCGCTTTGGGGCCCAGCAACATTTGCCAGGGCAACCCTGGGCATGGCAGGGGGCTTGAGGGCGCCATGCCCCACTTACTTCCGCTTTGGGGGCCAGCAACAGTTGCCATGGCAACCCTGGGCATGGCATGGGGCTTGAGGGCGCCATGCCCCGCCCACTTCCGCTTTGGGGGCCAGCAACAGTTGCCAAGGCAACCCTGGGCATGGCAGGGGGCTTAAGGGCGCCTGGACCCACCCAGTTCCGCTTTGGGGGCCAGCAACAGTTGCCAGGGCAACCCTGGGCATGGCAGGGGGCTTGAGGGCTCCAGGCCCCGCCCACTTCCGCTTTGGGGGCCAGAAACAGTTGCCAGAGCAAACCTGGGCATGGCAGGGGGCTTGAGGGCGCCAGGCCCCGCCCACTTCCGCTTTGGGGGCCAGCAACAGTTGCCAGGGCAACCCTTGGCATGGCAGTGGGCTTAAGGGCGCCTGTACCCGCCCACTTCCGCTTTGGGGGCCAGCAACAGTTGCCACGGCAACCCTGGGCATGGCAGGGGGCTTTAGGGCGCCTGGACCTGCCCAGTTCCGCTTTGGGGGCCAGCAACAGTTGCCAGTGCAACTCTGGGCATGGCATGGGGCTTGAGGGCGCCATGCCAAGCCCACTTCCGCTTTGGGGGCCAGCAACAGTTGCCAGGGCAAGCCTGGGCATGGAAGGGGGCTGGAGGGCGCCAGGCCCCGCCCACTTCCGCTTTGGGGCAAGCAACAGTTGCCAGGGCAACCCTGGGCATGGCAGGGGGCTGGAGGGCGCCAGGCCCCGCCCACTTCCGCTTTGGGGCCCAGCAACAGTTGCCAGAGCAAGCCTGGGCATGGCAGGGGGCTTGAGGGCGCCAGATCCCGCCCACTTCCGCTTTGTGGCCCAGCAACAGTTGACAGGGCAAGCCTGGGCATGGCAGGGGGCTTAAGGGGGCCTGACTCCGCCCACTTCCGCTTTGGGGCCCAGCAACAGTTGCTAGGGCAAGCCTGGGCATGGCAGGGGGCTTGAGGGCGCCAGGCCCCGCCCACTTCCTCTTTGGGGCACAGCAACAGTTGCTAGGGCAACCCAGGGCATGGCAGGGGGCTGGAGGGCGCCAGGCACCGCCCACTTCCGCTTTGGGGCCCAGCAACAGTTGCCAGAGCAAGCCTGGGCATGGCAGGGGGCTTGAGGACGCCATTCCCCGCCCACTTCCGCTTTGGGGCCCAGCAACAGTTGACATGGCAAGCCTGGGCATGGCTGGGGGCTTAAGGACGGCATTCCCCGCCCACTTCCGCTTTGGGGGCCAGCAACAGTTGCCAGGGCAACCCTGGGCATGGCAGGGGGCTTAAGGGTGCCAGGTCCTGCCCACTTCCGCTTTGGGGGGCCAGCAACAGTTGGCAGGGCAACCCTGGGCATGACAGGGGGCTGGAGGGCGCAAGACCCCGCCCACTTTCGCTTTGGGGCCAAGCAACAGTTGCCAGGACAACCCAGGGCATGGCAGGGGGCTTAAGGACGCCATGCCCCGCCCACTTCTGCTTTGGGGGCCAGCAACAGTTGCCAGGGCAACCCTGGGCATGGCAGGGGGCTTAAGGGCGCCAGGTCCCGCCCACTTCCGCTTTGGGGGGCCAGCAACAGTTGGCAGGGCAACCCTGGGCATGACAGGGGGCTGGAGGGCGCCAGACCCCGCCCACTTTTACTTTGGGGCCAAGCAACAGTTGCCAGGGCAACCCAGGGCATGGCAGGGGGCTGGAGGGCGCCAGGCCCCGCCCACTTCATTTTTGGGGGCCACCAACAGTTGCCAGAGCAAGCCTGGGCATGGCAGGGGGCTTGAGGGCGCCAGGCACCGCCCACTTCCGCTTTGGGGGCCAGCAACAGTTGACAGGGCAACCCTGGGCATGGCAGGGGGCTTGAGGGCGCCATGCCCCGCCCACTTCCGCTTTTGGGGCCAGCAACAGTTGCTAGGGCAAACCTGGGCATGGCTGGGGGCTTAAGGACGCCATGCCCCGCCCACTTCCGCTTTGGGGGCCAGCAACAGTTGCCAGGGCAACACTGGGCATGGCAGGGGGCTTAAGGGCACCATGCCCCACCCACTTCCGCTTTGGGGGCCAGCAACAGTTGACAGGGCAACCCTGGGCATGGCAGGGGGCTTGAGGGCGCCATGCCCCGCCCACTTCCGCTTTTGGGGCCAGCAACAGTTGCTAGGGCAAACCTGGGCATGGCATGGGGCTTGAGGGCGCCATGCCCCGCCCACTTCCGCTTTGGGGGCCAGCAACAGTTGCCAAGGCAACCCTGGGCATGGCAGGGGGCTTAAGGGCACCTGGACCCACCCAGTTCCGCTTTGGGGGTCAGCAACAGTTGCCAGGGCAACCCTGGGAATGGCAGGGGGCTGGAGGGCGCCAGGCCCCGCCCACTTCCGCTTTGGGGGCCAGCAACAGTTGCCAGGGCAACCCTGGGCATGGCAGGGGGCTTTAGGGCTCCAGGCCCCGCCCACTTCCGCTTTGGGGGCCAGAAACAGTTGCCAGAGCAAACCTGGGCATGGCAGGGGGCTTGAGGGCGCCAGGCCCCGCCCACTTCCGCTTTGGGGGCCAGCAACAGTTGCCAGGGCAACCCTTGGCATGGCAGTGGGCTTAAGGGTGCCTGTACCCGCCCACTTCCGCTTTGGGGGCCAGCAACAGTTGCCACGGCAACCCTGGGCATGGCAGGGGGCTTTACGGCGCCTGGACCCGCCCAGTTCCGCTTTGGGGGCCAGCAACAGTTTCCAGTGCAACTCTGGGCATGGCATGGGGCTTGAGGGCGCCATGCCCCGCCCACTTCCGCTTTGGGGGCCAGCAACAGTTGCCAGGGCAACCCTGGGCATGGCAGGTGGCTTGAGGGCGCCATGCCCTGCCCACTTCCGCTTTTGGGGCCAGCAACAGTTGCCAGGGCAACCCTGGGCATGGCTGGGGGCTGATGGGCGCCAGGCCACACTCACTTCCGCTTTGGGGCCCAGCAACAGTTGCCAGGGCAAGCCTGGGCATGGCAGGGGGCTGGAGGGCGCCAGGCCCCGCCCACTTCCGCTTTGGGGCAAGCAACAGTTGCCAGGGCAACCCTGGGCATGGCAGGGGGCTGGAGGGCGCCAGGCCCCGCCCACTTCCGCTTTGGGGCTTAGCAACAGTTGCCAGAGCAAGCCTGGGCATGGCAGGGGGCTTGAGGGCGCCAGATCCCGCCCACTTCCGCTTTGAGGCCCAGCAACAGTTGACAGGGCAAGCCTGGGCATGGCAGGGGGCTTAAGGGGGCCTGACTCCGCCCACTTCCGCTTTGGGGCCCAGCAACAGTTGCTAGGGCAAGCCTGGGCATGGCAGGGGGCTTGAGGGCGCCAGGCCCCGCCCACTTCCGCTTTGGGGCACAGCAACAGTTGCCAGGGCAACCCAGGGCATGGCAGGGGGCTGGAGGGCGCCAGGCACCGCCCACTTCCGCTTTGGGGCCCAGCAACAGTTGCCAGAGCAAGCCTGGGCATGGCAGGGGGCTTGAGGGCGCCAGATCCCGCCCACTTCCGCTTTGGGGCCCAGCAACAGTTGACAGGGCAAGCCTGGGCATGGCTGGGGGCTTAAGGACGCCATTCCCCGCCCACTTCCGCTTTGGGGGCATAGCAACATTTGCCAGGGCAAGCCTAGACATGGCAGGGGGCTTGAGGACGCCAGGCCCCGCCCACTTCCGCTTTGGGGCCCAGCAACAGTTGCCAGGGCATGCCTGGTCATGGCAGAAGGCTTGAGGGTGCCAGGCCCCGCCCACTTCCGCTTTGGGCCAGCAACGGTTGCCAGGGCAACCCTGGGTATGGCAGTGGGCTGGAGGGCGCCAGACCCGCCCACTTCAGCTTTGAGGGTCAGCAACAGTTGCCAGGGCAACCCTGGGCATGGCAGGGGGCTGGAGGGCTCCAGGCACCGCCCACTTCCGCTTTGGGGGTCAGCAACAGTTGCCAGGGCAACCCTGGGCATGGCAGGGGGCTTGAGGGCACCATGCCCCACCCACTTCCGCTTTGGGGGCCAGCAACAGTTGACAGGGCAACCCTGGGCATGGCAGGGGGCTTGAGGGCGCCATGCCCAGCCCACTTCCGCTTTTGGGGCCAGCAACAGTTGCTAGGGCAAACCTGGGCATGGCTGGGGGCTTAAGGACGCCATGCCCCGCCCACTTCCGCTTTGGGGGCCAGCAACAGTTGCCAGGACAACCCAGGGCATGGCAGGGGGCTTAAGGACGCCATGCCCCGCCCACTTCCGCTTTGGGGGCCAGCAACAGTTGCCAGGGCAACCCTGGGCATGGCAGGGGGCTTAAGGGCGCCAGGTCCCGCCCACTTCCGCTTTGGGGGGCCAGCAACAGTTGGCAGGGCAACCCTGGGCATGACAGGGGGCTGGAGGGCGCCAGACCCCGCCCACTTTCACTTTGGGGCCAAGCAACAGTTGCCAGGGCAACCCAGGGCATGGCAGGGGGCTGGAGGGCGCCAGGCCCCGCCCACTTCATTTTTGGGGGCCACCAACAGTTGCCAGAGCAAGCCTGGGCATGGCAGGGGGCTTGAGGGCGCCAGGCACCGCCCACTTCCGCTTTGGGGGCCAGCAACAGTTGACAGGGCAACCCTGGGCATGGCAGGGGGCTTGAGGGCGCCATGCCCCGCCCACTTCCGCTTTTGGGGCCAGCAACAGTTGCTAGGGCAAACCTGGGCATGGCTGGGGGCTTAAGGACGCCATGCCCCGCCCACTTCCGCTTTGGGGGCCAGCAACAGTTGCCAGGGCAACACTGGGCATGGCAGGGGGCTTAAGGGTGCAAGGTCCCGCCCACTTCCGCTTTGGGGCCCAGCAACATTTGCCAGGGCAAGCCTAGGCATGGCAGGGGGCTTGAGGACGCCAGGCCCCGCCCACTTCCGCTTTGGGGCCCAGCAACAGTTGCCAGGGCATGCCTGGTCATGGCAGAAGGCTTGAGGGTGCCAGGCCCCGCCCACTTCCGCTTTGGGCCAGCAACGGTTGCCAGGGCAACCCTGGGTACGGCAGTGGGCTGGAGGGCGCCAGACCCGCCCACTTCAGCTTTGAGGGTCAGCAACAGTTGCCAGGGCAACCCTGGGCATGGCAGGGGGCTGGAGGGCTCCAGGCACCGCCCACTTCCGCTTTGGGGGTCAGCAACAGTTGCCAGGGCAACCCTGGGCATGGCAGGGGGCTTGAGGGCACCATGCCCCACCCACTTCCGCTTTGGGGGCCAGCAACAGTTGACAGGGCAACCCTGGGCATGGCAGGGGGCTTGAGGGCGCCATGCCCAGCCCACTTCCGCTTTTGGGGCCAGCAACAGTTGCTAGGGCAAACCTGGGCATGGCTGGGGGCTTAAGGACGCCATGCCCCGCCCACTTCCGCTTTGGGGGCCAGCAACAGTTGCCAGGGCAACACTGGGCATGGCAGGGGGCTTAAGGGCGCAAGGTCCCGCCCACTTCCGCTTTGGGGGGCCAGCAACAGTTGGCAGGGCAAGCCTGGGCATGGCAGGGGGCTTGAGGGCGCCAGGCACCGCCCACTTCCGCTTTGGGGGCCAGCAACAATTGACAGGGCAACCCTGGGCATGGCAGGGGGCTTGAGGGCGCCATGCCCCGCCCACTTCCGCTTTTGGGGCCAGCAACAGTTGCTAGGGCAAACCTGGGCATGGCTGGGGGCTTAAGGACGCCATGCCCCGCCCACTTCCGCTTTGGGGGCCAGCAACAGTTGCCAGGGCAACACTGGGCATGGCAGGGGGCTTAAGGGCGCAAGGTCCCGCCCACTTCCGCTTTGGGGCCCAGCAACATTTGCCAGGGCAAGCCTGGGCATGGCAGGGGGCTTGAGGACGCCAGGCCCCGCCCACTTCCGCTTTGGGGCCCAGCAACAGTTGCCAGGGCATGCCTGGGCATGGCAGAAGGCTTGAGGGTGCCAGGCCCCGCCCACTTCCGCTTTGGGGCCAGCAACGGTTGCCAGGGCAACCCTGGGTATGGCAGTGGGCTGGAGGGCGCCAGACCCCGCCCACTTCCGCTTTGAGGGTCAGCAACAGTTGCCAGGGCAACCCTGGGCATGGCAGGGGGCTGGAGGGCTCCAGGCACCGCCCACTTCCGCTTTGGGGGTCAGCAACAGTTGCCAGGGCAACCCTGGGCATGGCAGGGGGCTTGAGGGCACCATGCCCCACCCACTTCCGCTTTGGGGGCCAGCAACAGTTGACAGGGCAACACTGGGCATGGCAGGGGGCTTGAGGGCGCCATGCCCCGCCCACTTCCGCTTTTGGGGCCAGCAACAGTTGCTAGGGTAAACCTGGGCATGGCAGGGGGCTTAAGGGCGCAAGGTCCCGCCCACTTCCGCTTTGGGGGGCCAGCAACAGTTGGCAGGGCAACCCTGGGCATGGCAGGGGGCTGGAGGGCGCCAGGCCCCGCCCACTTCCACTTTGGGGCCCAGCAACAGTTGCCAGAGCAAGCCTGGGCATGGCAGGGGGCTTGAGGGCGCCAGATCCCGCCCACTTCCGCTTTGAGGCCCAGCAACAGTTGACAGGGCAAGCCTGGGCATGGCAGGGGGCTTAAGGGGGCCTGACTCCGCCCACTTCCGCTTTGGGGCCCAGCAACAGTTGCTAGGGCAAGCCTGGGCATGGCAGGGGGCTTGAGGGCGCCAGGCCCCGTCCACTTCCGCTTTGGGGCACAGCAACAGTTGCCAGGGCAACCCAGGGCATGGCAGGGGGCTGGAGGGCGCCAGATCCCGCCCACTTCCGCTTTGGGGCCCAGCAACAGTTGACAGGGCAAGCCTGGGCATGGCTGGGGGCTTAAGGACGCCATTCCCCGCCCACTTCCGCTTTGGGGGCCAGCAACAGTTGCCAGGGCAACCCTGGGCATGGCAGGGGGCTTAAGGGCGCCAGGTCCTGCCCACTTCCGCTTTGGGGGGCCAGCAACAGTTGGCAGGGCAACCCTGGGCATGACAGGGGGCTGGAGGGCGCAAGACCCCGCCCACTTTCGCTTTGGGGCCAAGCAACAGTTGCCAGGACAACCCTGGGCATGGCAGGGGGCTTATGGACGCCATGCCCCGCCCACTTCCGCTTTGGGGGCCAGCAACAGTTGCCAGGGCAACCCTGGGCATGGCAGGGGGCTTAAGGGCGCCAGGTCCCGCCCACTTCCGCTTTGGGGGGCCAGCAACAGTTGGCAGGGCAACCCTGGGCATGACAGGGGGCTGGAGGGCGCCAGACCCCGCCCACTTTCACTTTGGGGCCAAGCAACAGTTGCCAGGGCAACCCAGGGCATGGCAGGGGGCTGGAGGGCGCCAGGCCCCGCCCACTTCATTTTTGGGGGCCACCAACAGTTGCCAGAGCAAGCCTGGGCATGGCAGGGGGCTTGAGGGCGCCAGGCACCGCCCACTTCCGCTTTGGGGCCCAGCAACATTTGCCAGGGCAAGCCTGGGCATGGCAGGGGGCTTGAGGACGCCAGGCCCCGCCCACTTCCGCTTTGGGGCCCAGCAACAGTTGCCAGGGCATGCCTGGGCATGGCAGAAGGCTTGAGGGTGCCATGGGTATGGCAGTGGGCTGGAGGGCGCCACACCCCGCCCACTTCAGCTTTGAGGGTCAGCAACAGTTGCCAGGGCAACCCTGGGCATGGCAGGGGGCTGGAGGGCTCCAGGCACCGCCCACTTCCGCTTCGGGGGTCAGCAACAGTTGCCAGGGCAACCCTGGGCATGGCAGGGGGCTTGAGGGCACCATGCCCCACCCACTTCCGCTTTGGGGGCCAGCAACAGTTGACAGGGCAACCCTGGGCATGGCAGGGGGCTTGAGGGCGCCATGCCCAGCCCACTTCCGCTTTTGGGGCCAGCAACAGTTGCTAGGGCAAACCTGGGCATGGCTGGGGGCTTAAGGACGCCATGCCCCGCCCACTTCCGCTTTGGGGCACAGCAACAGTTGCCAGGGCAACCCAGGGCATGGCAGGGGGCTGGAGGGCGCCAGGCACCGCCCACTTCCGCTTTGGGGCCCAGCAACATTTGCCAGGGCAAGCCTGGGCATGGCAGGGGGCTTGAGGACGCCAGGCCCCGCCCACTTCCGCTTTGGGGCCCAGCAACAGTTGCCAGGGCATGCCTGGGCATGGCAGAAGGCTTGAGGGTGCCAGGCCCCGCCCACTTCCGCTTTGGGGCCAGCAACGGTTGCCAGGGCATCCCTGGGTATGGCAGTGGGCTGGAGGGCGCCACACCCCGCCCACTTCAGCTTTGAGGGTCAGCAACAGTTGCCAGGGCAACCCTGGGCATGGCAGGGGGCTGGAGGGCTCCAGGCACCGCCCACTTCCGCTTCGGGGGTCAGCAACAGTTGCCAGGGCAACCCTGGGCATGGCAGGGGGCTTGAGGGCACCATGCCCCACCCACTTCCGCTTTGGGGGCCAGCAACAGTTGACAGGGCAACCCTGGGCATGGCAGGGGGCTTGAGGGCGCCATGCCCAGCCCACTTCCGCTTTTGGGGCCAGCAACAGTTGCTAGGGCAAACCTGGGCATGGCTGGGGGCTTAAGGACGCCATGCCCCGCCCACTTCCGCTTTGGGGCACAGCAACAGTTGCCAGGGCAACCCAGGGCATGGCAGGGGGCTGGAGGGCGCCAGGCACCGCCCACTTCCGCTTTGGGGCCCAGCAACAGTTGCCAGAGCAAGCCTGGGCATGGCAGGGGGCTTGAGGGCGCCAGATCCCGCCCACTTCCGCTTTGGGGCCCAGCAACAGTTGCCAGGGCATGCCTGGGCATGGCAGAAGGCTTAAGGACGCCATTCCCCGCCCACTTCCGCTTTGGGGGCCAGCAACAGTTGCCAGGGCAACCCTGGGCATGGCAGGGGGCTTAAGGGCGCCAGGTCCTGCCCACTTCCGCTTTGGGGGGCCAGCAACAGTTGGCAGGGCAACCCTGGGCATGACAGGGGGCTGGAGGGCGCAAGACCCCGCCCACTTTCGCTTTGGGGCCAAGCAACAGTTGCCAGGACAACCCTGGGCATGGCAGGGGGCTTATGGACGCCATGCCCCGCCCACTTCCGCTTTGGGGGCCAGCAACAGTTGCCAGGGCAACCCTGGGCATGGCAGGGGGCTTAAGGGCGCCAGGTCCCGCCCACTTCCGCTTTTGGGGCCAGCAACAGTTGCTAGGGCAAACCTGGGCATGGCTGGGGGCTTAAGGACGCCATGCCCCGCCCACTTCCGCTTTGGGGGCCAGCAACAGTTGCCAGGGCAACACTGGGCATGGCAGGGGGCTTAAGGGCGCAAGGTCCCGCCCACTTCCGCTTTGGGGGGCCAGCAACAGTTGGCAGGGCAACCCTGGGCATGGCAGGGGGCTGCAGGGCGCCAGGCCCTGCCCACTTCCGCTTTGGGGCAAGCAACAGTTGCCAGGGCAACCCTGGGCATGGCAGGGGGCTGGAGGGCGCCAGATCCCGCCCACTTCCGCTTTGAGGCCCAGCAACAGTTGACAGGGCAAGCCTTGGCATGGCAGGGGGCTTGAGGGTGCCTGACTCCGCCCACTTCCGCTTTGGGGCCCAGCAACAGTTGCTAGGGCAAGCCTGGGCATGGCAGGGGGCTTGAGGGCGCCAGGCCCCGCCCACTTCCGCTTTGGGGCCCAGCAACAGTTGCCAGGGCAAGCCTTGGCTTGGCAGAAGGCTTGAGGGCGCCAGACCCCGCCCACTTCCACTTTGGGGCCAAGCAACAGTTGCCAGGGAAACCCAGGGCATGGCAGGGGGCTGGAGGCGCCAGGCACCGCCCACTTCCGCTTTGGGGCCCAGAAACAGTTGCCAGAGCAAGCCTGGGCATGGCAGGGGGCTTGAGGGCGCCAGATCCCGCCCACTTTCGCTTTGGGGCCCAGCAACATTTGTCAGGGCAACCCTGGGCATGGCAGGGGGCTTGAGGGCGCCATGCCCCACTTACTTCCGCTTTGGGGGCCAGCAACAGTTGCCATGGCAACCCTGGGCATGGCATGGGGCTTGAGGGTGCCATGCCCCGCCCACTTCCGCTTTGGGGGCCAGCAACAGTTGCCACGGCAACCCTGGGCATGGCAGGGGGCTTAAGGGCGCCTGGACCCACCCAGTTCCGCTTTGGGGGCCAGCAACAGTTGCCAGGGCAACCCTGGGCATGGCAGTGGGCTAAAGGGCGCCTGGACCCTCCCACTTCCGCTTTGGGGGTCAGCAACAGTTGCCAGGGCAACCCTGGGAATGGCAGGGGGCTGGAGGGTGCCAGGCCCCGCCCACTTCCGGTTTGGGGGCAAGCAACTGTTGTCAGGGAAACCCAGGGCATGGCAGGGGGCTGGAGGCGCCAGGCACCGCCCACTTCCGCTTTGGGGCCCAGAAACAGTTGCAAGCGCAAGCCTGGGCATGGCAGGGGGCTTGAGCGTGCCAGATCCCGCCCACTTCGCTTTGGGGCCCAGCAACATTTGCCAGGGCAACCCTGGGCATGGCAGGGGGCTTGAGGGCGCCATGCCCCACTTACTTCCGCTTTGGGGGCCAGCAACAGTTGCCATGGCAACCCTGGGCATGGCATGGGGCTTGAGGGCGCCAGGCCCCGCCCACTTCCGCTTTGGGGGCCAGCAACAGTTGCCACTGCAACCCTGGGCATGGCAGGGGGCTTAAGGGCGCCTGGACCCACCCAGTTCCGCTTTGGGGGCCAGCAACAGTTGCCAGGGCAACCCTGGGCATGGCAGTGGGCTAAAGGGCGCCTGGACCCTCCCACTTCCGCTTTGGGGGTCAGCAACAGTTGCCAGGGCAACCCTGGGAATGGCAGGGGGCTGGAGGGCGCCAGGCCCCGCCCACTTCCGCTTTGGGGGCCAGCAACAGTTGCCAGGGCAACCCTGGGCATGGCAGGGGGCTTTAGGGCTCCAGGCCCCGCCCACTTCCGCTTTGGGGGTCAGCAACAGTTGCCAGGGCAACCCTGGGCATGGCAGGGGGCTTGAGGGCACCATGCCCCACCCACTTCCGCTTTGGGGGCCAGCAACAGTTGACAGGGCAACCCTGGGCATAGCAGGGGGCTTGAGGGCGCCATGCCCCGCCCACTTCCGCTTTTGGGGCCAGCAACAGTTGCTAGGGCAAACCTGGGCATGGCTGGGGGCTTAAGGACGCCATGCCCCGCCCACTTCCGCTTTGGGGGCCAGCAACAGTTGCCAGGGCAACACTGGGCATGGCAGGGGGCTTAAGGGCGCAAGGTCCCGCCCTCTTCCGCTTTGGGGGGCCAGCAACAGTTGGCAGGGCAACCCTGGGCATGGCAGGGGGCTGGAGGAAGCCAGGCCCTGCCCACTTCCGCTTTGGGGCAAGCAACAGTTGCCAGGGCAACCCTGGGCATGGCAGGGGGCTGGAGGGCGCCAGGCCCCGCCCACTTCCGCTTTGGGGCCCAGCAACAGTTGCCAGAGCAAGCCTGGGCATGGCAGGGGGCTTGAGGGCGCCAGATCCCGCCCACTTCCGCTTTGAGGACCAGCAACAGTTGACAGGGCAAGCCTGGGCATGGCAGGGGGCTTGAGGGCGCCTGACTCCGCCCACTTCCGCTTTGGGGCCCAGCAACAGTTGCCAGGAAAACCCAGGGCATGGCAGGGGGCTGGAGGCGCCAGGCACCGCCCACTTCCGCTTTGGGGCCCAGAAACAGTTGCCAGAGCAAGCCTGGGCATGGCAGGGGGCTTGAGGGCGCCAGATCCCGCTTACTTCCGCTTTGGTGGCCAGCAACAGTTGCCATGGCAACCCTGGGCATGGCAGGGGGCTTGAGGGCGCCATGCCCCACTTACTTCCGCTTTGGTGGCCAGCAACAGTTGCCATGGCAACCCTGGGCATGGCATGGGGCTTGAGGGCGCCATGCCCCGCCATCTTCCGCTTTGGGGGCCAGCAACAGTTGCCACGGCAACCCTGGTTTATGGCAGGGGGCTTAAGGGCGCCTGGACCCACCCAGTTCCGCTTTGGGGGCCAGCAACAGTTGCCAGGGCAACCCTGGGCATGGCAGTGGGCTAAAGGGCGCCTGGACCCTCCCACTTCCGCTTTGGGGGTCAGCAACAGTTGCCAGGGCAACCCTGGGAATGGCAGGGGGCTGGAGGGCGCCAGGCCCCGCCCACTTCCGCTTTGGGGGCCAGCAACAGTTGCCAGGGCAACCCTGGGCATGGCAGGGGGCTTTAGGGCTCCAGGCCCTGCCCACTTAAGCTTTGGGGGCCAGAAACAGTTGCCAGAGCAAACCTGGGCATGGCAGGGGGCTTGAGGGCGCCAGGCCCCGCTCACTTCCGCTTTGGGGGCCAGCAACAGTTGCCAGGGCAACCCTTGGCATGGCAGTGGGCTTAAGGGCGCCTGTACCCGCCCACTTCCGCTTTGGGGGCCAGCAACAGTTGCCACGGCAACCCTGGGCATGGCAGGGGGCTTAAGGGCGCCTGGACCCGCCCAGTTCCGCTTTGGGGGCCAGCAACAGTTGTCAGGGCAACCCTGGGCATGGCAGTGGGCTAAAGGGCGCCTGGACCCTCCCACTTCCGCTTTGGGGGTCAGCAACAGTTGCCAGTGCAACTCTGGGCATGGCATGGGGCTTGAGGGCACCAGGTCCCGCCCACTTCCGCTTTGGGGGGCCAGCAACAGTTGGCAGGGCAACCCTGGGCATGACAGGGGGCTGGAGGGCGCAAGACCCCGCCCACTTCCGCTTCCATAAATATAAACGCCCGAACAGGGACATGAACCCTGGACCCTCAGATTAAAAGTCTGATGCTCTACCGACTGAGCTATCCAGGCTCTGATGTTCTCATTGTGCCATCCCAGAAAGTAATATTTTACTTGGAAAAGCTGTTTATTAAACGCACAACAGTATTGTTTAAAAGGATCTCGCCTGAACAGGGACATGAACCCTGGACCCTCAGATTAAAAGTCTGATGCTCTACCGACTGAGCTATCCAGGCTCTGATGTTCTCATTGTGCCATCCCAGAAAGTAATATTTTACTTAGAAAAGCTGTTTATTAAACGCACAACAGTATTGTTTAAAAAGATCTCGCCCGAACAGGGACTTGAACCCTGGACCGTCAGATTAAAAGTCTGATGCTCTACCGACTGAGCTATCCAGGCTCTGATGTTCTCATTGTGCCATCCCAGAAAGTAATATTTTACTTAGAAAAGCTGTTTATTAAACGCACAACAGTATTGTTTAAAAAGATCGCGCCCGAACAGGGACTTGAACCCTGGACCCTCAGATTAAAAGTCTGATGCTCTACCGACTGAGCTATCCAGGCTCTGGCAGGAAAGTGATGCCAGTTTAGAAGGTTTTGCAAACTATAAAAAAGGGAAAATTTTAGTACGCAAAAATGGAAAAAGATCTGTGTTACTGAAAGTATAAACTGAGAAGTTTGACTTGTAGGACCTCTTGACAAAACACAAATGATATGCCTCTAGGTTTACAGTGCAAATCATTAGATGCCATCAATATTAGCACCCTTCAAAAATGTTTTTCCATTCTAATAGATGGAGAAAATTGATTTGTTACTAGTCTAATTGAAATGCTGTGTGCCTCTCACAGTACGATAAATTTGAGTCTCTGATGAAATGTAGCCTTCCTGATTTAATTTTTAACTGTACTACTTGGCGATGATTTAATTACTGCCTAAAGATGTTAATGTCTGCCAATTGAAAAGAGATCAAGTAGAGTCCAATGTAAAATGAGGCCAAATGATTGTCTATTATGTGGATATTTGAAATGTGACAAATAATGTACAGACTTTTCTTGGCTCAAAACATATTCTCCCTAGCTCATGTGATGAGGCTAAAACGAACCTAAATACTGAAGGAAAGAAGAATTAAATAAAGTTTTGCAGTTGTAAAACATTTGTTTCTGGAGATTATTTCAGATGAAATGACATTTAGCCTCTGCATATTCAATAGTTTCTTTATCATTTTAATGAGTGAAGACAATTAAACCAATGTCCATTTAAAATTTTCACAGGAATTTGCCAGCCTGTACAGATACTCAATGAACAATGAGTATATGAAGCAACAACAATTAAAAGATGCCTGCCTCAATGGGTGATTTTCCACTTTGCAAAGTTCTCCATTTCACAAAGAACAATCTGTTTTTAAAAAGATACTCACCTGAACCGGGATATGCCAAAGAAAATTTTCTTTGTTGAAAACGGAAAAAGATTTGTATTATTGATAGAATAAACAGAGAAGTTTAGCTTTTAGAGTCTCTTGATGAAATATTTTTTTCTGCATCTGAGCTTATGCTGCAGATCATTCGATACCATAAATATAAACGCCCAAACAGGGACATGAATCCTGGACCCTCAGATTAAAAGTCTGATGCTCTACCGACTGAGCTATCCAGGCTCTGATGTTCTTATTGTGCCATCCCAGAAAGTAATATTGGTACTCTTTACCTAGAACGGCGCCCATCGCGGTCGTCGCTGGTACATCGCGGGTACATTAGTAGCCACCCGCGATGCTAACGACATCGCGACCGACGCGATGATTGATCGCGTCGTTAGCATCGCGGGTGGCCAAGAATGTACCCGCGACGACCGCGATGACCGCGATGGGCGCGATTGATCAATCATCGCGGTCATCGCGATGTCGCTAGCATCGCGGGCGCACAATAATGTACCCGCGATGACCGCGATGACCACGATTTCTGGCTGTGGAAAAAGACAAGTGAAAATAAGGAAAAACACAGCAAATGACATGGCATCCCTCAATTAAAAAAAGGTGAAAAATACAAAAATACATGAAAATTCCACCTAACACTTAAATGTCATAGATAACAATCAAACCGCACACCTGTTGCGGTGATTTTACAGTAAAAACGCGCACATATCGCGGCGATTTAACATTAAAACTGCGCAGATATCGCCGTGATTGCGGGCACATGGCGGCTGGTTGCATCATGGGTGACCATGGCCGTCATGTGCCTGCAATCACGGCGATAGTTGCGCAAAAAGCAACAAAAATCAATAAAAAAACACATCAAATTACATGGCAAACCGCGCACATATCGCCGTGATTGCGGGCACATGGCGTCCGGTTGCATCACGGGTGACCACGGCCGTCATGTGCCTGCAATCACGGGGATAGTTGCGCAAAAAGCAACAAAATTCAATAAAAAAACACATCAAATTACATGGCAAACCGCGCACATATCGCCGTGATTGCGGGCACATGGCGTCCGGTTGCATCACGGGTGACCACGGCCGTCATGTGCCTGCAATCACGGCGATAGTTGCGCAAAAAAGCAACAAAATACCATTAAAAAAGACATCAAATTACTTGGCATCCCTTAATTATAAGACAATGAAATAAGACACGACACAGGTTATGAATTTCAAATTATGACGCTTTTTTTTTATTTTTTAATAAAATATCTTATTTTTTAAATGTAGTATAAAATAAATTATTTTTTTTTATTTTTTCATTTTTTTTTTAAGAATGGGGGGGGGGGGGGGAAGGTCTGGGCGAAGGTCATTGAAAGTATAGGAGAATAGATGCCTCTTGGGAGGAACTGGATTACAACAAGGCAAATCGGAATGAGGCATACAAAAAATGGGGCTCAATACGCAAAAAGGCACCCTAATGCAAACATGCACTGGGTACAGAAGAAAATGCAAATATGCGGAACAGTCCATGGTGAAGGTGCAAAACAAGTACGGACAGCTCAAAGTCCAGGAGTCCGATACTGCGACCATCAGTAACCGAAATTATGGCCTACGAGCAACAAAGTTCATCATGGAGCAAATAACAAACAGAGTGGAACAAGGGCATTGCTGCAAGGCACAATAATTAGAAACAAATTAAAACCAAATCACTAATTAATGGCGCTCTTCACCTGGGAGGGGACTTTGTGTGCTCAACAGAGCTCTTGAAATAGTCCCAGGCAAAGACGAAGGGTCTGTGACTGGTGGCAAAGGGGGCCTCGGCGCGTACATTACAGGGGCAGGAGGAGGCGGAGCATAACCCGACGCACTGTACGAAGGGTAGTGATAGGGGTAATTGGGCATTTGGGCTGCTTGCCATACGACGTTGGCAGGTGGCTCTATACTGCATGCACTAGAAAGACTTCTCTCTGATGCACGCATTATAACGCCATATATCAACCTCTTGGACTCATGGAGCTGGTCTGGCGCCATGCCTCGCATTTCCACGGCAAGATTATTACAAAAAATTTGGAAATCGTCAAGGGGAATTTCCGGTGCCTCCGGTGCCGACGTGCTAGCATGCCCTTGGACATTACGAGCAGTGCTGGACAGCTGTCTTCTGGGACGCCTCCTCGGGATAGCAGGTGCAGTGCTCTCCGTCATCGGAGTACTGTCCCCCTCTGCAACTGCCACAGGCTCCTGCTCTGTCTCAGGGGGAACTTCCTAGAAAGGGGAAAAAAAGGGAAAATGTTAATAACATGACATTTCACAGTCACTTACATGCAAGACATTTGTCAGGAAATACTTACAACGTCCACACTCTCCGCTGCAACGGACGAAGAGGTGTCCTCCGTATCACTTCCCCCTGTTCTACTCCAAGATAAACTTCATCCGCTCGTAGTACCATAATTTCGGCACGTAGACGTCATCAGCATCGGCTCCGGAACTCTGAGACTGCTGTACTCGCTTCATCTCCTTCACCATAACTGTCCGCATATTCGTCATCCTCTTCTGTACCCAGGCGACGTCTGCACGAGGTACCCGTTTGCGTATAAGAGCCACCATTTTCCGATACGCCTCATTCCTCTTCGCCTTGTTGTGGTAATCCGGGTGTTTCATCTCACAGAGGCACCTATTCTCCTTATACAGATCAATGACCTTCGCCATAAAACCATTTGTGAGTTCTCGCTCAGACATTGCTGTAAAACAAAAACACAAACAAAACCATCTATAAGTAATTGATGTCTATACGGTATGTCAAAATGGTATCGCATCACACCAAATGGCACAAGTCCCATGGCATCTGATGTGAGGCGATTCCATTTTCACCAAAAATCATTCACATTTGCTAGTATACCACCCCCACTATCCACGCGCACCCGAAGCGTGGCGAGCCCCGTGAGGGGACGCGGATACCTTCACAGTTATACGCGTCCCCTGGCGGGCTTCACAGGTGTCCGTGGCGAAAAGTGGACACCTGTGAAGCCCGCGAGGGGACGCGCTTACCTGTGAAGGTATCCGCGTCCCCTCGCGGGGCTCGCTGCGCTCGCCATGCTTCGGGCTCGGTGGCTCGCTGCGCTCGCCACACTATTCTATTCTCAACTCCACGCCGACGTGGATAGTAGGGCATGAAAAGGTCGGAGGACGCGTACCGCCGCCCCTCGCGGGGCTCGCTGCGCTCGCCACGCTTCGGGTGCGCGTGGATAGTGGGGGTGGTACCCTGGGAAAAAAAGGCATTTGGGTTACATTTACAAATTAATTAGAAGAACAATTTAAGCACGACTTACCTAATTCAGGAGATAACGGCGTTTACTTTTTAATTTGTTTATCTGCACTTCCACCGATTACAGCAACTTCAATTCCCCCAAAAAATAAAAAAAACATCATTAATTAAAATTCAATGACATAGAAATCCCCCCCCACTATCCACGCGCACCCGAAGCGTGGCGAGCGCAGCGAGCCCCGCGAGGGGCGGCGGTACGCGTCCTCTGACCTTTTCATGCCCTACTATCCACGTCGGCGTGGAGTTGAGAATAGAATAGTGTGGCGAGCGCAGCGAGCCACCGAGCCCGAAGCGTGGCGAGCGCAGCGAGCCCCGCGAGGGGACGCGGATACCTTCACAGTTATACGCGTCCCCTGGCGGGCTTCACAGGTGTCCGTGGCGAAAAGCGGACACCTGTGAAGCCCGCGAGGGGACGCGTTTATCTGTGAAGGTATCCACGTCCCCTCGCGGGGCTCGCTGCGCTCGCCACGCTTCGGGCTCGGTGGCTCGCTGCGCTCGCCACACTATTCTATTCTCAACTCCACGCCGACGTGGATAGTGGGGGTATGAAAAGGTCGGAGGACGCGTACCGCCGCCCCTCGCGGGCCTCGCTGCGCTCGCCACGCTTCGGGTACGCGTGGATAGTGGCCGTGGTACACTGGGGAAAAAAGGTATTTAGGACACATTTACAAGTTAATTAGAAGCACAATTTACCTTATTTAAAGGCGCTCAATTGGCCACGGGCCAAACTGCAGGCCACACAAAACACTACACAGCAACTGCAGAAACAAACCACAAAAAAAAAAACCCCATCAATAATCCAATTTCAATGACATAAAAAACCACAGCCACTATCCACGCGTACCCGAAGCGTGGCGAGCGCAGCGAGCCCCGCGAGGGGCGGCGGTACGCGTCCTCCGACCTTTTCATGCCCTACTATCCACGTCGGCGTGGAGTTGAGAATAGAATAGTGTGGCGAGCGCAGCGAGCCACCGAGCCCGAAGCGTGGCGAGCGCAGCGAGCCCCGCGAGGGGACGCGGATACCTTCACAGTTATACGCGTCCCCTGGCGGGCTTCACAGGTGTCCGTGGCGAAAAGCGGACACCTGTGAAGCCCGCGAGGGGACGCGTTTATCTGTGAAGGTATCCACGTCCCCTCGCGGGGCTCGCTGCGCTCGCCACGCTTCGGGCTCGGTGGCTCGCTGCGCTCGCCACACTATTCTATTCTCAACTCCACGCCAACGTGGATAGTGGGGGTATGAAAAGGTCGGAGGACGCGTACCGCCGCCCCTCGCGGGCCTCGCTGCGCTCGCCACGCTTCGGGTACGCGTGGATAGTGGCCGTGGTACACTGGGGAAAAAAGGTATTTAGGACACATTTACAAGTTAATTAGAAGCACAATTTACCTTATTTAAAGGCGCTCAATTGGCCACGGGCCAAACTGCAGGCCACACAAAACACTACACAGCAACTGCAGAAACAAACCACAAAAAAAAAAACCCCATCAATAATCCAATTTCAATGACATAAAAAACCACAGCCACTATCCACGCGTACCCGAAGCGTGGCGAGCGCAGCGAGGCCCGCGAGGGGCGGCGGTACGCGTCCTCCGACCTTTTCATACCCCCACTATCCACGTCGGCGTGGAGTTGAGAATAGAATAGTGTGGCGAGCGCAGCGAGCCACCGAGCCCGAAGCGTGGCGAGCGCAGCGAGCCCCGCGAGGGGACGCGGATACCTTCACAGGTAAGCGCGTCCCTTTGCGGCCTTCACTGGTATCTGTGGTCGTATTGCAGTGAAGCCCGCAAAGGGACGCGCTTACCTGTGAAGGTATCCGCGTCCCCTCGCGGGGCTCGCTGCGCTCGCCACGCTTCGGGCTCGGTGGCTCGCTGCGCTCGCCACACTATTCTATTCTCAACTCCACGCCGACGTGGATAGTGGGGGTATGAAAAGGTCGGAGGACGCGTACCGCCGCCCCTCGCGGGCCTCGCTGCGCTCGCCACGCTTCGGGTACGCGTGGATAGTGGCCGTGGTACACTGGGGAAAAAAGGTATTTAGGACACATTTACAAATTAATTAGAAGCACAATTTACCTTATTTAAAGGCGCTCAATTGGCCACGGGCCAAACTGCAGGCCGAACAAAACGCAACACAGCAACTGCAAAAACAAACCACAAAAAAAAAACCCCATCAATAATCCAATTTCAATGACATAAAAAACCACAGCCACTATCCACGCGGACCCAAAGCGTGGCAAGCGCAGCGTGCAGGTGACGTATGTTGCTATGCGCTATTTCGCATAGCAACCAGTGTTATCCACTGTAATTTTAACAGACTTACATTGGTTGCTATGTGCAATACCATATAGCAACATAAGTCACTCACTGATAATATGGTGACGTACATTGCCGTGTGCTACTGCACATAGCAAGCGGTGTTAAAAACGGTGGTTGCTATGTGTAAAAAGGCATGGTGACATATGTTGCTATGGCTTTTTACACATAGCAACCACCGTTTCAATGTTAATTTACAGTGTAAAATGCTGGTTGCTATGTGCAAGAGTGCATAGCAACACTTGTCACAAACATAATATATGCAGGTGACGTATGTTGCTATGCGCTATTTCGCATAGCAACCAGTGTTATCCACTGTAATTTTAACAGACTTACATTGGTTGCTATGTGCAATACCATATAGCAACATAAGTCACTCACTGATAATATGGTGACGTACATTGCCGTGTGCTACTGCACATAGCAAGCGGTGTTAAAAACGGTGGTTGCTATGTGTAAAAAGGCATGGTGACATATGTTGCTATGGCTTTTTACACATAGCAACCACCGTTTCAATGTTAATTTACAGTGTAAAATGCTGGTTGCTATGTGCAAGAGTGCATAGCAACACTTGTCACAAACATAATATATGCAGGTGACGTATGTTGCTATGCGCTATTTCGCATAGCAACCAGTGTTATCCACTGTAATTTTAACAGACTTACATTGGTTGCTATGTGCAATACCATATAGCAACATAAGTCACTCACTGATAATATGGTGACGTACATTGCCGTGTGCTACTGCACATAGCAAGCGGTGTTAAAAACGGTGGTTGCTATGTGTAAAAAGGCATGGTGACATATGTTGCTATGGCTTTTTACACATAGCAACCACCGTTTCAATGTTAATTTACAGTGTAAAATGCTGGTTGCTATGTGCAAGAGTGCATAGCAACACTTGTCACAAACATAATATATGCAGGTGACGTATGTTGCTATGCGCTATTTCGCATAGCAACCAGTGTTATCCACTGTAATTTTAACAGACTTACATTGGTTGCTATGTGCAATACCATATAGCAACATAAGTCACTCACTGATAATATGGTGACGTACATTGCCGTGTGCTACTGCACATAGCAAGCGGTGTTAAAAACGGTGGTTGCTATGTGTAAAAAGGCATGGTGACATATGTTGCTATGGCTTTTTACACATAGCAACCACCGTTTCAATGTTAATTTACAGTGTAAAATGCTGGTTGCTATGTGCAAGAGTGCATAGCAACACTTGTCACAAACTTAATATATGCAGGTGACGTATGTTGCTATGCGCTATTTCGCATAGCAACCAATGTTATCCACTGTAATTTTAACAGACTTACATTGGTTGCTATGTGCAATACCATATAGCAACATAAGTCACTCACTGATAATATGGGATGCGGTCATTTTATCGAATGACATTAGTTTGAATGTCTTTTGGTCGACCCCACTATGTTGAATGTGTGAAAAGGTTGACATGGGTTTATGTCGACTGCCATTAGGTCGACTGGGCTTAGGTGGAATTGCTCTTTTTGGGTTTTTTTGGTGCTGACATGTGCCGACAGGCGGTGGTTCATGCCCTACCATCCACTAGGGCGTGGTTGAGTGTCCGATTCACTATGTCAACAGTGTCCATGTCAACACTGTTGACATTTTGGCCCAAAAAAACCCCAAAAGAGCAATTCGACCTAACCCCAGTCGACCTAATTGCAGTCGACATAGTTGGAAGGTCGACATAAACCCATGTCAACCTTTTCACACATTCAATCTACTGGGGTCGACCAAATGACATTAGATCCAATGATCCACACCCCTCCAACTGCCACTGGGACCCCCTTCTACCCTTCTTCCACAGAAGCCATGTGCCCCCTCCCCTCCCTCCCTCTCCCCCCCCCCCTCCCTCCCTCTCCCCCCCCCTCCCCCCTCCCTCTCCCCCCCTCCCTCTCCCCCCCTGTCCCCCTGTCCCCCCCTGTCCCCCTCTCCCCCCCCAAAATTCATCCAAAAACGCCACAGGCCACTTACATGTGCTCAGGGGCAGGGTGTGGAAGCTAATGCGCGCTCTGTACTGAATGAAATGCATGCTGGGACACTTCCTGCCTTCCCTACATGCATTTTTTCAGTTTGAGTGACATTACTGTATGAAATCGCGGGCATCGCGGTAATCGCGGGCATTGAGGTGTACAATGCACAGCTCAATACCCGCGATGCCCGCGATGACCGCGATTTTAATGTTACTTTACTAGTGCTAAAAGTGCATGAAATCGCGGTCATCGCGGGCATCCCAGGCATTGTGGTGTACATTACACAGCTCAATGCCCGAGATGCCCGCGATGAGCGCGATTTCAATGTTATCTGGCCTAAAATGATGCTGGAATCACATTTCTGTGAACCTCTGTCACACAGAAACATTGTGAGATGTGACAGCAGGTGTAATTTCGAGGGGGGCAATAATTACAGGTCAATAATTACAGGGCCACTATAAGGCAAGGGGTGATATACTAAAATGAGATTGCTGTGATCCTCTGTCACACATAAGCAGTGTGAGAGGTGTCAGCAAGTGATTTGAACCAAATGTACATTTAGCAAAAAAGTACAGGGACCCAATACAGCTAGGGGTGATTCATGAACTATTACAGGGACCCAATACGGCTAAGGGGGGGATATATGATTAATTACAGGGACAAAATATGGCTAAGGGGTGCAACATTATGGGTGAAACACTGCTTAAGATGCCAGGGAATCTAACTACTTTTTTGGGGGTGAGAGCATGAAATGGGCCTAATTCAGGTGTGTGTGCAAATTCACTCATACATGCAAAATCACTCAACTGACTCAGTAAAGCAGTAAAGACAAGTTTGAATAAAAGGCAGTAATTTACTTGAATAAAAAATAGATAACATTGAAATGCAAACAAACAGTAGCATAAAAAAAACAGCTTTTCAAGTTTAAAGTCCATAGTTTTTCAGTCATCTTTCTCTAACAATGTTAAGGCGTGTAAAATACGCTCAAAAGTTTGGTTCATACCTATGCTCTTTCTCCACATAAATTCTTGTAGATACCCTTCCAGCAAATGTCTGGCAGTACCCCGGTGGCGTTTATTGCGCCATTTCGCCGCCCCCCACATGCGCTCAATGTTCTGGGTGTGCACCCCTGTTGTGGGGTCCACAAAGTTAAACCTATGATTCACTTGAGCGTGCTGGAAGCCTGCAGCCTCCAGCTGTTCTGTATTATAGGCCCTCCAGCAATCGCTGTAGATGGTGGTGCCCGGCTCCACATGCTCCACAATGGCAGCCAATAAAGTGGGGGCGTCCCGGGTGGCCACTTTTGTGGCAAAGCACTGCCCAGTTTCCCGGCAGATGCCCCCAAAAACCCACTGTTGGGGTAGCACACGGCCGACATGGGATTTGCGGCGGACAAACAGAGTCTCGTCGACCTCGACTATTTTGTCGGGCCCTCCAATGCGGCGCTGGGGCTGAGCCATCAAGTCCATGAGGCACGCCTCCCTCATGTACTTATTGTACAGCACCGTTGTCTTGGGGGAGATGCCAAGGTGCCGCTCACAGTAGTCGCCGGAAGTCAGCTCCTCGCACCAGTTGAAGATAAACCTGATGATGTTCACAAACGACATCCGGCACCCAGGAATGAAGAGGCCAGCGCGGAGACTGATCTTCTGGCGGCAGGCTCTCACGTGGCAGCGCCACATCACCTCCTTCTCGCTGAGCTTCATGGCATGCCCATTGCCGCAGGTAGCTTCCTTGGGCAACAGGTGATGCTCCTGGAGAAATCGGATCGCCTCCGCCTCCGTCTGAGGCAGGGAGTACATGTTCACTCCAGATGCCATGGCCATGACAGGAACAGCAGAAACAGCAGAAGGCCGAATTAGCAGAAGGGCCTCAGTCACCAACAGCAACAGCAGCACAGTCTCTGTAATCACGGTGACTCAGCAGCAGAATGAACAGCAGCAGCAGCAACACTGGAATCAGCAGAAGTCTCTCAGGAATCAGTAATAATCAATCAAAACGCAAATCTCTCTCTCTCAAACCACAGCTCCTCTCAACCCACAAATTTCCCCCCAAAATCAAGGTCTTTTAAACTGTCACAGGGGGGCAGTCTGAGGCAGTGGGATGTACCCTTTGTTGTTATTGTCCTATAAACATCTGTCACTATGCAGACACAGGGCGTTGGCCTCAGACAGGAGGATGGTGTCAACATGAGTAACTAGGCAGACGTACCTAGGGCAGATGTAGCTAGGCAGACTAAGGGCCATTCCACCTATTACAGATGTTACCATGCAGAATTAGGGTCATTAAAGGGTCATTTGAACCCATTACAGATGTGAATGGGTCATTTGAACCCATTACAGATGCGAAATCGCGGTCATCGCGGTGATCGCGGGCATCTTGTGCACAAAATTACACCCGCGATGCCTCAATCACCGCGATTCTACAATGGGGCCGACGAAAAAGTTGAGGAATCACTACCATCGCGGTGATCGCGGGCATCGCGGGAATCTTGACCACCAAAATAACACCCGCGATGCCTCAATCACCGCGATTTTACATGCTGCCGATTAGAAAGTTGAGGAATCGCGGTCATCGCGATGATCTTGGCCCGCAAATAGTACCCGCGATGCCTCAATCACCGCGATGAGCGCAATTTTACACCCGACAATCGCGATGAACATCGCGGGCGCCGTTCTAGGTAAAGAGTACCGTAATATTTTACTTGGAAAAGCTGTTTATTAAACGCACAACAGTATTGTTTAAAAGGATCTCGCCTGAACAGGGACATGAACCCTGGACCCTCAGATTAAAAGTCTGATGCTCTACCGACTGAGCTATCCAGGCTCTGATGTTCTCATTGTGCCATCCCAGAAAGTAATATTTTACTTAGAAAAGCTGTTTATTAAACGCACCACAGTATTGTTTAAAAAGATCTCGCCCGAACAGGGACTTGAACCCTGGACCCTCAGATTAAAAGTCTGATGCTCTACCGACTGAGCTATCCAGGCCCTGGTAGGAAAGTGATGCCAGTTTAGAAGGTTCTGCAAACTATAAAAAAGGGAAAATTTTAGTACGTAAAAATGGAAAAAGATCTGTGTTACTGAAAGTATAAACTGAGAAGTTTGACTTGAAGGACCTCTTGACAAAACACAAATGATATGCCTCTAGGTTTACAGTGCAGATCATTAGATGCCATCAATATTAGCACCCTTCAAAAATGTCTTTCCATTCTAATAGATGAAGAAAATTGATTTGTTACTAGTCTAATTGAAATGCTGTGTGCCTCTCACAGTACGATGAATTTGAGTCTCTGATGAAATGTAGCCTTCTAGATTTAATTTTTAACTGTACTACTTGGCGATGATTTAATTACTGCCTAAAGATGTTAATGTCTGCCAATTGAAAAGAGATCAAGTAGAGTCCAATCTAAAATGAGGCCAAATGATTGTCTATTATGTGGATATTTGAAATGTGACAAATAATGTACAGACTTTTCTTGGCTCAAAACATATTCTCCCTAGCTCATGTGATGAGGCTAAAACGAACCTAAATACTGAAGGAAAGAAGAATTAAATAAAGTTTTGCAGTTGTAAAACATTTGTTTCTGGAGATTATTTCAGATGAAATGACATTTAGCCTCTGCATATTCAATAGTTTCTTTATCATTTTAATGAGTGAAGACAATGAAACCAATAGTCCATTTAATATTTTCACAGGAATTTGCCAGCCTGTACAGATACTCAATGAACAATGAGTATATGAAGCAACAACAATTAAAAGATGCCTGCCTCAATGGGTGATTTTACACTTTGCAAAGTTCTCCATTTCACAAAGAACAATCTGTTTTTAAAAAGATACCTGAACCGGGATATGCCAAAGAAAATTTTCTTTGTTGAAAACGGAAAAAGATTTGTATTATTGATAGAATAAACAGAGAAGTTTAGCTTTTAGAGTCTCTTGATGAAATATTTTTTTCTGCAACTGAGCTTATGCTGCAGATCATTAGATACCATAAATATACACGCCCGAACAGGGACTTGAACCCTGGACCCTCAGATTAAAAGTCTGATGCTCTACCGACTGAGCTATCCAGGCTCTGGCAGGAAAATGATGCCAGTTTAGAAGGTTTTGCAAACTATAAAAAAGGGAAAATTTTAGTACGCAAAAATGGAAAAAGATCTGTGTTACTGAAAGTATAAACTGAGAAGTTTGACTTGTAGGACCTCTTGACAAAACACAAATGATATGCCTCTAGGTTTACAGTGCAAATCATTAGATGCCATCAATATTAGCACCCTTCAAAAATGTTTTTCCATTCTAATAGATGGAGAAAATTGATTTGTTACTAGTCTAATTGAAATGCTGTGTGCCTCTCACAGTACGATGAATTTGAGTCTCTGATGAAATGTAGCCTTCCAGATTTAATTTTGAACTGTACTACTTGGCGATGATTTAATTACTGCCTAAAGATGTTAATGTCTGCCAATTGAAAAGAGATCAAGTAGAGTCCAATGTAAAATGAGGCCAAATGATTGTCTATTATGTGGATATTTGAAATGTGACAAATAATGTACAGACTTTTCTTGGCTCAAAACATATTCTCCCTAGCTCATGTGATGAGGCTAAAACGAACCTAAATACTGAAGGAAAGAAGAATTAAATAAAGTTTTGCAGTTGTAAAACATTTGTTTCTGGAGATTATTTCAGATGAAATGACATTTAGCCTCTGCATATTCAATAGTTTCTTTATCATTTTAATGAGTGAAGACAATGAAACCAATAGTCCATTTAATATTTTCACAGGAATTTGCCAGCCTGTACAGATACTCAATGAACAATGAGTATATGAAGCAACAACAATTAAAAGATGCCTGCCTCAATGGGTGATTTTCCACTTTGCAAAGTTCTCCATTTCACAAAGAACAATCTGTTTTTAAAAAGATACTCACCTGAACCGGGATATGCCAAAGAAAATTTTCTTTGTTGAAAACGGAAAAAGATTTGTATTATTGATAGAATAAACAGAGAAGTTTAGCTTTTAGAGTCTCTTGATGAAATATTTTTTTCTGCATCTGAGCTTATGCTGCAGATCATTCGATACCATAAATATAAACGCCCAAACAGGGACATGAACCCTGGACCCTCAGATTAAAAGTCTGATGCTCTACCGACTGAGCTATCCAGGCTCTGATGTTCTCGTTGTGCCATCCCAGAAAGTAATATTTTACTTGGAAAAGCTGTTTATTAAACGCACAACAGTATTGTTTAAAAGGATCTCGCCTGAACAGGGACATGAACCCTGGACCCTCAGATTAAAAGTCTGATGCTCTACCGACTGAGCTATCCAGGCTCTGATGTTCTCATTGTGCCATCCCAGAAAGTAATATTTTACTTAGAAAAGCTGTTTATTAAACGCACCACAGTATTGTTTAAAAAGATCTCGCCCGAACAGGGACTTGAACCCTGGACCCTCAGATTAAAAGTCTGATGCTCTACCGACTGAGCTATCCAGGCTCTGGTAGGAAAGTGATGCCAGTTTAGAAGGTTCTGCAAACTATAAAAAAGGGAAAATTTTAGTACGTAAAAATGGAAAAAGATCTGTGTTACTGAAAGTATAAACTGAGAAGTTTGACTTGAAGGACCTCTTGACAAAACACAAATGATATGCCTCTAGGTTTACAGTGCAGATCATTAGATGCCATCAATATTAGCACCCATCAAAAATGTCTTTCCATTCTAATAGATGAAGAAAATTGATTTGTTACTAGTCTAATTGAAATGCTGTGTGCCTCTCACAGTACGATGAATTTGAGTCTCTGATGAAATGTAGCCTTCTAGATTTAATTTTTAACTGTACTACTTGGCGATGATTTAATTACTGCCTAAAGATGTTAATGTCTGCCAATTGAAAAGAGATCAAGTAGAGTCCAATCTAAAATGAGGCCAAATGATTGTCTATTATGTGGATATTTGAAATGTGACAAATAATGTACAGACTTTTCTTGGCTCAAAACATATTCTCCCTAGCTCATGTGATGAGGCTAAAACGAACCTAAATACTGAAGGAAAGAAGAATTAAATAAAGTTTTGCAGTTGTAAAACATTTGTTTCTGGAGATTATTTCAGATGAAATGACATTTAGCCTCTGCATATTCAATAGTTTCTTTATCATTTTAATGAGTGAAGACAATGAAACCAATAGTCCATTTAATATTTTCACAGGAATTTGCCAGCCTGTACAGATACTCAATGAACAATGAGTATATGAAGCAACAACAATTAAAAGATGCCTGCCTCAATGGGTGATTTTACACTTTGCAAAGTTCTCCATTTCACAAAGAACAATCTGTTTTTAAAAAGATACCTGAACCGGGATATGCCAAAGAAAATTTTCTTTGTTGAAAACGGAAAAAGATTTGTATTATTGATAGAATAAACAGAGAAGTTTAGCTTTTAGAGTCTCTTGATGAAATATTTTTTTCTGCAACTGAGCTTATGCTGCAGATCATTAGATACCATAAATATACACGCCCGAACAGGGACTTGAACCCTGGACCCTCAGAATAAAAGTCTGATGCTCTACCGACTGAGCTATCCAGGCTCTGGTAGGAAAGTGATGCCAGTTTAGAAGGTTCTGCAAACTATAAAAAAGGGAAAATTTTAGTACGCAAAAATGGAAAAAGATCTGTGTTACTAAAAGTATAAACTGAGAAGTTTGACTTGTAGGACCTCTTGACAAAACACAAATGATATGCCTCTAGGTTTACAGTGCAGATCATTAGATGCCATCAATAGTAGCACCCTTCAAAAATGTCTTTCCATTCTAATACATGAAGAAAATTCATTTGTTACTAGTCTAATTGAAATGCTGTGTGCCTCTCACAGTACGATGAATTTGAGTCTCTGATGAAATGTAGCCTTCCAGATTTAATTTTGAACTGTACTACTTGGCGATGATTTAATTACTGCCTAAAGATGTTAATGTCTGCCAATTGAAAAGAGATCAAGTAGAGTCCAATGTAAAATGAGGCCAAATGATTGTCTATTATGTGGATATTTGAAATGTGACAAATAATGTACAGACTTTTCTTGGCTCAAAACATATTCTCCCTAGCTCATGTGATGAGGCTAAAACGAACCTAAATACTGAAGGAAAGAAGAATTAAATAAAGTTTTGCAGTTGTAAAACATTTGTTTCTGGAGATTATTTCAGATGAAATGACATTTAGCCTCTGCATATTCAATAGTTTCTTTATCATTTTAATGAGTGAAGACAATGAAACCAATAGTCCATTTAATATTTTCACAGGAATTTGCCAGCCTGTACAGATACTCAATGAACAATGAGTATATGAAGCAACAACAATTAAAAGATGCCTGCCTCAATGGGTGATTTTACACTTTGCAAAGTTCTCCATTTCTCAAAGAACAATCTGTTTTTAAAAAGATACTCACCTGAACCGGGATATGCCAAAGAAAATTTTCTTTGTTGAAAACGGAAAAAGATTTGTATTATTGTTAGAATAAACAGAGAAGTTTAGCTTTTAGAGTCTCTTGATGAAATATTTTTTCTGCATCTGAGCTTATGCTGCAGATCATTAGATACCATAAATATACACGCCCAAACAGGGAATTGAACCCTGGACCCTCAAATTAAAAGTCTGATGCTCTACTGACTGAGCTATCCAGGCTCTGATGCTCTCATTGTGCCATCCCAGAAAGCAATATTTTACTTGGAAAAGCTGTTTATTAAACGCACAACAGTATTGTTTAAAAAGATCTCGCCCGAACAGGGACTTGAATCCTGGACCCTCAGATTAAAAGTCTGAAGCTCTACCGACTGAGCTATCCAGGCTCTGTTAGGAAAGTGATGCCAGTTTAGAAGGTTCTGCAAACTATAAAAAAGGGAAAATTTTAGTACGCAAAAATGGAAAAAGATCTGTGTTACTGAAAGTATAAACTTAGAAGTTTGACTTGTAGGACCTCTTGACAAAACACAAATGATATGCCTCTAGGTTTACAGTGCAGATCATTAGATGCCATCAATAGTAGCACCCTTCAAAAATGTCTTTCCATTCTAATACATGAAGAAAATTGATTTGTTACTAGTCTAATTGAAATGCTGTGTGCCTCTCACAGTACGATAAATTTGAGTCTCTGATGAAATGTAGCCTTCCTGATTTAAATTTTAACTGTACTACTTGGCGATGATTTAATTACTGCCTAAAGATGTTAATGTCTGCCAATTGAAAAGAGATCAAGTAGAGTCCAATGTAAAATGAGGCCAAATGATTGTCTATTATGTGGATATTTGAAATGTGACAAATAATGTACAGACTTTTCTTGGCTCAAAACATATTCTCCCTAGCTCATGTGATGAGGCTAAAACGAACCTAAATACTGAAGGAAAGAAGAATTAAATAAAGTTTTGCAGTTGTAAAACATTTGTTTCTGGAGATTATTTCAGATGAAATGACATTTAGCCTCTGCATATTCAATAGTTTCTTTATCATTTTAATGAGTGAAGACAATCAAACCAATGTCCATTTAAAATTTTCACAGGAATTTGCCAGCCTGTACAGATACTCAATGAACAATGAGTATATGAAGCAACAACAATTAAAAGATGCCTGCCTCAATGGGTGATTTTCCACTTTGCAAAGTTCTCCATTTCACAAAGAACAATCTGTTTTTAAAAAGATACTCACCTGAACCGGGATATGCCAAAGAAAATTTTCTTTGTTGAAAACGGAAAAAGATTTGTATTATTGATAGAATAAACAGAGAAGTTTAGCTTTTAGAGTCTCTTGATGAAATATTTTTTTCTGCAACTGAGCTTATGCTGCAGATCATTAGATACCATAAATATAAACGCACGAACAGGGACTTGAACCCTGGACCCTCAGATTAAAAGTCTGATGCTCTACCGACTGCGCTATCCAGGCTCTGATGTTCTCATTGTGCCATCCCAGAAAGTAATATTTTACTTGGAAAAGCTGTTTATTAAACGCACAACAGTATTGTTTAAAAAGATCTCGCCCGAACAGGGACTTGAACCCTGGACACTCAAATTAAAAGTCTGATGCTCTACCGACTGAGCTATCCAGGCTCTGATGCTCTCATTGTGCCATCCCAGAAAGTAATATTTTACTTAGAAAAGCTGTTTATTAAACGGACAACAGTATTGTTTAAAAGATCTCGCCCGGACAGGGACTTGAACCCCGGACCCTCAGATTAAAAGTCTGATGCTCTACCGACTGAGCTATCCAGGCTCTGGTAGGAAAGTGATGCCAGTTTAGAAGGTTCTGCAAACTATAAAAAAGGGAAAATTTTAGTACGCAAAAATGGAAAAAGATCTGTGTTACTAAAAGTATAAACTGAGAAGTTTGACTTGTAGGACCTCTTGACAAAACACAAATGATATGCCTCTAGGTTTACAGTGCAGATCATTAGATGCCATCAATAGTAGCACCCTTCAAAAATGTCTTTCCATTCTAATACATGAAGAAAATTGATTTGTTACTAGTCTAATTGAAATGCTGTGTGCCTCTCACAGGACGATAAATTTGAGTCTCTGATGAAATGTAGCCTTCCTGATTTAATTTTTAACTGTACTACTTGGCGATGATTTAATTACTGCCTAAAGATGTTAATGTCTGCCAATTGAAAAGAGATCAAGTAGAGTCCAATGTAAAATGAGGCCAAATGATTGTCTATTATGTGGATATTTGAAATGTGACAAATAATGTACAGACTTTTCTTGGCTCAAAACATATTCTCCCTAGCTCATGTGATGAGGCTAAATCGAACCTAAATACTGAAGGAAAGAAGAATTAAATAAAGTTTTGCAGTTGTAAAACATTTGTTTCTGGAGATTATTTCAGATGAAATGACATTTAGCCTCTGCATATTCAATAGTTTCTTTATCATTTTAATGAGTGAAGACAATGAAACCAATAGTCCATTTAATATTTTCACAGGAATTTGCCAGCCTGTACAGATACTCAATGAACAATGAGTATATGAAGCAACAACAATTAAAAGATGCCTGCCTCAATGGGTGATTTTACACTTTGCAAAGTTCTCCATTTCTCAAAGAACAATCTGTTTTTAAAAAGATACTCACCTGAACCGGGATATGCCAAAGAAAATTTTCTTTGTTGAAAACGGAAAAAGATTTGTATTATTGTTAGAATAAACAGAGAAGTTTAGCTTTTAGAGTCTCTTGATGAAATATTTTTTCTGCATCTGAGCTTATGCTGCAGATCATTAGATACCATAAATATACACGCCCAAACAGGGAATTGAACCCTGGACCCTCAAATTAAAAGTCTGATGCTCTACTGACTGAGCTATCCAGGCTCTGATGCTCTCATTGTGCCATCCCAGAAAGCAATATTTTACTTGGAAAAGCTGTTTATTAAACGCACAACAGTATTGTTTAAAAAGATCTCGCCCGAACAGGGACTTGAATCCTGGACCCTCAGATTAAAAGTCTGAAGCTCTACCGACTGAGCTATCCAGGCTCTGTTAGGAAAGTGATGCCAGTTTAGAAGGTTCTGCAAACTATAAAAAAGGGAAAATTTTAGTACGCAAAAATGGAAAAAGATCTGTGTTACTGAAAGTATAAACTTAGAAGTTTGACTTGTAGGACCTCTTGACAAAACACAAATGATATGCCTCTAGGTTTACAGTGCAGATCATTAGATGCCATCAATAGTAGCACCCTTCAAAAATGTCTTTCCATTCTAATACATGAAGAAAATTGATTTGTTACTAGTCTAATTGATATGCTGTGTGCCTCTCACAGTAAGATGAATTTGAGTCTCTGATGAAATGTAGCCTTCTAGATTTAATTTTTAACTGTACTACTTGGCGATGATTTAATTACTGCCTAAAGATGTTAATGTCTGCCAATTGAAAAGAGATCAAGTAGAGTCCAATCTAAAATGAGGCCAAATGATTGTCTATTATGTGGATATTTGAAATGTGACAAATAATGTACAGACTTTTCTTGGCTCAAAACATATTCTCCCTAGCTCATGTGATGAGGCTAAAACGAACCTAAATACTGAAGGAAAGAAGAATTAAATAAAGTTTTGCAGTTGTAAAACATTTGTTTCTGGAGATTATTTCAGATGAAATGACATTTAGCCTCTGCATATTCAATAGTTTCTTTATCATTTTAATGAGTGAAGACAATGAAACCAATAGTCCATTTAATATTTTCACAGGAATTTGCCAGCCTGTACAGATACTCAATGAACAATGAGTATATGAAGCAACAACAATTAAAAGATGCCTGCCTCAATGGGTGATTTTACACTTTGCAAAGTTCTCCATTTCACAAAGAACAATCTGTTTTTAAAAAGATACCTGAACCGGGATATGCCAAAGAAAATTTTCTTTGTTGAAAACGGAAAAAGATTTGTATTATTGATAGAATAAACAGAGAAGTTTAGCTTTTAGAGTCTCTTGATGAAATATTTTTTTCTGCAACTGAGCTTATGCTGCAGATCATTAGATACCATAAATATACACGCCCGAACAGGGACTTGAACCCTGGACCCTCAGATTAAAAGTCTGATGCTCTACCGACTGAGCTATCCAGGCTCTGATGTTCTCATTGTTCCATCCCAGAAAGTAATATTTTACTTGGAAAAGCTGTTTATTAAACGCACAACAGTATTGTTTAAAAGGATCTCGCCCGAACAGGGACTTGAACCCTGGACCCTCAGATTAAAAGTCTGATGCTCTACCGACTGAGCTATCCAGGCTCTGGTAGGAAAGTGATGCCAGTTTAGAAGGTTCTGCAAACTATAAAAAAGGGAAAATTTTAGTACGCAAAAATGGAAAAAGATCTGTGTTACTAAAAGTATAAACTGAGAAGTTTGACTTGTAGGACCTCTTGACAAAACACAAATGATATGCCTCTAGGTTTACAGTGCAGATCATTAGATGCCATCAATAGTAGCACCCTTCAAAAATGTCTTTCCATTCTAATACATGAAGAAAATTGATTTGTTACTAGTCTAATTGAAATGCTGTGTGCCTCTCACAGTACGATAAATTTGAGTCTCTGATGAAATGTAGCCTTCCTGATTTAAATTTTAACTGTACTACTTGGCGATGATTTAATTACTGCCTAAAGATGTTAATGTCTGCCAATTGAAAAGAGATCAAGTAGAGTCCAATGTAAAATGAGGCCAAATGATTGTCTATTATGTGGATATTTGAAATGTGACAAATAATGTACAGACTTTTCTTGGCTCAAAACATATTCTCCCTAGCTCATGTGATGAGGCTAAAACTAACCTAAATACTGAAGGAAAGAAGAATTAAATAAAGTTTTGCAGTTGTAAAACATTTGTTTCTGGAGATTATTTCAGATGAAATGACATTTAGCCTCTGCATATTCAATAGTTTCTTTATCATTTTAATGAGTGAAGACAATCAAACCAATGTCCATTTAAAATTTTCACAGGAATTTGCCAGCCTGTACAGATACTCAATGAACAATGAGTATATGAAGCAACAACAATTAAAAGATGCCTGCCTCAATGGGTGATTTTCCACTTTGCAAAGTTCTCCATTTCACAAAGAACAATCTGTTTTTAAAAAGATACTCACCTGAACCGGGATATGCCAAAGAAAATTTTCTTTGTTGAAAACGGAAAAAGATTTGTATTATTGATAGAATAAACAGAGAAGTTTAGCTTTTAGAGTCTCTTGATGAAATATTTTTTTATGCAACTGAGCTTATGCTGCAGATCATTAGATACCATAAATATAAACGCACGAACAGGGACTTGAACCCTGGACCCTCAGATTAAAAGTCTGATGCTCTACCGACTGCGCTATCCAGGCTCTGATGTTCTCATTGTGCCATCCCAGAAAGTAATATTTTACTTGGAAAAGCTGTTTATTAAACGCACAACAGTATTGTTTAAAAAGATCTCGCCCGAACAGGGACTTGAACCCTGGACACTCAAATTAAAAGTCTGATGCTCTACCGACTGAGCTATCCAGGCTCTGATGCTCTCATTGTGCCATCCCAGAAAGTAATATTTTACTTAGAAAAGCTGTTTATTAAACGGACAACAGTATTGTTTAAAAAGATCTCGCCCGGACAGGGACTTGAACCCCGGACCCTCAGATTAAAAGTCTGATGCTCTACCGACTGAGCTATCCAGGCTCTGGTAGGAAAGTGATGCCAGTTTAGAAGGTTCTGCAAACTATAAAAAAGGGAAAATTTTAGTACGCAAAAATGGAAAAAGATCTGTGTTACTAAAAGTATAAACTGAGAAGTTTGACTTGTAGGACCTCTTGACAAAACACAAATGATATGCCTCTAGGTTTACAGTGCAGATCATTAGATGCCATCAATAGTAGCACCCTTCAAAAATGTCTTTCCATTCTAATACATGAAGAAAATTGATTTGTTACTAGTCTAATTGAAATGCTGTGTGCCTCTCACAGGACGATAAATTTGAGTCTCTGATGAAATGTAGCCTTCCTGATTTAATTTTTAACTGTACTACTTGGCGATGATTTAATTACTGCCTAAAGATGTTAATGTCTGCCAATTGAAAAGAGATCAAGTAGAGTCCAATGTAAAATGAGGCCAAATGATTGTCTATTATGTGGATATTTGAAATGTGACAAATAATGTACAGACTTTTCTTGGCTCAAAACATATTCTCCCTAGCTCATGTGATGAGGCTAAATCGAACCTAAATACTGAAGGAAAGAAGAATTAAATAAAGTTTTGCAGTTGTAAAACATTTGTTTCTGGAGATTATTTCAGATGAAATGACATTTAGCCTCTGCATATTCAATAGCTTCTTTATCATTTTAATGAGTGAAGACAATGAAACCAATAGTCCATTTAATATTTTCACAGGAATTTGCCAGCCTGTACAGATACTCAATGAACAATGAGTATATGAAGCAACAACAATTAAAAGATGCCTGCCTCAATGGGTGATTTTACACTTTGCAAAGTTCTCCATTTCACAAAGAACAATCTGTTTTTAAAAAGATACTCACCTGAACCGGGATATGCCAAAGAAAATTTTCTTTGTTGAAAACGGAAAAAGATTTGTATTATTGTTAGAATAAACAGAGAAGTTTAGCTTTTAGAGTCTCTTGATGAAATATTTTTTCTGCATGTGAGCTTATGCTGCAGATCATTAGATACCATAAACATACACGCCCAAACAGGGACTTGAACCCTGGACCCTCAAATTAAAAGTCTGATGCTCTACCGACTGAGCTATCCAGGCTCTGATGCTCTCATTGTGCCATCCCAGAAAGCAATATTTCACTTGGAAAAGCTGTTTATTAAACGCACAACAGTATTGTTTAAAAAGATCTCGCCCGAACAGGGACTTGAATCCTGGACCCTCAGATTAAAAGTCTGATGCTCTACCGACTGAGCTATCCAGGCTCTGTTAGGAAAGTGATGCCAGTTTAGAAGGTTCTGCAAACTATAAAAAAGGGAAAATTTTAGTACGCAAAAATGGAAAAAGATCTGTGTTACTGAAAGTATAAACTGAGAAGTTTGACTTGTAGGACCTCTTGACAAAACACAAATGATATGCCTCTAGGTTTACAGTGCAGATCATTAGATGCCATCAATAGTAGCACCCTTCAAAAATGTCTTTCCATTCTAATACATGAAGAAAATTGATTTGTTACTAGTCTAATTGAAATGCTGTGTGCCTCTCACAGTAAGATGAATTTGAGTCTCTGATGAAATGTAGCCTTCCAGATTTAATTTTTAACTGTACTACTTGGCGATGATTTAATTACTGCCTAAAGATGTTAATGTCTGCCAATTGAAAAGAGATCAAGTAGAGTCCAATCTAAAATGAGGCCAAATGATTGTCTATTATGTGGATATTTGAAATGTGACAAATAATGTACAGACTTTTCTTGGCTCAAAACATATTCTCCCTAGCTCATGTGATGAGGCTAAAACCAACCTAAATACTGAAGGAAAGAAGAATTAAATAAAGTTTTGCAGTTGTAAAACATTTGTTTCTGGAGATTATTTCAGATGAAATGACATTTAGCCTCTGCATATTCAATAGTTTCTTTATCATTTTAATGAGTGAAGACAATGAAACCAATAGTCCATTTAATATTTTCACAGGAATTTGCCAGCCTGTACAGATACTCAATGAACAATGAGTATATGAAGCAACAACAATTAAAAGATGCCTGCCTCAATGGGTGATTTTACACTTTGCAAAGTTCTCCATTTCACAAAGAACAATCTGTTTTTAAAAAGATACTCACCTGAACCGGGATATGCCAAAGAAAATTTTCTTTGTTGAAAACGGAAAAAGATTTGTATTATTGTTAGAATAAACAGAGAAGTTTAGCTTTTAGAGTCTCTTGATGAAATATTTTTTCTGCATGTGAGCTTATGCTGCAGATCATTAGATACCATAAACATACACGCCCAAACAGGGACTTGAACCCTGGACCCTCAAATTAAAAGTCTGATGCTCTACCGACTGAGCTATCCAGGCTCTGATGCTCTCATTGTGCCATCCCAGAAAGCAATATTTCACTTGGAAAAGCTGTTTATTAAACGCACAACAGTATTGTTTAAAAAGATCTCGCCCGAACAGGGACTTGAATCCTGGACCCTCAGATTAAAAGTCTGATGCTCTACCGACTGAGCTATCCAGGCTCTGTTAGGAAAGTGATGCCAGTTTAGAAGGTTCTGCAAACTATAAAAAAGGGAAAATTTTAGTACGCAAAAATGGAAAAAGATCTGTGTTACTGAAAGTATAAACTGAGAAGTTTGACTTGTAGGACCTCTTGACAAAACACAAATGATATGCCTCTAGGTTTACAGTGCAGATCATTAGATGCCATCAATAGTAGCACCCTTCAAAAATGTCTTTCCATTCTAATACATGAAGAAAATTGATTTGTTACTAGTCTAATTGAAATGCTGTGTGCCTCTCACAGTAAGATGAATTTGAGTCTCTGATGAAATGTAGCCTTCCAGATTTAATTTTTAACTGTACTACTTGGCGATGATTTAATTACTGCCTAAAGATGTTAATGTCTGCCAATTGAAAAGAGATCAAGTAGAGTCCAATCTAAAATGAGGCCAAATGATTGTCTATTATGTGGATATTTGAAATGTGACAAATAATGTACAGACTTTTCTTGGCTCAAAACATATTCTCCCTAGCTCATGTGATGAGGCTAAAACCAACCTAAATACTGAAGGAAAGAAGAATTAAATAAAGTTTTGCAGTTGTAAAACATTTGTTTCTGGAGATTATTTCAGATGAAATGACATTTAGCCTCTGCATATTCAATAGTTTCTTTATCATTTTAATGAGTGAAGACAATGAAACCAATAGTCCATTTAATATTTTCACAGGAATTTGCCAGCCTGTACAGATACTCAATGAACAATGAGTATATGAAGCAACAACAATTAAAAGATGCCTGCCTCAATGGGTGATTTTACACTTTGCAAAGTTCTCCATTTCACAAAGAACAATCTGTTTTTAAAAAGATACTCACCTGAACCGGGATATGCCAAAGAAAATTTTCTTTGTTGAAAACGGAAAAAGATTTGTATTATTGTTAGAATAAACAGAGAAGTTTAGCTTTTAGAGTCTCTTGATGAAATATTTTTTCTGCATGTGAGCTTATGCTGCAGATCATTAGATACCATAAACATACACGCCCAAACAGGGACTTGAACCCTGGACCCTCAAATTAAAAGTCTGATGCTCTTCCGACTGAGCTATCCAGGCTCTGATGCTCTCATTGTGCCATCCCAGAAAGCAATATTTCACTTGGAAAAGCTGTTTATTAAACGCACAACAGTATTGTTTAAAAAGATCTCGCCCGAACAGGGACTTGAATCCTGGACCCTCAGATTAAAAGTCTGATGCTCTACCGACTGAGCTATCCAGGCTCTGTTAGGAAAGTGATGCCAGTTTAGAAGGTTCTGCAAACTATAAAAAAGGGAAAATTTTAGTACGCAAAAATGGAAAAAGATCTGTGTTACTGAAAGTATAAACTGAGAAGTTTGACTTGTAGGACCTCTTGACAAAACACAAATGATATGCCTCTAGGTTTACAGTGCAGATCATTAGATGCCATCAATAGTAGCACCCTTCAAAAATGTCTTTCCATTCTAATACATGAAGAAAATTGATTTGTTACTAGTCTAATTGAAATGCTGTGTGCCTCTCACAGTAAGATGAATTTGAGTCTCTGATGAAATGTAGCCTTCCAGATTTAATTTTTAACTGTACTACTTGGCGATGATTTAATTACTGCCTAAAGATGTTAATGTCTGCCAATTGAAAAGAGATCAAGTAGAGTCCAATCTAAAATGAGGCCAAATGATTGTCTATTATGTGGATATTTGAAATGTGACAAATAATGTACAGACTTTTCTTGGCTCAAAACATATTCTCCCTAGCTCATGTGATGAGGCTAAAACGAACCTAAATACTGAAGGAAAGAAGAATTAAATAAAGTTTTGCAGTTGTAAAACATTTGTTTCTGGAGATTATTTCAGATGAAATGACATTTAGCCTCTGCATATTCAATAGTTTCTTTATCATTTTAATGAGTGAAGACAATGAAACCAATAGTCCATTTAATATTTTCACAGGAATTTGCCAGCCTGTACAGATACTCAATGAACAATGAGTATATGAAGCAACAACAATTAAAAGATGCCTGCCTCAATGGGTGATTTTACACTTTGCAAAGTTCTCCATTTCCCAAAGAACAATCTGTTTTTAAAAAGATACTCACCTGAACCGGGATATGCCAAAGAAAATTTTCTTTGTTGAAAACGGAAAAAGATTTGTATTATTGATAGAATAAACAGAGAAGTTTAGCTTTTAGAGTCTCTTGATGAAATATTTTTTTCTGCAACTGAGCTTATGCTGCAGATCATTAGATACCATAAATATAAACGCCCGAACAGGGACTTGAACCCTGGACCCTCAGATTAAAAGTCTGATGCTCTACCGACTGAGCTATCCAGGTTCTGATGTTCTCATAGTGCCATCCCAGAAAGTAATATTTTACTTGGAAAAGCTGTTTATTAAACGCACAACAGTATTGTTTAAAAAGATCTCGCCCGAACAAGGACTTGAACCCTGGACACTCAGATTAAAAGTCTGATGCTCTACCGACTAAGCTATCCAGGCTCTGATGCTCTCATTGTGCCATCCCAGAAAGTAATATTTTACTTAGAAAAGCTGTTTATTAAACGGACAACAGTATTGTTTAAAAAGATCTCGCCCGGACAGGGACTTGAACCCTGGACCCTCAGATTAAAAGTCTGATGCTCTACCGACTGAGCTATCCAGGCTCTGGTAGGAAAGTGATGCCAGTTTAGAAGGTTCTGCAAACTATAAAAAAGGGAAAATTTTAGTACGCAAAAATGGAAAAAGATCTGTGTTACTAAAAGTGTAAACTGAGAAGTTTGACTTGTAGGACCTCTTGACAAAACACAAATGATATGCCTCTAGGTTTACAGTGCAGATCATTAGATGCCATCAATAGTAGCACCCTTCAAAAATGTCTTTCCATTCTAATACATGAAGAAAATTGATTTGTTACTAGTCTAATTGAAATGCTGTGTGCCTCTCACAGTACGATGAATTTGAGTCTCTGATGAAATGTAGCCTTCCAGATTTAATTTTTAACTGTACTACTTGGCGATGATTTAATTACTGCCTAAAGATGTTAATGTCTGCCAATTGAAAAGAGATCAAGTAGAGTCCAATGTAAAATGAGGCCAAATGATTGTCTATTATGTGGATATTTGAAATGTGACAAATAATGTACAGACTTTTCTTGGCTCAAAACATATTCTCCCTAGCTCATGTGATGAGGCTAAAACGAACCTAAATACTGAAGGAAAGAAGAATTAAATAAAGTTTTGCAGTTGTAAAACATTTGTTTCTGGAGATTATTTCAGATGAAATGACATTTAGCCTCTGCATATTCAATAGTTTCTTTATCATTTTAATGAGTGAAGACAATGAAACCAATGTCCATTTAAAATTTTCACAGGAATTTGCCAGCCTGTACAGATACTCAATGAACAATGAGTATATGAAGCAACAACAATTAAAAGATGCCTGCCTCAATGGGTGATTTTCCACTTTGCAAAGTTCTCCATTTCACAAAGAACAATCTGTTTTTAAAAAGATACTCACCTGAACCGGGATATGCCAAAGAAAATTTTCTTTGTTGAAAACGGAAAAAGATTTGTATTATTGATAGAATAAACAGAGAAGTTTAGCTTTTAGAGTCTCTTGATGAAATATTTTTTTCTGCAACTGAGCTTATGCTGCAGATCATTAGATACAATAAATATAAACGCCCGAACAGGGACTTGAACCCTGGACCCTCAGATTAAAAGTCTGATGCTCTACCGACTGAGCTATCCAGGCTCTGATGTTCTCATAGTGCCATCCCAGAAAGTAATATTTTACTTGGAAAAGCTGTTTATTAAACGCACAACAGTATTGTTTAAAAAGATCTCGCCCGAACAGGGACTTGAACCCTGGACACTCAGATTAAAAGTCTGATGCTCTACCGACTAAGCTATCCAGGCTCTGATGCTCTCATTGTGCCATCCCAGAAAGTAATATTTTACTTAGAAAAGCTGTTTATTAAACGGACAACAGTATTGTTTAAAAAGATCTCGCCAGGACAGGGACTTGAACCCTGGACCCTCAGATTAAAAGTCTGATGCTCTACCGACTGAGCTATCCAGGCTCTGGTAGGAAAGTGATGCCAGTTTAGAAGGTTCTGCAAACTATAAAAAAGGGAAAATTTTAGTACGCAAAAATGGAAAAAGATCTGTGTTACTAAAAGTGTAAACTGAGAAGTTTGACTTGTAGGACCTCTTGACAAAACACAAATGATATGCCTCTAGGTTTACAGTGCAGATCATTAGATGCCATCAATAGTAGCACCCTTCAAAAATGTCTTTCCATTCTAATACATGAAGAAAATTGATTTGTTACTAGTCTAATTGAAATGCTGTGTGCCTCTCACAGTACGATGAATTTGAGTCTCTGATGAAATGTAGCCTTCCAGATTTAATTTTTAACTGTACTACTTGGCGATGATTTAATTACTGCCTAAAGATGTTAATGTCTGCCAATTGAAAAGAGATCAAGTAGAGTCCAATGTAAAATGAGGCCAAATGATTGTCTATTATGTGGATATTTGAAATGTGACAAATAATGTACAGACTTTTCTTGGCTCAAAACATATTCTCCCTAGCTCATGTGATGAGGCTAAAACGAACCTAAATACTGAAGGAAAGAAGAATTAAATAAAGTTTTGCAGTTGTAAAACATTTGTTTCTGGAGATTATTTCAGATGAAATGACAGGGCAACCCTGGGCATGGCAGGGGGCTGGAGGGCGCCAGGCCCCGCCCACTTCCACTTTGGGGCCCAGCAACAGTTGCCAGAGCAAGCCTGGGCATGGCAGGGGGCTTGAGGGCGCCAGATCCCGCCCACTTCCGCTTTGAGGCCCAGCAACAGTTGACAGGGCAAGCCTGGGCATGGCAGGGGGCTTAAGGGGGCCTGACTCCGCCCACTTCTGCTTTGGGGCCCAGCAACAGTTGCTAGGGCAAGCCTGGGCATGGCAGGGGGCTTGAGGGCGCCAGGCCCCGCCCACTTCCGCTTTGGGGCACAGCAACAGTTGCCAGGGCAACCCAGGGCATGGCAGGGGCTGGAGGGCGCCAGGCACCGCCCACTTCCGCTTTGGGGCCCAGCAACAGTTGCCAGAGCAAGCCTGGGCATGGCAGGGGGCTTGAGGGCGCCAGATCCCGCCCACTTCCGCTTTGGGGCCCAGCAACAGTTGACAGGGCAAGCCTGGGCATGGCTGGGGGCTTAAGGACGCCATTCCCCGCCCACTTCCGCTTTGGGGGCCAGCAACAGTTGCCAGGGCAACCCTGGGCATGGCAGGGGGCTTAAGGGCGCCAGGTCCTGCCCACTTCCGCTTTGGGGGGCCAGCAACAGTTGGCAGGGCAACCCTGGGCATGACAGGGGGCTGGAGGGCGCAAGACCCCGCCCACTTTCGCTTTGGGGCCAAGCAACAGTTGCCAGGACAACCCAGGGCATGGCAGGGGGCTTATGGACGCCATGCCCCGCCCACTTCCGCTTTGGGGGCCAGCAACAGTTGCCAGGGCAACCCTGGGCATGGCAGGGGGCTTAAGGGCGCCAGGTCCCGCCCACTTCCGCTTTGGGGGGCCAGCAACAGTTGGCAGGGCAACCCTGGGCATGACAGGGGGCTGGAGGGCGCCAGACCCCGCCCACTTTCACTTTGGGGCCAAGCAACAGTTGCCAGGGCAACCCAGGGCATGGCAGGGGGCTGGAGGGCGCCAGGCCCCGCCCACTTCATTTTTGGGGGCCACCAACAGTTGCCAGAGCAAGCCTGGGCATGGCAGGGGGCTTGAGGGCGCCAGGCACCGCCCACTTCCGCTTTGGGGCCCAGCAACATTTGCCAGGGCAAGCCTGGGCATGGCAGGGGGCTTGAGGACGCCAGGCCCCGCCCACTTCCGCTTTGGGGCCCAGCAACAGTTGCCAGGGCATGCCTGGGCATGGCAGAAGGCTTGAGGGTGCCAGGCCCCGCCCACTTCCGCTTTGGGGCCAGCAACGGTTGCCAGGGCAACCCTGGGTATGGCAGTGGGCTGGAGGGCGCCAGACCCCGCCCACTTCAGCTTTGAGGGTCAGCAACAGTTGCCAGGGCAACCCTGGGCATGGCAGGGGGCTGGAGGGCTCCAGGCACCGCCCACTTCCGCTTCGGGGGTCAGCAACAGTTGCCAGGGCAACCCTGGGCATGGCAGGGGGCTTGAGGGCACCATGCCCCACCCACTTCCGCTTTGGGGGCCAGCAACAGTTGACAGGGCAACCCTGGGCATGGCAGGGGGCTTGAGGGCGCCATGCCCAGCCCACTTCCGCTTTTGGGGCCAGCAACAGTTGCTAGGGCAAACCTGGGCATGGCTGGGGGCTTAAGGACGCCATGCCCCGCCCACTTCCGCTTTGGGGGCCAGCAACAGTTGCCAGGGCAACACTGGGCATGGCAGGGGGCTTAAGGGCGCAAGGTCCCGCCCACTTCCGCTTTGGGGGGCCAGCAACAGTTGGCAGGGCAAGCCTGGGCATGGCAGGGGGATTGAGGGCGCCAGGCACCGCCCACTTCCGCTTTGGGGGCCAGCAACAGTTGACAGGGCAACCCTGGGCATGGCAGGGGGCTTGAGGGCGCCATGCCCCGCCCACTTCCGCTTTTGGGGCCAGCAACAGTTGCTAGGGCAAACCTGGGCATGGCTGGGGGCTTAAGGACGCCATGCCCCGCCCACTTCCGCTTTGGGGGCCAGCAACAGTTGCCAGGGCAACACTGGGCATGGCAGGGGGCTTAAGGGCGCAAGGTCCCGCCCACTTCCACTTTGGGGCCCAGCAACATTTGCCAGGGCAAGCCTGGGCATGGCAGGGGGCTTGAGGACGCCAGGCCCCGCCCACTTCCGCTTTGGGGCCCAGCAACAGTTGCCAGGGCATGCCTGGGCATGGCAGAAGGCTTGAGGGTGCCAGGCCCCGCCCACTTCCGCTTTGGGGCCAGCAACGGTTGCCAGGGCAACCCTGGGTATGGCAGTGGGCTGGAGGGCGCCAGACCCCGCCCACTTCCGCTTTGAGGGTCAGCAACAGTTGCCAGGGCAACCCTGGGCATGGCAGGGGGCTGGAGGGCTCCAGGCACCGCCCACTTCCGCTTTGGGGGTCAGCAACAGTTGCCAGGACAACCCTTGGCATGGCAGGGGGCTTGAGGGCACCATGCCCCACCCACTTCCGCTTTGGGGGCCAGCAACAGTTGACAGGGCAACCCTGGGCATGGCAGGGGGCTTGAGGGCGCCATGCCCCGCCCACTTTCGCTTTTGGGGCCAGCAACAGTTGCTAGGGCAAACCTGGGCATGGCTGGGGGCTTAAGGACGCCATGCCCCGCCCACTTCCGCTTTGGGGGCCAGCAACAGTTGCCAGGGCAACACTGGGCATGGCAGGGGGCTTAAGGGCGCAAGGTCCCGCCCACTTCCGCTTTGGGGGGCCAGCAACAGTTGGCAGGGCAACCCTGGGCATGGCAGGGGGCTGCAGGGCGCCAGGCCCTGCCCACTTCCGCTTTGGGGCAAGCAACAGTTGCCAGGGCAACCCTGGGCATGGCAGGGGGCTGGAGGGCGCCAGATCCCGCCCACTTCCGCTTTGAGGCCCAGCAACAGTTGACAGGGCAAGCCTTGGCATGGCAGGGGGCTTGAGGGTGCCTGACTCCGCCCACTTCCGCTTTGGGGCCCAGCAACAGTTGCTAGGGCAAGCCTGGGCATGGCAGGGGGCTTGAGGGCGCCAGGCCCCGCCCACTTCCGCTTTGGGGCCCAGCAACAGTTGCCAGGGCAAGCCTTGGCTTGGCAGAAGGCTTGAGGGCGCCAGACCCCGCCCACTTCCACTTTGGGGCCAAGCAACAGTTGCCAGGGAAACCCAGGGCATGGCAGGGGGCTGGAGGCGCCAGGCACCGCCCACTTCCGCTTTGGGGCCCAGAAACAGTTGCCAGAGCAAGCCTGGGCATGGCAGGGGGCTTGAGGGCGCCAGATCCCGCCCACTTTCGCTTTGGGGCCCAGCAACATTTGTCAGGGCAACCCTGGGCATGGCAGGGGGCTTGAGGGCGCCATGCCCCACTTACTTCCGCTTTGGGGGCCAGCAACAGTTGCCATGGCAACCCTGGGCATGGCATGGGGCTTGAGGGCGCCATGCCCCGCCCACTTCCGCTTTGGGGGCCAGCAACAGTTGCCACGGCAACCCTGGGCATGGCAGGGGGCTTAAGGGCGCCTGGACCCACCCAGTTCCGCTTTGGGGGCCAGCAACAGTTGCCAGGGCAACCCTGGGCATGGCAGTGGGCTAAAGGGCGCCTGGACCCTCCCACTTCCGCTTTGGGGGTCAGCAACAGTTGCCAGGGCAACCCTGGGAATGGCAGGGGGCTGGAGGGCGCCAGGCCCCGCCCACTTCCGGTTTGGGGGCAAGCAACTGTTGTCAGGGAAACCCAGGGCATGGCAGGGGGCTGGAGGCGCCAGGCACCGCCCACTTCCGCTTTGGGGCCCAGAAACAGTTGCAAGCGCAAGCCTGGGCATGGCAGGGGGCTTGAGGGTGCCAGATCCCGCCCACTTCGCTTTGGGGCCCAGCAACATTTGCCAGGGCAACCCTGGGCATGGCAGGGGGCTTGAGGGCGCCATGCCCCACTTACTTCCGCTTTGGGGGCCAGCAACAGTTGCCATGGCAACCCTGGGCATGGCATGGGGCTTGAGGGCGCCAGGCCCCGCCCACTTCCGCTTTGGGGGCCAGCAACAGTTGCCACTGCAACCCTGGGCATGGCAGGGGGCTTAAGGGCGCCTGGACCCACCCAGTTCCGCTTTGGGGGCCAGCAACAGTTGCCAGGGCAACCCTGGGCATGGCAGTGGGCTAAAGGGTGCCTGGACCCTCCCACTTCCGCTTTGGGGGTCAGCAACAGTTGCCAGGGCAACCCTGGGAATGGCAGGGGGCTGGAGGGCGCCAGGCCCCGCCCACTTCCGCTTTGGGGGCCAGCAACAGTTGCCAGGGCAACCCTGGGCATGGCAGGGGGCTTTAGGGCTCCAGGCCCCGCCCACTTCCGCTTTGGGGGTCAGCAACAGTTGCCAGGGCAACCCTGGGCTTGGCAGGGGGCTTGAGGGCACCATGCCCCACCCACTTCCGCTTTGGGGGCCAGCAACAGTTGACAGGGCAACCCTGGGCATGGCAGGGGGCTTGAGGGCGCCATGCCCCGCCCACTTCCGCTTTTGGGGCCAGCAACAGTTGCTAGGGCAAACCTGGGCATGGCTGGGGGCTTAAGGACGCCATGCCCCGCCCACTTCCGCTTTGGGGGCCAGCAACAGTTGCCAGGGCAACACTGGGCATGGCAGGGGGCTTAAGGGCGCAAGGTCCCGCCCTCTTCCGCTTTGGGGGGCCAGCAACAGTTGGCAGGGCAACCCTGGGCATGGCAGGGGGCTGGAGGAAGCCAGGCCCTGCCCACTTCCACTTTGGGGCAAGCAACAGTTGCCAGGGCAACCCTGGGCATGGCAGGGGGCTGGAGGGTGCCAGGCCCCGCCCACTTCCGCTTTGGGGCCCAGCAACAGTTGCCAGAGCAAGCCTGGGCATGGCAGGGGGCTTGAGGGCGCCAGATCCCGCCCACTTCCGCTTTGAGGCCCAGCAACAGTTGACAGGGCAAACCTGGGCATGGCAGGGGGCTTGAGGGCGCCTGACTCCGCCCACTTCCGCTTTGGGGCCCAGCAACAGTTGCCAGGAAAACCCAGGGCATGGCAGGGGGCTGGAGGCGCCAGGCACCGCCCACTTCCGCTTTGGGGCCCAGAAACAGTTGCCAGAGCAAGCCTGGGCATGGCAGGGGGCTTGAGGGCGCCAGATCCCGCTTACTTCCGCTTTGGTGGCCAGCAACAGTTGCCATGGCAACCCTGGGCATGGCAGGGGGCTTGAGGGCGCCATGCCCCACTTACTTCCGCTTTGGTGGCCAGCAACAGTTGCGATGGCAACCCTGGGCATGGCATGGGGCTTGAGGGCGCCATGCCCCGCCATCTTCCGCTTTGGGGGCCAGCAACAGTTGCCACGGCAACCCTGGTTTATGGCAGGGGGCTTAAGGGCGCCTGGACCCACCCAGTTCCGCTTTGGGGGCCAGCAACAGTTGCCAGGGCAACCCTGGGCATGGCAGTGGGCTAAAGGGCGCCTGGACCCTCCCACTTCCGCTTTTGGGGTCAGCAACAGTTGCCAGGGCAACCCTGGGAATGGCAGGGGGCTGGAGGGCGCCAGGCCCCGCCCACTTCCGCTTTGGGGGCCAGAAACAGTTGCCAGAGCAAACCTGGGCATGGCAGGGGGCTTGAGGGCGCCAGGCCCCGCTCACTTCCGCTTTGGGGGCCAGCAACAGTTGCCAGGGCAACCCTTGGCATGGCAGTGGGCTTAAGGGCGCCTGTACCCGCCCACTTCCACTTTGGGGGCCAGCAACAGTTGCCACGGCAACCCAGGGCATGGCAGGGGGCTTAAGGGCGCCTGGACCCGCCCAGTTCCGCTTTGGGGGCCAGCAACAGTTGTCAGGGCAACCCTGGGCATGGCAGTGGGCTAAAGGGCGCCTGGACCCTCCCACTTCCGCTTTGGGGGTCAGCAACAGTTGCCAGTGCAACTCTGGGCATGGCATGGGGCTTGAGGGCACCAGGTCCCGCCCACTTCCGCTTTGGGGGGCCAGCAACAGTTGGCAGGGCAACCCTGGGCATGACAGGGGGCTGGAGGGCGCAAGACCCCGCCCACTTCCGCTTCCATAAATATAAACGCCCGAACAGGGACATGAACCCTGAACCCTCAGATTAAAAGTCTGATGCTCTACCGACTGAGCTATCCAGGCTCTGATGTTCTCATTGTGCCATCCCAGAAAGTAATATTTTACTTGGAAAAGCTGTTTATTAAACGCACAACAGTATTGTTTAAAAGGATCTCGCCTGAACAGGGACATGAACCCTGGACCCTCAGATTAAAAGTCTGATGCTCTACCGACTGAGCTATCCAGGCTCTGATGTTCTCATTGTGCCATCCCAGAAAGTAATATTTTACTTAGAAAAGCTGTTTATTAAACGCACAACAGTATTGTTTAAAAAGATCTCGCCCGAACAGGGACTTGAACCCTGGACCGTCAGATTAAAAGTCTGATGCTCTACCGACTGAGCTATCCAGGCTCTGATGTTCTCATTGTGCCATCCCAGAAAGTAATATTTTACTTGGAAAAGCTGTTTATTAAACGCACAACAGTATTGTTTAAAAGGATCTCGCCTGAACAGGGACATGAACCCTGGACCCTCAGATTAAAAGTCTGATGCTCTACCGACTGAGCTATCCAGGCTCTGATGTTCTCATTGTGCCATCCCAGAAAGTAATATTTTACTTAGAAAAGCTGTTTATTAAACGCACAACAGTATTGTTTAAAAAGATCGCGCCCGAACAGGGACTTGAACCCTGGACCCTCAGATTAAAAGTCTGATGCTCTACCGACTGAGCTATCCAGGCTCTGGCAGGAAAATGATGCCAGTTTAGAAGGTTTTGCAAACTATAAAAAAGGGAAAATTTTAGTACGCAAAAATGGAAAAAGATCTGTGTTACTGAAAGTATAAACTGAGAAGTTTGACTTGTAGGACCTCTTGACAAAACACAAATGATATGCCTCTAGGTTTACAGTGCAAATCATTAGATGCCATCAATATTAGCACCCTTCAAAAATGTTTTTCCATTCTAATAGATGGAGAAAATTGATTTGTTACTAGTCTAATTGAAATGCTGTGTGCCTCTCACAGTACGATAAATTTGAGTCTCTGATGAAATGTAGCCTTCCTGATTTAATTTTTAACTGTACTACTTGGCGATGATTTAATTACTGCCTAAAGATGTTAATGTCTGCCAATTGAAAAGAGATCAAGTAGAGTCCAATGTAAAATGAGGCCAAATGATTGTCTATTATGTGGATATTTGAAATGTGACAAATAATGTACAGACTTTTCTTGGCTCAAAACATATTCTCCCTAGATCATGTGATGAGGCTAAAACGAACCTAAATACTGAAGGAAAGAAGAATTAAATAAAGTTTTGCAGTTGTAAAACATTTGTTTCTGGAGATTATTTCAGATGAAATGACATTTAGCCTCTGCATATTCAATAGTTTCTTTATCATTTTAATGAGTGAAGACAATTAAACCAATGTCCATTTAAAATTTTCACAGGAATTTGCCAGCCTGTACAGATACTCAATGAACAATGAGTATATGAAGCAACAACAATTAAAAGATGCCTGCCTCATTGGGTGATTTTCCACTTTGCAAAGTTCTCCATTTCACAAAGAACAATCTGTTTTTAAAAAGATACTCACCTGAACCGGGATATGCCAAAGAAAATTTTCTTTGTTGAAAACGGAAAAAGATTTGTATTATTGATAGAATAAACAGAGAAGTTTAGCTTTTAGAGTCTCTTGATGAAATATTTTTTTCTGCATCTGAGCTTATGCTGCAGATCATTCGATACCATAAATATAAACGCTCAAACAGGGACATGAACCCTGGACCCTCAGATTAAAAGTCTGATGCTCTACCGACTGAGCTATCCAGGCTCTGATGTTCTCATTGTGCCATCCCAGAAAGTAATATTTTACTTGGAAAAGCTGTTTATTAAACGCACAACAGTATTGTTTAAAAGGATCTCGCCTGAACAGGGACATGAACCCTGGACTCTCAGATTAAAAGTCTGATGCTCTACCGACTGAGCTATCCAGGCTCTGATGTTCTCATTGTGCCATCCCAGAAAGTAATATTTTACTTAGAAAAGCTGTTTATTAAACGCACCACAGTATTGTTTAAAAAGATCTCGCCCGAACAGGGACTTGAACCCTGGACCCTCAGATTAAAAGTCTGATGCTCTACCGACTGAGCTATCCAGGCTCTGGTAGGAAAGTAATGTCAGTTTAGAAGGTTCTGCAAACTATAAAAAAGGGAAAATTTTAGTACGTAAAAATGGAAAAAGATCTGTGTTACTGAAAGTATAAACTGAGAAGTTTAACTTGAAGGACCTCTTGACAAAACACAAATGATATGCCTCTAGGTTTACAGTGCAGATCATTAGATGCCATCAATATTAGCACCCTTCAAAAATGTCTTTCCATTCTAATAGATGAAGAAAATTGATTTGTTACTAGTCTAATTGAAATGCTGTGTGCCTCTCACAGTACGATGAATTTGAGTCTCTGATGAAATGTAGCCTTCTAGATTTAATTTTTAACTGTACTACTTGGCGATGATTTAATTACTGCCTAAAGATGTTAATGTCTGCCAATTGAAAAGAGATCAAGTAGAGTCCAATCTAAAATGAGGCCAAATGATTGTCTATTATGTGGATATTTGAAATGTGACAAATAATGTACAGACTTTTCTTGGCTCAAAACATATTCTCCCTAGCTCATGTGATGAGGCTAAAACGAACCTAAATACTGAAGGAAAGAAGAATTAAATAAAGTTTTGCAGTTGTAAAACATTTGTTTCTGGAGATTATTTCAGATGAAATGACATTTAGCCTCTGCATATTCAATAGTTTCTTTATCATTTTAATGAGTGAAGACAATGAAACCAATAGTCCATTTAATATTTTCACAGGAATTTGCCAGCCTGTACAGATACTCAATGAACAATGAGTATATGAAGCAACAACAATTAAAAGATGCCTGCCTCAATGGGTGATTTTACACTTTGCAAAGTTCTCCATTTCACAAAGAACAATCTGTTTTTAAAAAGATACCTGAACCGGGATATGCCAAAGAAAATTTTCTTTGTTGAAAACGGAAAAAGATTTGTATTATTGATAGAATAAACAGAGAAGTTTAGCTTTTAGAGTCTCTTGATGAAATATTTTTTTCTGCAACTGAGCTTATGCTGCAGATCATTAGATACCATAAATATACACGCCCGAACAGGGACTTGAACCCTGGACCCTCAGAATAAAAGTCTGACGCTCTACCGACTGAGCTATCCAGGCTCTGGTAGGAAAGTGATGCCAGTTTAGAAGGTTCTGCAAACTATAAAAAAGGGAAAATTTTAGTACGCAAAAATGGAAAAAGATCTGTGTTACTAAAAGTATAAACTGAGAAGTTTGACTTGTAGGACCTCTTGACAAAACACAAATGATATGCCTCTAGGTTTACAGTGCAGATCATTAGATGCCATCAATAGTAGCACCCTTCAAAAATGTCTTTCCATTCTAATACATGAAGAAAATTGATTTGTTACTAGTCTAATTGAAATGCTGTGTGCCTCTCACAGTACGATAAATTTGAGTCTCTGATGAAATGTAGCCTTCCTGATTTAAATTTTAACTGTACTACTTAGCGATGATTTAATTACTGCCTAAAGATGTTAATGTCTGCCAATTGAAAAGAGATCAAGTAGAGTCCAATGTAAAATGAGGCCAAATGATTGTCTATTATGTGGATATTTGAAATGTGACAAATAATGTACAGACTTTTCTTGGCTCAAAACATATTCTCCCTAGCTCATGTGATGAGGCTAAAACGAACCTAAATACTGAAGGAAAGAAGAATTAAATAAAGTTTTGCAGTTGTAAAACATTTGTTTCTGGAGATTATTTCAGATGAAATGACATTTAGCCTCTGCATATTCAATAGTTTCTTTATCATTTTAATGAGTGAAGACAATCAAACCAATGTCCATTTAAAATTTTCACAGGAATTTGCCAGCCTGTACAGATACTCAATGAACAATGAGTATATGAAGCAACAACAATTAAAAGATGCCTGCCTCAATGGGTGATTTTCCACTTTGCAAAGTTCTCCATTTCACAAAGAACAATCTGTTTTTAAAAAGATACTCACCTGAACCTGGATATGCCAAAGAAAATTTTCTTTGTTGAAAACGGAAAAAGATTTGTATTATTGATAGAATAAACAGAGAAGTTTAGCTTTTAGAGTCTCTTGATGAAATATTTTTTTCTGCAACTGAGCTTATGCTGCAGATCATTAGATACCATAAATATAAACGCACGAACAGGGACTTGAGCCATGGACCCTCAGATTAAAAGTCTGATGCTCTACCGACTGCGCTATCCAGGCTCTGATGTTCTCATTGTGCAATCCCAGAAAGTAATATTTTACTTGGAAAAGCTGTTTATTAAACGCACAACAGTATTGTTTAAAAAGATCTCGCCCGAACAGGGACTTGAACCCTGGACACTCAAATTAAAAGTCTGATGCTCTACCGACTGAGCTATCCAGGCTCTGATGCTCTCATTGTGCCATCCCAGAAAGTAATATTTTACTTAGAAAAGCTGTTTATTAAACGGACAACAGTATTGTTTAAAAGATCTCGCCCGGACAGGGACTTGAACCCCGGACCCTCAGATTAAAAGTCTGATGCTCTACCGACTGAGCTATCCAGGCTCTGGTAGGAAAGTGATGCCAGTTTAGAAGGTTCTGCAAACTATAAAAAAGGGAAAATTTTAGTACGCAAAAATGGAAAAAGATCTGTGTTACTAAAAGTATAAACTGAGAAGTTTGACTTGTAGGACCTCTTGACAAAACACAAATGATATGCCTCTAGGTTTACAGTGCAGATCATTAGATGCCATCAATATTAGCACCCTTCAAAAATGTCTTTCCATTCTAATACATGAAGAAAATTGATTTGTTACTAGTCTAATTGAAATGCTGTGTGCCTCTCACAGTACGATAAATTTGAGTCTCTGATGAAATGTAGCCTTCCAGATTTAATTTTTAACTGTACTACTTGGCGATGATTTAATTACTGCCTAAAGATGTTAATGTCTGCCAATTGAAAAGAGATCAAGTAGAGTCCAATCTAAAATGAGGCCAAATGATTGTCTATTATGTGGATATTTGAAATGTGACAAATAATGTACAGACTTTTCTTGGCTCAAAACATATTCTCCCTAGCTCATGTGATGAGGCTAAAACCAACCTAAATACTGAAGGAAAGAAGAATTAAATAAAGTTTTGCAGTTGTAAAACATTTGTTTCTGGAGATTATTTCAGATGAAATGACATTTAGCCTCTGCATATTCAATAGTTTCTTTATCATTTTAATGAGTGAAGACAATGAAACCAATAGTCCATTTAATATTTTCACAGGAATTTGCCAGCCTGTACAGATACTCAATGAACAATGAGTATATGAAGCAACAACAATTAAAAGATGCCTGCCTCAATGGGTGATTTTACACTTTGCAAAGTTCTCCATTTCACAAAGAACAATCTGTTTTTAAAAAGATACTCACCTGAACCGGGATATGCCAAAGAAAATTTTCTTTGTTGAAAACGGAAAAAGATTTGTATTATTGTTAGAATAAACAGAGAAGTTTAGCTTTTAGAGTCTCTTGATGAAATATTTTTTCTGCATGTGAGCTTATGCTGCAGATCATTAGATACCATAAACATACACGCCCAAACAGGGACTTGAACCCTGGACCCTCAAATTAAAAGTCTGATGCTCTTCCGACTGAGCTATCCAGGCTCTGATGCTCTCATTGTGCCATCCCAGAAAGCAATATTTCACTTGGAAAAGCTGTTTATTAAACGCACAACAGTATTGTTTAAAAAGATCTCGCCCGAACAGGGACTTGAATCCTGGACCCTCAGATTAAAAGTCTGATGCTCTACCGACTGAGCTATCCAGGCTCTGTTAGGAAAGTGATGCCAGTTTAGAAGGTTCTGCAAACTATAAAAAAGGGAAAATTTTAGTACGCAAAAATGGAAAAAGATCTGTGTTACTGAAAGTATAAACTGAGAAGTTTGACTTGTAGGACCTCTTGACAAAACACAAATGATATGCCTCTAGGTTTACAGTGCAGATCATTAGATGCCATCAATAGTAGCACCCTTCAAAAATGTCTTTCCATTCTAATACATGAAGAAAATTGATTTGTTACTAGTCTAATTGAAATGCTGTGTGCCTCTCACAGTAAGATGAATTTGAGTCTCTGATGAAATGTAGCCTTCCAGATTTAATTTTTAACTGTACTACTTGGCGATGATTTAATTACTGCCTAAAGATGTTAATGTCTGCCAATTGAAAAGAGATCAAGTAGAGTCCAATCTAAAATGAGGCCAAATGATTGTCTATTATGTGGATATTTGAAATGTGACAAATAATGTACAGACTTTTCTTGGCTCAAAACATATTCTCCCTAGCTCATGTGATGAGGCTAAAACGAACCTAAATACTGAAGGAAAGAAGAATTAAATAAAGTTTTGCAGTTGTAAAACATTTGTTTCTGGAGATTATTTCAGATGAAATGACATTTAGCCTCTGCATATTCAATAGTTTCTTTATCATTTTAATGAGTGAAGACAATGAAACCAATAGTCCATTTAATATTTTCACAGGAATTTGCCAGCCTGTACAGATACTCAATGAACAATGAGTATATGAAGCAACAACAATTAAAAGATGCCTGCCTCAATGGGTGATTTTACACTTTGCAAAGTTCTCCATTTCCCAAAGAACAATCTGTTTTTAAAAAGATACCTGGACCGGGATATGCCAAAGAAAATTTTCTTTGTTGAAAACGGAAAAAGATTTGTATTATTGATAGAATAAACAGAGAAGTTTAGCTTTTAGAGTCTCTTGATGAAATATTTTTTTCTGCAACTGAGCTTATGCTGCAGATCATTAGATACCATAGATATACATGCCCGAACAGGGACTTGAACCCTTGACCCTCAGATTAAAAGTCTAATGCTCTACCGACTGAGCTATCCAGGCTCTGATGTTCTCATTGTGCCATCCCAGAAAGTAATATTTTACTTGGAAAAGCTGTTTATTAAACGCACAACAGTATTGTTTAAAAGGATCTCGCCCGAACAGGGACTTGAACCCTGGACCCTCAGATTAAAAGTCTGATGCTCTACCGACTGAGCTATCCAGGCTCTGATGCTCTCATTGTGCCATCCCAGAAAGTAATATTTTACTTAGAAAAGCTGTTTATTAAACGGACAACAGTATTGTTTAAAAAGATCTCGCCCAGACAGGGACTTGAACCCTGGACCCTCAGATTAAAAGTCTGATGCTCTACTGACTGAGCTATCCAGGCTCTGGTATGAAAGTGATGACAGTTTAGAAGGTTCTGCAAACTATAAAAAAGGGAAAATTTTAGTACGCAAAAATGGAAAAAGATCTGTGTTACTAAAAGTATAAACTGAGAAGTTTGACTTGTAGGACCTCTTGACAAAACACAAATGATATGCCTCTAGGTTTACAGTGCAGATCATTAGATGCCATCAATAGTAGCACCCTTCAAAAATGTCTTTCCATTCTAATACATGAAGAAAATTGATTTGTTACTAGTCTAATTGAAATGCTGTGTGCCTCTCACAGTAAGATGAATTTGAGTCTCTGATGAAATGTAGCCTTCCAGATTTAATTTTTAACTGTACTACTTGGCGATGATTTAATTACTGCCTAAAGATGTTAATGTCTGCCAATTGAAAAGAGATCAAGTAGAGTCCAATCTAAAATGAGGCCAAATGATTGTCTATTATGTGGATATTTGAAATGTGACAAATAATGTACAGACTTTTCTTGGCTCAAAACATATTCTCCCTAGCTCATGTGATGAGGCTAAAACGAACCTAAATACTGAAGGAAAGAAGAATTAAATAAAGTTTTGCAGTTGTAAAACATTTGTTTCTGGAGATTATTTCAGATGAAATGACATTTAGCCTCTGCATATTCAATAGTTTCTTTATCATTTTAATGAGTGAAGACAATGAAACCAATAGTCCATTTAATATTTTCACAGGAATTTGCCAGCCTGTACAGATACTCAATGAACAATGAGTATATGAAGCAACAACAATTAAAAGATGCCTGCCTCAATGGGTGATTTTACACTTTGCAAAGTTCTCCATTTCCCAAAGAACAATCTGTTTTTAAAAAGATACCTGGACCGGGATATGCCAAAGAAAATTTTCTTTGTTGAAAACGGAAAAAGATTTGTATTATTGATAGAATAAACAGAGAAGTTTAGCTTTTAGAGTCTCTTGATGAAATATTTTTTTCTGCAACTGAGCTTATGCTGCAGATCATTAGATACCATAGATATACATGCCCGAACAGGGACTTGAACCCTTGACCCTCAGATTAAAAGTCTAATGCTCTACCGACTGAGCTATCCAGGCTCTGATGTTCTCATTGTGCCATCCCAGAAAGTAATATTTTACTTGGAAAAGCTGTTTATTAAACGCACAACAGTATTGTTTAAAAGGATCTCGCCCGAACAGGGACTTGAACCCTGGACCCTCAGATTAAAAGTCTGATGCTCTACCGACTGAGCTATCCAGGCTCTGATGCTCTCATTGTGCCATCCCAGAAAGTAATATTTTACTTAGAAAAGCTGTTTATTAAACGGACAACAGTATTGTTTAAAAAGATCTCGCCCAGACAGGGACTTGAACCCTGGACCCTCAGATTAAAAGTCTGATGCTCTACTGACTGAGCTATCCAGGCTCTGGTATGAAAGTGATGACAGTTTAGAAGGTTCTGCAAACTATAAAAAAGGGAAAATTTTAGTACGCAAAAATGGAAAAAGATCTGTGTTACTAAAAGTATAAACTGAGAAGTTTGACTTGTAGGACCTCTTGACAAAACACAAATGATATGCCTCTAGGTTTACAGTGCAGATCATTAGATGCCATCAATAGTAGCACCCTTCAAAAATGTCTTTCCATTCTAATACATGAAGAAAATTGATTTGTTACTAGTCTAATTGAAATGCTGTGTGCCTCTCACAGTACGATAAATTTGAGTCTCTGATGAAATGTAGCCTTCCTGATTTAATTTTTAACTGTACTACTTGGCGATGATTTAATTACTGCCTAAAGATGTTAATGTCTGCCAATTGAAAAGAGATCAAGTAGAGTCCAATGTAAAATGAGGCCAAATGATTGTCTATTATGTGGATATTTGAAATGTGACAAATAATGTACAGACTTTTCTTGGCTCAAAACATATTCTCCCTAGCTCATGTGATGAGGCTAAAACGAACCTAAATACTGAAGGAAAGAAGAATTAAATAAAGTTTTGCAGTTGTAAAACATTTGTTTCTGGAGATTATTTCAGATGAAATGACATTTAGCCTCTGCATATTCAATAGTTTCTTTATCATTTTAATGAGTGAAGACAATGAAACCAATGTCCATTTAAAATTTTCACAGGAATTTGCCAGCCTGTACAGATACTCAATGAACAATGAGTATATGAAGCAACAACAATTAAAAGATGCCTGCCTCAATGGGTGATTTTCCACTTTGCAAAGTTCTCCATTTCACAAAGAACAATCTGTTTTTAAAAAGATACTCACCTGAACCGGGATATGCCAAAGAAAATTTTCTTTGTTGAAAACGGAAAAAGATTTGTATTATTGATAGAATAAACAGAGAAGTTTAGCTTTTAGAGTCTCTTGATGAAATATTTTTTTCTGCAACTGAGCTTATGCTGCAGATCATTAGATACCATAAATATAAACGCCCGAACAGGGACTTGAACCCTGGACCCTCAGATTAAAAGTCTGATGCTCTACCGACTGAGCTATCCAGGCTCTGATGTTCTCATAGTGCCATCCCAGAAAGTAATATTTTACTTGGAAAAGCTGTTTATTAAACGCACAACAGTATTGTTTAAAAAGATCTCGCCCGAACAGGGACTTGAACCCTGGACACTCAGATTAAAAGTCTGATGCTCTACCGACTAAGCTATCCAGGCTCTGATGCTCTCATTGTGCCATCCCAGAAAGTAATATTTTACTTAGAAAAGCTGTTTATTAAACGGACAACAGTATTGTTTAAAAAGATCTCGCCCGGACAGGGACTTGAACCCTGGACCCTCAGATTAAAAGTCTGATGCTCTACCGACTGAGCTATCCAGGCTCTGGTAGGAAAGTGATGCCAGTTTAGAAGGTTCTGCAAACTATAAAAAAGGGAAAATTTTAGTACGCAAAAATGGAAAAAGATCTGTGTTACTAAAAGTGTAAACTGAGAAGTTTGACTTGTAGGACCTCTTGACAAAACACAAATGATATGCCTCTAGGTTTACAGTGCAGATCATTAGATGCCATCAATAGTAGCACCCTTCAAAAATGTCTTTCCATTCTAATACATGAAGAAAATTGATTTGTTACTAGTCTAATTGAAATGCTGTGTGCCTCTCACAGTACGATGAATTTGAGTCTCTAATGAAATGTAGCCTTCCAGATTTAATTTTTAACTGTACTACTTGGCGATGATTTAATTACTGCCTAAAGATGTTAATGTCTGCCAATTGAAAAGAGATCAAGTAGAGTCCAATGTAAAATGAGGCCAAATGATTGTCTATTATGTGGATATTTGAAATGTGACAAATAATGTACAGACTTTTCTTGGCTCAAAACATATTCTCCCTAGCTCATGTGATGAGGCTAAAACGAACCTAAATACTGAAGGAAAGAAGAATTAAATAAAGTTTTGCAGTTGTAAAACATTTGTTTCTGGAGATTATTTCAGATGAAATGACATTTAGCCTCTGCATATTCAATAGTTTCTTTATCATTTTAATGAGTGAAGACAATGAAACCAATGTCCATTTAAAATTTTCACAGGAATTTGCCAGCCTGTACAGATACTCAATGAACAATGAGTATATGAAGCAACAACAATTAAAAGATGCCTGCCTCAATGGGTGATTTTCCACTTTGCAAAGTTCTCCATTTCACAAAGAACAATCTGTTTTTAAAAAGATACTCACCTGAACCGGGATATGCCAAAGAAAATTTTCTTTGTTGAAAACGGAAAAAGATTTGTATTATTGATAGAATAAACAGAGAAGTTTAGCTTTTAGAGTCTCTTGATGAAATATTTTTTTCTGCAACTGAGCTTATGCTGCAGATCATTATATACCATAAATATAAACGCCCGAACAGGGACTTGAACCCTGGACCCTCAGATTAAAAGTCTGATGCTCTACCGACTGAGCTATCCAGGCTCTGATGTTCTCATAGTGCCATCCCAGAAAGTAATATTTTACTTGGAAAAGCTGTTTATTAAACGCACAACAGTATTGTTTAAAAAGATCTCGCCCGAACAGGGACTTGAACCCTGGACACTCAGATTAAAAGTCTGATGCTCTACCGACTAAGCTATCCAGGCTCTGATGCTCTCATTGTGCCATCCCAGAAAGTAATATTTTACTTAGAAAAGCTGTTTATTAAACGGACAACAGTATTGTTTAAAAAGATCTCGCCAGGACAGGGACTTGAACCCTGGACCCTCAGATTAAAAGTCTGATGCTCTACCGACTGAGCTATCCAGGCTCTGGTAGGAAAGTGATGCCAGTTTAGAAGGTTCTGCAAACTATAAAAAAGGGAAAATTTTAGTACGCAAAAATGGAAAAAGATCTGTGTTACTAAAAGTGTAAACTGAGAAGTTTGACTTGTAGGACCTCTTGACAAAACACAAATGATATGCCTCTAGGTTTACAGTGCAGATCATTAGATGCCATCAATAGTAGCACCCTTCAAAAATGTCTTTCCATTCTAATACATGAAGAAAATTGATTTGTTACTAGTCTAATTGAAATGCTGTGTGCCTCTCACAGTACGATGAATTTGAGTCTCTGATGAAATGTAGCCTTCCAGATTTAATTTTTAACTGTACTACTTGGCGATGATTTAATTACTGCCTAAAGATGTTAATGTCTGCCAATTGAAAAGAGATCAAGTAGAGTCCAATGTAAAATGAGGCCAAATGATTGTCTATTATGTGGATATTTGAAATGTGACAAATAATGTACAGACTTTTCTTGGCTCAAAACATATTCTCCCTAGCTCATGTGATGAGGCTAAAACGAACCTAAATACTGAAGGAAAGAAGAATTAAATAAAGTTTTGCAGTTGTAAAACATTTGTTTCTGGAGATTATTTCAGATGAAATGACATTTAGCCTCTGCATATTCAATAGTTTCTTTATCATTTTAATGAGTGAAGACAATGAAACCAATAGTCCATTTAATATTTTCACAGGAATTTGCCAGCCTGTACAGATACTCAATGAACAATGAGTATATGAAGCAACAACAATTAAAAGATGCCTGCCTCAATGGGTGATTTTACACTTTGCAAAGTTCTCCATTTCACAAAGAACAATCTGTTTTTAAAAAGATACTCACCTGAACCGGGATATGCCAAAGAAAATTTTCTTTGTTGAAAACGGGAAAAGATTTGTATTATTGTTAGAATAAACAGAGAAGTTTAGCTTTTAGAGTCTCTTGATGAAATATTTTTTCTGCATCTGAGCTTATGCTGCAGATCGTTAGATACCATAAATATACACGCCCAAACAGGGACTTGAACCCTGGACCCTCAAATTAAAAGTCTGATGCTCTACCGACTGAGCTATCCAGGCTCTGATGCTCTCATTGTGCTCATTGTTCTCATTGTGCCATCCCAGAAAGTAATATTTTACTTGGAAAAGCTGTTTATTAAACGCACAACATTATTGTTTATAAAGATCTCGCCTGAACAGGGACTTGAACCCTGGACCCTCAGATTAAAAGTCTGATGCTCTACCGACTCTGGCAGGAAAGTGATGCCAGTTTAGAAGGTTCTGCAAACTATAAAAAAGGGAAAATTTTAGTACGCAAAAATGGAAAAAGATCTGTGTTACTGAAAGTATAAACTGAGAAGTTTAACTTGTAGGACCTCTTGACAAAACACAAATGATATGCCTCTAGGTTTACAGTGCAGATCATTAGATGCCATCAATATTAGCACCCTTCAAAAATGTCTTTCCATTCTAATAGATGAAGAAAATTGATTTGTTACTAGTCTAATTGAAATGCTGTGTGCCTCTCACAGTACGATGAATTTGAGTCTCTGATGAAATGTAGCCTTCCAGATTTAATTTTTAACTGTACTACTTGGCGATGATTTAATTACTGCCTAAAGATGTTAATGTCTGCCAATTGAAAAGAGATCAAGTAGAGTCCAATGTAAAATGAGGCCAAATGATTGTCTATTATGTGGATATTTGAAATGTGACAAATAATGTACAGACTTTTCTTGGCTCAAAACATATTCTCCCTAGCTCATGTGATGAGGCTAAAACGAACCTAAATACTGAAGGAAAGAAGAATTAAATAAAGTTTTGCAGTTGTAAAACATTTGTTTCTGGAGATTATTTCAGATGAAATGACATTTAGCCTCTGCATATTCAATAGTTTCTTTATCATTTTAATGAGTGAAGACAATGAAACCAATAGTCCATTTAAAATTTTCACTGGAATTTGCCAGCCTGTACAGATACTCAATGAACAATAAGTATATGAAGCAACAACAATTAAAAGATGCCTGCCTCAATGGGTGATTTTCCACTTTGCAAAGTTCTCCATTTCACAAAGAACAATCTGTTTTTAAAAAGATACTCACCTGAACCTGGATATGCCAAAGAAAATTTTCTTTGTTGAAAACGGAAAAAGATTTGTATTATTGATAAAATAAACAGAGAAGTTTAGCTTTTAGAGTCTCTTGATGAAATATTTTTTTCTGCATCTGAGCTTATGTTGCAGATCATTAGATACCATAAATATACACACCCGAACAGGGACTTGAACCCTGGACCCTCAGATTAAAAGTCTGATGCTCTACCGACTGAGCTATCCAGGCTCTGATGCTCTCATTGTGCCATCCCAGAAAGTAATATTTTACTTAGAAAAGCTGTTTATTAAACGCACAACATTATTGTTTAAAAAGATCTCGCCTGAACAGGGACTTGAACCCTGGACCCTCAGATTAAAAGTCTGATGCTCTACCGACTGAGCTATCCAGGCTCTGGCAGGAAAGTGATGCCAGTTTAGAAGGTTCTGCAAACTATAAAAAAGGGAAAATTTCAGTACGCAAAAATGGAAAAAGATCTGTGTTACTGAAAGTATAAACTGAGAAGTTTGACTTGTAGGACCTCTTGACAAAACACAAATGATATGCCTCTAGGTTTACAGTGCAGATCATTAGATGCCATTAATATTAGCACCCTTCAAAAATGTCTTTCCATTCTAATAGATGAAGAAAATTGATTTGTTACTAGTCTAATTGAAATGCTGTGTGCCTCTCACAGTACGATGAATTTGAGTCTCTGATGAAATGTAGCCTTCCAGATTTAATTTTTAACTGTACTACTTGGCGATGATTTAATTACTGCCTAAAGATGTTAATGTCTGCCAATTAAAAAGAGATCAAGTAGAGTCCAATGTAAAATGAGGCCAAATGATTGTCTATTATGTGGATATTTGAAATGTGACAAATAATGTACAGACTTTTCTTGGCTCAAAACATATTCTCCCTAGCTCATGTGATGAGGCTAAAACGAACCTAAATACTGAAGGAAAGAAGAATTAAATAAAGTTTTGCAGTTGTAAAACATTTGTTTCTGGAGATTATTTCAGATGAAATGACATTTAGCCTCTGCATATTCAATAGTTTCTTTATCATTTTAATGAGTGAAGACAATGAAACCAATAGTCCATTTAAAATTTTCACTGGAATTTGCCAGCCTGTACAGATACTCAATGAACAATGAGTATATGAAGCAACAACAATTAAAAGATGCCTGCCTCAATGGGTGATTTTCCACTTTGCAAAGTTCTCCATTTCACGAAGAACAATCTGTTTTTAAAAAGATACTCACCTGAACCGGGATATGCCAAAGAAAATTTTCTTTGTTGAAAACGGAAAAAGATTTGTATTATTGATAGAATAAACAGAGAAGTTTAGCTTTTAGAGTCTCTTGATGAAATATTTTTTTCTGCATCTGAGCTTATGCTGCAGATCATTAGATACCATAAATATACACGCCCGAACAGGGACTTGAACCCTGGACCCTCAGATTAAAAGTCTGATGCTCTACCAACTGAGCTATCCAGGCTCTGATGTTCTCATTGTGCCATCCCAGAAAGTAATATTTTACTTGGAAAAGCTGTTTATTAAACGCACAACAGTATTGTTTAAAAAGATCTCGCCCGAACAGGGACTTGAACCCTGGACCCTCAGATTAAAAGTCTGATGCTCTACCGACTCTGGCAGGAAAGTGATGCCAGTTTAGAAGGTTCAGCAAACTATAAAAAAGGGAAAATTTTAGTATGCAAAAATGGAAAAAGATCTGTGTTACTGAAAGTATAAACTGAGAAGTTTGACTTGTAGGACCTCTTAAAAAAAAAACAAATGATATGCCTCTAGGTTTACAGTGCAGATCATTAGATGCCATCAATATTAGCACCCTTCAAAAATGTCTTTCCATTCTAATAGATGAAGAAAATTGATTTGTTACTAGTCTAATTGAAATGCTGTGTGCCTCTCACAGTACGATGAATTTGAGTCTCTGATGCCAAAGAAAATTTTCTTTGTTGAAAACGGAAAAAGATTTGTATTATTGATAGAATAAACAGAGAAGTTTAGCTTTTAGAGTCTCTTGATGAAATTAAATTTTCTGCATCTGAGCTTATGCTGCAGATCATTAGATACCATAAATATACACGCCCGAACAGGGACTTGAACCCTGGACCCTCAGATTAAAAGTCTGATGCTCTACCGACTGAGCTATCCAGGCTCTGGCAGGAAAGTGATGCCAGTTTAGAAGGTTCTGCAAACTATAAAAAAGGGAAAATTTCAGTACGCAAAAATGGAAAAAGATCTGTGTTACTGAAAGTATAAACTGAGAAGTTTGACTTGTAGGACCTCTTGACAAAACACAAATGATATGCCTCTAGGTTTACAGTGCAGATCATTAGATGCCATTAATATTAGCACCCTTCAAAAATGTCTTTCCATTCTAATAGATGAAGAAAATTGATTTGTTACTAGTCTAATTGAAATGCTGTGTGCCTCTCACAGTACGATGAATTTGAGTCTCTGATGAAATGTAGCCTTCCAGATTTAATTTTTAACTGTACTACTTGGCGATGATTTAATTACTGCCTAAAGATGTTAATGTCTGCCAATTAAAAAGAGATCAAGTAGAGTCCAATGTAAAATGAGGCCAAATGATTGTCTATTATGTGGATATTTGAAATGTGACAAATAATGTACAGACTTTTCTTGGCTCAAAACATATTCTCCCTAGCTCATGTGATGAGGCTAAAACGAACCTAAATACTGAAGGAAAGAAGAATTAAATAAAGTTTTGCAGTTGTAAAACATTTGTTTCTGGAGATTATTTCAGATGAAATGACATTTAGCCTCTGCATATTCAATAGTTTCTTTATCATTTTAATGAGTGAAGACAATGAAACCAATAGTCCATTTAAAATTTTCACTGGAATTTGCCAGCCTGTACAGATACTCAATGAACAATGAGTATATGAAGCAACAACAATTAAAAGATGCCTGCCTCAATGGGTGATTTTCCACTTTGCAAAGTTCTCCATTTCACGAAGAACAATCTGTTTTTAAAAAGATACTCACCTGAACCGGGATATGCCAAAGAAAATTTTCTTTGTTGAAAACGGAAAAAGATTTGTATTATTGATAGAATAAACAGAGAAGTTTAGCTTTTAGAGTCTCTTGATGAAATATTTTTTTCTGCATCTGAGCTTATGCTGCAGATCATTAGATACCATAAATATACACGCCCGAACAGGGACTTGAACCCTGGACCCTCAGATTAAAAGTCTGATGCTCTACCAACTGAGCTATCCAGGCTCTGATGTTCTCATTGTGCCATCCCAGAAAGTAATATTTTACTTGGAAAAGCTGTTTATTAAACGCACAACAGTATTGTTTAAAAAGATCTCGCCCGAACAGGGACTTGAACCCTGGACCCTCAGATTAAAAGTCTGATGCTCTACCGACTCTGGCAGGAAAGTGATGCCAGTTTAGAAGGTTCAGCAAACTATAAAAAAGGGAAAATTTTAGTATGCAAAAATGGAAAAAGATCTGTGTTACTGAAAGTATAAACTGAGAAGTTTGACTTGTAGGACCTCTTGACAAAACACAAATGATATGCCTCTAGGTTTACAGTGCAGATCATTAGATGCCATCAATATTAGCACCCTTCAAAAATGTCTTTCCATTCTAATAGATGAAGAAAATTGATTTGTTACTAGTCTAATTGAAATGCTGTGTGCCTCTCACAGTACGATGAATTTGAGTCTCTGATGCCAAAGAAAATTTTCTTTGTTGAAAACGGAAAAAGATTTGTATTATTGATAGAATAAACAGAGAAGTTTAGCTTTTAGAGTCTCTTGATGAAATTAAATTTTCTGCATCTGAGCTTATGCTGCAGATCATTAGATACCATAAATATACACGCCCGAACAGGGACTTGAACCCTGGACCCTCAGATTAAAAGTCTGATGCTCTACCGACTGAGCTATCCAGGCTCTGATGTTCTCATTGTGCCATCCCAGAAAGTAATATTTTACTTGGAAAAGCTGTTTATTAAACGCACAACAGTATTGTTTAAAAAGATCTCGCCCGAACAGGGACTTGAAACCTGGACCCTCAGATTAAAAGTCTGATGCTCTACCGACCGAGCTATCCAGGCTCTCGTAGGAAAGTGATGCCAGTTTAGAAGGTTCTGCAAACTATAAAAAAGGGAAAATTTTAGTACGCAAAAATGGAAAAAGATCTGTGTTACTGAAAGTATAAACTGAGAAGTTTAACTTGTAGGACCTCTTGACAAAACACAAATGATATGCCTCTAGGTTAACAGTGCAGATCATTAGATGCCATCAATATTAGCACCCTTCAAAAATGTCTTTCCATTCTAATAGATGAAGAAAATTGATTTGTTACTAGTCTAATTGAAATGCTGTGTGCCTCTCACAGTACGATGAATTTGAGTCTCTGATGAAATGTAGCCTTCCAGATTTAATTTTTAACTGTACTACTTGGCGATGATTTAATTACTGCCTAAAGATGTTAATGTCTGCCAATTGAAAAGAGATCAAGTAGAGTCCAATGTAAAATGAGGCCAAATGATTGTCTATTATGTGGATATTTGAAATGTGACAAATAATGTACAGACTTTTCTTGGCTCAAAACATATTCTCCCTAGCTCATGTGATGAGGCTAAAACGAACCTAAATACTGAAGGAAAGAAGAATTAAATAAAGTTTTGCAGTTGTAAAACATTTGTTTCTGGAGATTATTTCAGATGAAATGACATTTAGCCTCTGCATATTCAATAGTTTCTTTATCATTTTAATGAGTGAAGACAATGAAACCAATAGTCCATTTAATATTTTCACAGGAATTTGCCAGCCTGTACAGATACTCAATGAACAATGAGTATATGAAGCAACAACAATTAAAAGATGCCTGCCTCAATGGGTGATTTTCCACTTTGCAAAGTTCTCCATTTCACAAAGAACAATCTGTTTTTAAAAAGATACTCACCTGAACCGGGATATGCCAAAGAAAATTTTCTTTGTTGAAAACGGAAAAAGATTTGTATTATTGATAGAATAAACAGAGAAGTTTAGCTTTTAGAGTCTCTTGATGAAATATTTTTTTCTGCATCTGAGCTTATGCTGCAGATCATTAGATACCATAAATATACACGCCCGAACAGGGACTTGAACCCTGGACCCTCAGATTAAAAGTCTGATGCTCTACCGACTGAGCTATCCAAAGAAAATTTTCTTTGTTGAAAACGGAAAAATATTTGTATTATTGATAGAATAAACAGAGAAGTTTAGCTTTTAGAGTCTCGTAATGAAATATTTTTTCTGCATCTGAGCTTATGCTGCAGATCATTAGATACCATAAACATACACGCCTGAACAGGGACTTGAACCCTGGACCCTCAGATTAAAAGTCTGATGCTCTACCGACTGAGCTATCCAGGCTCTGATGTTCTCATTGTGCCATCCCAGAAAGTAATATTTTACTTGGAAAAGCTGTTTATTAAACGCAAAACAGTATTGTTTAAAAGGATCTCGCCCGAACAGGGACTTGAACCCTGGACCCTCAGATTAAAAGTCTGATGCTCTACCGACTGAGCTATCCAGGCTCTGGTAGGAAAATGATGCCAGTTTAGAAGGTTTTGCAAACTATAAAAAAGGGAAAATTTTAGTACGCAAAAATGGAAAAAGATCTGTGTTACTGAAAGTATAAACTGAGAAGTTTGACTTGTAGGACCTCTTGACAAAACACAAATGATATGCCTCTAGGTTTACAGTGCAAATCATTAGATGCCATCAATATTAGCACCCTTCAAAAATGTCTTTCCATTCTAATAGATGGAGAAAATTGATTTGTTACTAGTCTAATTGAAATGCTGTGTGCCTCTCACAGTACGATGAATTTGAGTCTCTGATGAAATGTAGCCTTCCAGATTTAATTTTTAACTGTACTACTTGGCGATGATTTAATTACTGCCTAAAGATGTTAATGTCTGCCAATTGAAAAGAGATCAAGTAGAGTCCAATGTAAAATGATGCCAAATGATTGTCTATTATGTGGATATTTGAAATGTGACAAATAATGTAAAGACTTTTCTTGGCTCAAAACATATTCTCCCTAGCTCATGTGATGAGGCTAAAACGAACCTAAATACTGAAGGAAAGAAGAATTAAATAAAGTTTTGCAGTTGTAAAACATTTGTTTCTGGAGATTATTTCAGATGAAATGACATTTAGCCTCTGCATATTCAATAGTTTCTTTATCATTTTAATGAGTGAAGACAATGAAACCAATGTCCATTTAAAATTTTCACAGGAATTTGCCAGCCTGTACAGATACTCAATGAACAATGAGTATATGAAGCAACAACAATTAAAAGATGCCTGCCTCAATGGGTGATTTTCCACTTTGCAAAGTTCTCCATTTCACGAAGAACAATCTGTTTTTAAAAAGATACTCACCTGAACCGGGATATGCCAAAGAAAATTTTCTTTGTTGAAAACGGAAAAAGATTTGTATTATTGATAGAATAAACAGAGAAGTTTAGCTTTTAGAGTCTCTTGATGAAATATTTTTTTCTGCATCTGAGCTTATGCTGCAGATCATTAGATACCATAAATATACACGCCCGAACAGGGACTTGAACCCTGGACCCTCAGATTAAAAGTCTGATGCTCTACCAACTGAGCTATCCAGGCTCTGATGTTCTCATTGTGCCATCCCAGAAAGTAATATTTTACTTGGAAAAGCTGTTTATTAAACGCACAACAGTATTGTTTAAAAAGATCTCGCCCGAACAGGGACTTGAACCCTGGACCCTCAGATTAAAAGTCTGATGCTCTACCGACTCTGGCAGGAAAGTGATGCCAGTTTAGAAGGTTCAGCAAACTATAAAAAAGGGAAAATTTTAGTATGCAAAAATGGAAAAAGATCTGTGTTACTGAAAGTATAAACTGAGAAGTTTGACTTGTAGGACCTCTTGACAAAACACAAATGATATGCCTCTAGGTTTACAGTGCAGATCATTAGATGCCATCAATATTAGCACCCTTCAAAAATGTCTTTCCATTCTAATAGATGAAGAAAATTGATTTGTTACTAGTCTAATTGAAATGCTGTGTGCCTCTCACAGTACGATGAATTTGAGTCTCTGATGCCAAAGAAAATTTTCTTTGTTGAAAACGGAAAAAGATTTGTATTATTGATAAAATAAACAGAGAATTTTAGCTTTTAGAGTCTCTTGATGAAATATTTTTTTTCTGCATCTGAGCTTATGTTGCAGATCATTAGATACCATAAATATACACACCCGAACAGGGACTTGAACCCTGGACCCTCAGATTAAAAGTCTGATGCTCTACCGACTGAGCTATCCAGGCTCTGATGCTCTCATTGTGCCATCCCAGAAAGTAATATTTTACTTAGAAAAGCTGTTTATTAAACGCACAACATTATTGTTTAAAAAGATCTTGCCTGAACAGGGACTTGAACCCTAGACCCTCAGATTAAAAGTCTGATGCTCTACCGACTGAGCTATCCATGCTCTGGCAGGAAAGTTATGCCAGTTTAGAAGGTTCTGCAAACTATAAAAAAGGGAAAATTTTAGTACGCAAAAATGGAAAAAGATCTGTGTTACTGAAAGTATAAACTGAGAAGTTTGACTTGTAGGACCTCTTGACAAAACACAAATGATATGCCTCTAGGTTTACAGTGCAGATCATTAGATGCCATCAATATTAGCACCCTTCAAAAATGTCTTTCCATTCTAATAGATGAAGAAAATTGATTTGTTACTAGTCTAATTGAAATGCTGTGTGCCTCTCACAGTACGATGAATTTGAGTCTCTGATGAAATGTAGCCTTCCAGATTTAATTTTTAACTGTACTACTTGGCGATGATTTAATTACTGCCTAAAGATGTTAATGTTTGCCAATTAAAAAGAGATCAAGTAGAGTCCAATGTAAAATGAGGCCAAATGATTGTCTATTATGTGGATATTTGAAATGTGACAAATAATGTACAGACTTTTCTTGGCTCAAAACATATTCTCCCTAGCTCATGTGATGAGGCTAAAACGAACCTAAATACTGAAGGAAAGAAGAATTAAATAAAGTTTTGCAGTTGTAAAACATTTGTTTCTGGAGATTATTTCAGATGAAATGACATTTAGCCTCTGCATATTCAATAGTTTCTTTATCATTTTAATGAGTGAAGACAATGAAACCAATAGTCCATTTAATATTTTCACAGGAATTTGCCAGCCTGTACAGATACTCAATGAACAATGAGTATATGAAGCAACAACAATTAAAAGATGCCTGCCTCAATGGGTGATTTTACACTTTGCAAAGTTCTCCATTTCACAAAGAACAATCTGTTTTTAAAAAGATACTCACCTGAACCGGGATATGCCAAAGAAAATTTTCTTTGTTGAAAACGGGAAAAGATTTGTATTATTGTTAGAATAAACAGAGAAGTTTAGCTTTTAGAGTCTCTTGATGAAATATTTTTTCTGCATCTGAGCTTATGCTGCAGATCGTTAGATACCATAAATATACACGCCCAAACAGGGACTTGAACCCTGGACCCTCAAATTAAAAGTCTGATGCTCTACCGACTGAGCTATCCAGGCTCTGATGCTCTCATTGTGCTCATTGTTCTCATTGTGCCATCCCAGAAAGTAATATTTTACTTGGAAAAGCTGTTTATTAAACGCACAACATTATTGTTTATAAAGATCTCGCCTGAACAGGGACTTGAACCCTGGACCCTCAGATTAAAAGTCTGATGCTCTACCGACTCTGGCAGGAAAGTGATGCCAGTTTAGAAGGTTCTGCAAACTATAAAAAAGGGAAAATTTTAGTACGCAAAAATGGAAAAAGATCTGTGTTACTGAAAGTATAAACTGAGAAGTTTAACTTGTAGGACCTCTTGACAAAACACAAATGATATGCCTCTAGGTTTACAGTGCAGATCATTAGATGCCATCAATATTAGCACCCTTCAAAAATGTCTTTCCATTCTAATAGATGAAGAAAATTGATTTGTTACTAGTCTAATTGAAATGCTGTGTGCCTCTCACAGTACGATGAATTTGAGTCTCTGATGAAATGTAGCCTTCCAGATTTAATTTTTAACTGTACTACTTGGCGATGATTTAATTACTGCCTAAAGATGTTAATGTCTGCCAATTGAAAAGAGATCAAGTAGAGTCCAATGTAAAATGAGGCCAAATGATTGTCTATTATGTGGATATTTGAAATGTGACAAATAATGTACAGACTTTTCTTGGCTCAAAACATATTCTCCCTAGCTCATGTGATGAGGCTAAAACGAACCTAAATACTGAAGGAAAGAAGAATTAAATAAAGTTTAGCAGTTGTAAAACATTTGTTTCTGGAGATTATTTCAGATGAAATGACATTTAGCCTCTGCATATTCAATAGTTTCTTTATCATTTTAATGAGTGAAGACAATGAAACCAATAGTCCATTTAAAATTTTCACTGGAATTTGCCAGCCTGTACAGATACTCAATGAACAATAAGTATATGAAGCAACAACAATTAAAAGATGCCTGCCTCAATGGGTGATTTTCCACTTTGCAAAGTTCTCCATTTCACAAAGAACAATCTGTTTTTAAAAAGATACTCACCTGAACCTGGATATGCCAAAGAAAATTTTCTTTGTTGAAAACGGAAAAAGATTTGTATTATTGATAAAATAAACAGAGAAGTTTAGCTTTTAGAGTCTCTTGATGAAATATTTTTTTCTGCATCTGAGCTTATGTTGCAGATCATTAGATACCATAAATATACACACCCGAACAGGGACTTGAACCCTGGACCCTCAGATTAAAAGTCTGATGCTCTACCGACTGAGCTATCCAGGCTCTGATGCTCTCATTGTGCCATCCCAGAAAGTAATATTTTACTTAGAAAAGCTGTTTATTAAACGCACAACATTATTGTTTAAAAAGATCTCGCCTGAACAGGGACTTGAACCCTGGACCCTCAGATTAAAAGTCTGATGCTCTACCGACTGAGCTATCCAGGCTCTGGCAGGAAAGTGATGCCAGTTTAGAAGGTTCTGCAAACTATAAAAAAGGGAAAATTTTAGTACGCAAAAATGGAAAAAGATCTGTGTTACTGAAAGTATAAACTGAGAAGTTTGACTTGTAGGACCTCTTGACAAAACACAAATGATATGCCTCTAGGTTTACAGTGCAGATCATTAGATGCCATCAATATTAGCACCCTTCAAAAATGTCTTTCCATTCTAATAGATGAAGAAAATTGATTTGTTACTAGTCTAATTGAAATGCTGTGTGCCTCTCACAGTACGATGAATTTGAGTCTCTGATGAAATGTAGCCTTCCAGATTTAATTTTTAACTGTACTACTTGGCGATGATTTAATTACTGCCTAAAGATGTTAATGTCTGCCAATTAAAAAGAGATCAAGTAGAGTCCAATGTAAAATGAGGCCAAATGATTGTCTATTATGTGGATATTTGAAATGTGACAAATAATGTACAGACTTTTCTTGGCTCAAAACATATTCTCCCTAGCTCATGTGATGAGGCTAAAACGAACCTAAATACTGAAGGAAAGAAGAATTAAATAAAGTTTTGCAGTTGTAAAACATTTGTTTCTGGAGATTATTTCAGATGAAATGACATTTAGCCTCTGCATATTCAATAGTTTCTTTATCATTTTAATGAGTGAAGACAATGAAACCAATAGTCCATTTAAAATTTTCACTGGAATTTGCCAGCCTGTACAGATACTCAATGAACAATGAGTATATGAAGCAACAACAATTAAAAGATGCCTGCCTCAATGGGTGATTTTCCACTTTGCAAAGTTCTCCATTTCACGAAGAACAATCTGTTTTTAAAAAGATACTCACCTGAACCGGGATATGCCAAAGAAAATTTTCTTTGTTGAAAACGGAAAAAGATTTGTATTATTGATAGAATAAACAGAGAAGTTTAGCTTTTAGAGTCTCTTGATGAAATATTTTTTTCTGCATCTGAGCTTATGCTGCAGATCATTAGATACCATAAATATACACGCCCGAACAGGGACTTGAACCCTGGACCCTCAGATTAAAAGTCTGACGCTCTACCAACTGAGCTATCCAGGCTCTGATGTTCTCATTGTGCCATCCCAGAAAGTAATATTTTACTTGGAAAAGCTGTTTATTAAACGCACAACAGTATTGTTTAAAAAGATCTCGCCCGAACAGGGACTTGAACCCTGGACCCTCAGATTAAAAGTCTGATGCTCTACCGACTCTGGCAGGAAAGTGATGCCAGTTTAGAAGGTTCAGCAAACTATAAAAAAGGGAAAATTTTAGTATGCAAAAATGGAAAAAGATCTGTGTTACTGAAAGTATAAACTGAGAAGTTTGACTTGTAGGACCTCTTGACAAAACACAAATGATATGCCTCTAGGTTTACAGTGCAGATCATTAGATGCCATCAATATTAGCACCCTTCAAAAATGTCTTTCCATTCTAATAGATGAAGAAAATTGATTTGTTACTAGTCTAATTGAAATGCTGTGTGCCTCTCACAGTACGATGAATTTGAGTCTCTGATGCCAAAGAAAATTTTCTTTGTTGAAAACGGAAAAAGATTTGTATTATTGATAGAATAAACAGAGAAGTTTAGCTTTTAGAGTCTCTTGATGAAATTAAATTTTCTGCATCTGAGCTTATGCTGCAGATCATTAGATACCATAAATATACACGCCCGAACAGGGACTTGAACCCTGGACCCTCAGATTAAAAGTCTGATGCTCTACCGACTGAGCTATCCAGGTTCTGATGTTCTCATTGTGCCATCCCAGAAAGTAATATTTTACTTGGAAAAGCTGTTTATTAAACGCACAACAGTATTGTTTAAAAAGATCTCGCCCGAACAGGGACTTGAACCCTGGACCCTCAGATTAAAAGTCTGATGCTCTACCGACCGAGCTATCCAGGCTCTCGTAGGAAAGTGATGCCAGTTTAGAAGGTTCTGCAAACTATAAAAAAGGGAAAATTTTAGTACGCAAAAATGGAAAAAGATCTGTGTTACTGAAAGTATAAACTGAGAAGTTTAACTTGTAGGACCTCTTGACAAAACACAAATGATATGCCTCTAGGTTAACAGTGCAGATCATTAGATGCCATCAATATTAGCACCCTTCAAAAATGTCTTTCCATTCTAATAGATGAAGAAAATTGATTTGTTACTAGTCTAATTGAAATGCTGTGTGCCTCTCACAGTACGATGAATTTGAGTCTCTGATGAAATGTAGCCTTCCAGATTTAATTTTTAACTGTACTACTTGGCGATGATTTAATTACTGCCTAAAGATGTTAATGTCTGCCAATTGAAAAGAGATCAAGTAGAGTCCAATGTAAAATGAGGCCAAATGATTGTCTATTATGTGGATATTTGAAATGTGACAAATAATGTACAGACTTTTCTTGGCTCAAAACATATTCTCCCTAGCTCATGTGATGAGGCTAAAACGAACCTAAATACTGAAGGAAAGAAGAATTAAATAAAGTTTTGCAGTTGTAAAACATTTGTTTCTGGAGATTATTTCAGATGAAATGACATTTAGCCTCTGCATATTCAATAGTTTCTTTATCATTTTAATGAGTGAAGACAATGAAACCAATAGTCCATTTAAAATTTTCACTGGAATTTGCCAGCCTGTACAGATACTCAATGAACAATAAGTATATGAAGCAACAACAATTAAAAGATGCCTGCCTCAATGGGTGATTTTCCACTTTGCAAAGTTCTCCATTTCACAAAGAACAATCTGTTTTTAAAAAGATACTCACCTGAACCTGGATATGCCAAAGAAAATTTTCTTTGTTGAAAACGGAAAAAGATTTGTATTATTGATAAAATAAACAGAGAATTTTAGCTTTTAGAGTCTCTTGATGAAATATTTTTTTTCTGCATCTGAGCTTATGTTGCAGATCATTAGATACCATAAATATACACACCCGAACAGGGACTTGAACCCTGGACCCTCAGATTAAAAGTCTGATGCTCTACCGACTGAGCTATCCAGGCTCTGATGCTCTCATTGTGCCATCCCAGAAAGTAATATTTTACTTAGAAAAGCTGTTTATTAAACACACAACATTATTGTTTAAAAAGATCTTGCCTGAACAGGGACTTGAACCCTAGACCCTCAGATTAAAAGTCTGATGCTCTACCGACTGAGCTATCCATGCTCTGGCAGGAAAGTGATGCCAGTTTAGAAGGTTCTGCAAACTATAAAAAAGGGAAAATTTTAGTACGCAAAAATGGAAAAAGATCTGTGTTACTGAAAGTATAAACTGAGAAGTTTGACTTGTAGGACCTCTTGACAAAACACAAATGATATGCCTCTAGGTTTACAGTGCAGATCATTAGATGCCATCAATATTAGCACCCTTCAAAAATGTCTTTCCATTCTAATAGATGAAGAAAATTGATTTGTTACTAGTCTAATTGAAATGCTGTGTGCCTCTCACAGTACGATGAATTTGAGTCTCTGATGAAATGTAGCCTTCCAGATTTAATTTTTAACTGTACTACTTGGCGATGATTTAATTACTGCCTAAAGATGTTAATGTTTGCCAATTAAAAAGAGATCAAGTAGAGTCCAATGTAAAATGAGGCCAAATGATTGTCTATTATGTGGATATTTGAAATGTGACAAATAATGTACAGACTTTTCTTGGCTCAAAACATATTCTCCCTAGCTCATGTGATGAGGCTAAAACGAACCTAAATACTGAAGGAAAGAAGAATTAAATAAAGTTTTGCAGTTGTAAAACATTTGTTTCTGGAGATTATTTCAGATGAAATGACATTTAGCCTCTGCATATTCAATAGTTTCTTTATCATTTTAATGAGTGAAGACAATGAAACCAATAGTCCATTTAATATTTTCACAGGAATTTGCCAGCCTGTACAGATACTCAATGAACAATGAGTATATGAAGCAACAACAATTAAAAGATGCCTGCCTCAATGGGTGATTTTCCACTTTGCAAAGTTCTCCATTTCACAAAGAACAATCTGTTTTTAAAAAGATACTCACCTGAACCGGGATATGCCAAAGAAAATTTTCTTTGTTGAAAACGGAAAAAGATTTGTATTATTGATAGAATAAACAGAGAAGTTTAGCTTTTAGAGTCTCTTGATGAAATATTTTTTTCTGCATCTGAGCTTATGCTGCAGATCATTAGATACCATAAATATACACGCCCGAACAGGGACTTGAACCCTGGACCCTCAGATTAAAAGTCTGATGCTCTACCGACTGAGCTATCCAAAGAAAATTTTCTTTGTTGAAAACGGAAAAATATTTGTATTATTGATAGAATAAACAGAGAAGTTTAGCTTTTAGAGTCTCGTAATGAAATATTTTTTCTGCATCTGAGCTTATGCTGCAGATCATTAGATACCATAAACATACACGCCTGAACAGGGACTTGAACCCTGGACCCTCAGATTAAAAGTCTGATGCTCTACCGACTGAGCTATCCAGGCTCTGATGTTCTCATTGTGCCATCCCAGAAAGTAATATTTTACTTGGAAAAGCTGTTTATTAAACGCAAAACAGTATTGTTTAAAAGGAACTCGCCCGAACAGGGACTTGAACCCTGGACCCTCAGATTAAAAGTCTGATGCTCTACCGACTGAGCTATCCAGGCTCTGGTAGGAAAATGATGCCAGTTTAGAAGGTTTTGCAAACTATAAAAAAGGGAAAATTTTAGTACGCAAAAATGGAAAAAGATCTGTGTTACTGAAAGTATAAACTGAGAAGTTTGACTTGTAGGACCTCTTGACAAAACACAAATGATATGCCTCTAGGTTTACAGTGCAAATCATTAGATGCCATCAATATTAGCACCCTTCAAAAATGTCTTTCCATTCTAATAGATGGAGAAAATTGATTTGTTACTAGTCTAATTGAAATGCTGTGTGCCTCTCACAGTACGATGAATTTGAGTCTCTGATGAAATGTAGCCTTCCAGATTTAATTTTTAACTGTACTACTTGGCGATGATTTAATTACTGCCTAAAGATGTTAATGTCTGCCAATTGAAAAGAGATCAAGTAGAGTCCAATGTAAAATGATGCCAAATGATTGTCTATTATGTGGATATTTGAAATGTGACAAATAATGTAAAGACTTTTCTTGGCTCAAAACATATTCTCCCTAGCTCATGTGATGAGGCTAAAACGAACCTAAATACTGAAGGAAAGAAGAATTAAATAAAGTTTTGCAGTTGTAAAACATTTGTTTCTGGAGATTATTTCAGATGAAATGACATTTAGCCTCTGCATATTCAATAGTTTCTTTATCATTTTAATGAGTGAAGACAATGAAACCAATGTCCATTTAAAATTTTCACAGGAATTTGCCAGCCTGTACAGATACTCAATGAACAATGAGTATATGAAGCAACAACAATTAAAAGATGCCTGCCTCAATGGGTGATTTTCCACTTTGCAAAGTTCTCCATTTCACAAAGAACAATCTGTTTTTAAAAAGATACTCACCTGAACCGGGATATGCCAAAGAAAATTTTCTTTGTTGAAAACGGAAAAAGATTTGTATTATTGATAGAATAAACAGAGAAGTTTAGCTTTTAGAGTCTCTTGATGAAATATTTTTTTCTGCAACTGAGCTTATGCTGCAGATCATTAGATACCATAAATATAAACGCCCGAACAGGGACTTGAACCCTGGACCCTCAGATTAAAAGTCTGATGCTCTACCGACTGAGCTATCCAGGCTCTGATGTTCTCATAGTGCCATCCCAGAAAGTAATATTTTACTTGGAAAAGCTGTTTATTAAACGCACAACAGTATTGTTTAAAAAGATCTCGCCCGAACAGGGACTTGAACCCTGGACACTCAGATTAAAAGTCTGATGCTCTACCGACTAAGCTATCCAGGCTCTGATGCTCTCATTGTGCCATCCCAGAAAGTAATATTTTACTTAGAAAAGCTGTTTATTAAACGGACAACAGTATTGTTTAAAAAGATCTCGCCAGGACAGGGACTTGAACCCTGGACCCTCAGATTAAAAGTCTGATGCTCTACCGACTGAGCTATCCAGGCTCTGGTAGGAAATTGATGCCAGTTTAGAAGGTTCTGCAAACTATAAAAAAGGGAAAATTTTAGTACGCAAAAATGGAAAAAGATCTGTGTTACTAAAAGTGTAAACTGAGAAGTTTGACTTGTAGGACCTCTTGACAAAACACAAATGATATGCCTCTAGGTTTACAGTGCAGATCATTAGATGCCATCAATAGTAGCACCCTTCAAAAATGTCTTTCCATTCTAATACATGAAGAAAATTGATTTGTTACTAGTCTAATTGAAATGCTGTGTGCCTCTCACAGTACGATGAATTTGAGTCTCTGATGAAATGTAGCCTTCCAGATTTAATTTTTAACTGTACTACTTGGCGATGATTTAATTACTGCCTAAAGATGTTAATGTCTGCCAATTGAAAAGAGATCAAGTAGAGTCCAATGTAAAATGAGGCCAAATGATTGTCTATTATGTGGATATTTGAAATGTGACAAATAATGTACAGACTTTTCTTGGCTCAAAACATATTCTCCCTGGCTCATGTGATGAGGCTAAAACGAACCTAAATACTGAAGGAAAGAAGAATTAAATAAAGTTTTGCAGTTGTAAAACATTTGTTTCTGGAGATTATTTCAGATGAAATGACATTTAGCCTCTGCATATTCAATAGTTTCTTTATCATTTTAATGAGTGAAGACAATGAAACCAATAGTCCATTTAATATTTTCACAGGAATTTGCCAGCCTGTACAGATACTCAATGAACAATGAGTATATGAAGCAACAACAATTAAAAGATGCCTGCCTCAATGGGTGATTTTACACTTTGCAAAGTTCTCCATTTCACAAAGAACAATCTGTTTTTAAAAAGATACTCACCTGAACCGGGATATGCCAAAGAAAATTTTCTTTGTTGAAAACGGGAAAAGATTTGTATTATTGTTAGAATAAACAGAGAAGTTTAGCTTTTAGAGTCTCTTGATGAAATATTTTTTCTGCATCTGAGCTTATGCTGCAGATCGTTAGATACCATAAATATACACGCCCAAACAGGGACTTGAACCCTGGACCCTCAAATTAAAAGTCTGATGCTCTACCGACTGAGCTATCCAGGCTCTGATGCTCTCATTGTGCTCATTGTTCTCATTGTGCCATCCCAGAAAGTAATATTTTACTTGGAAAAGCTGTTTATTAAACGCACAACATTATTGTTTATAAAGATCTCGCCTGAACAGGGACTTGAACCCTGAACCCTCAGATTAAAAGTCTGATGCTCTACCGACTCTGGCAGGAAAGTGATGCCAGTTTAGAAGGTTCTGCAAACTATAAAAAAGGGAAAATTTTAGTACGCAAAAATGGAAAAAGATCTGTGTTACTGAAAGTATAAACTGAGAAGTTTAACTTGTAGGACCTCTTGACAAAACACAAATGATATGCCTCTAGGTTTACAGTGCAGATCATTAGATGCCATCAATATTAGCACCCTTCAAAAATGTCTTTCCATTCTAATAGATGAAGAAAATTGATTTGTTACTAGTCTAATTGAAATGCTGTGTGCCTCTCACAGTACGATGAATTTGAGTCTCTGATGAAATGTAGCCTTCCAGATTTAATTTTTAACTGTACTACTTGGCGATGATTTAATTACTGCCTAAAGATGTTAATGTCTGCCAATTGAAAAGAGATCAAGTAGAGTCCAATGTAAAATGAGGCCAAATGATTGTCTATTATGTGGATATTTGAAATGTGACAAATAATGTACAGACTTTTCTTGGCTCAAAACATATTCTCCCTAGCTCATGTGATGAGGCTAAAACGAACCTAAATACTGAAGGAAAGAAGAATTAAATAAAGTTTAGCAGTTGTAAAACATTTGTTTCTGGAGATTATTTCAGATGAAATGACATTTAGCCTCTGCATATTCAATAGTTTCTTTATCATTTTAATGAGTGAAGACAATGAAACCAATAGTCCATTTAAAATTTTCACTGGAATTTGCCAGCCTGTACAGATACTCAATGAACAATAAGTATATGAAGCAACAACAATTAAAAGATGCCTGCCTCAATGGGTGATTTTCCACTTTGCAAAGTTCTCCATTTCACAAAGAACAATCTGTTTTTAAAAAGATACTCACCTGAACCTGGATATGCCAAAGAAAATTTTCTTTGTTGAAAACGGAAAAAGATTTGTATTATTGATAAAATAAACAGAGAAGTTTAGCTTTTAGAGTCTCTTGATGAAATATTTTTTTCTGCATCTGAGCTTATGCTGCAGATCATTAGATACCATAAATATACACGCCCGAACAGGGACTTGAACCCTGGACCCTCAGATTAAAAGTCTGATGCTCTACCGACTGAGCTATCCAGGCTCTGATGTTCTCATTGTGCCATCCCAGAAAGTAATATTTTACTTGGAAAAGCTGTTTATTAAACGCACAACAGTATTGTTTAAAAAGAACTCGCCCGAACAGGGACTTGAACCCTGGACCCTCAGATTAAAAGTCTGATGCTCTACCGACCGAGCTATCCAGGCTCTCGTAGGAAAGTGATGCCAGTTTAGAAGGTTCTGCAAACTATAAAAAAGGGAAAATTTTAGTACGCAAAAATGGAAAAAGATCTGTGTTACTGAAAGTATAAACTGAGAAATTTAACTTGTAGGACCTCTTGACAAAACACAAATGATATGCCTCTAGGTTAACAGTGCAGATCATTAGATGCCATCAATATTAGCACCCTTCAAAAATGTCTTTCCATTCTAATAGATGAAGAAAATTGATTTGTTACTAGTCTAATTGAAATGCTGTGTGCCTCTCACAGTACGATGAATTTGAGTCTCTGATGACATGTAGCCTTCCAGATTTAATTTTTAACTGTACTACTTGGCGATGATTTAATTACTGCCTAAAGATGTTAATGTCTGCCAATTGAAAAGAGATCAAGTAGAGTCCAATGTAAAATGAGGCCAAATGATTGTCTATTATGTGGATATTTGAAATGTGACAAATAATGTACAGACTTTTCTTGGCTCAAAACATATTCTCCCTAGCTCATGTGATGAGGCTAAAACGAACCTAAATACTGAAGGAAAGAAGAATTAAATAAAGTTTTGCAGTTGTAAAACATTTGTTTCTGGAGATTATTTCAGATGAAATGACATTTAGCCTCTGCATATTCAATAGTTTCTTTATCATTTTAATGAGTGAAGACAATGAAACCAATAGTCCATTTAAAATTTTCACTGGAATTTGCCAGCCTGTACAGATACTCAATGAACAATGAGTATATGAAGCAACAACAATTAAAAGATGCCTGCCTCAATGGGTGATTTTCCACTTTGCAAAGTTCTCCATTTCACGAAGAACAATCTGTTTTTAAAAAGATACTCACCTGAACCGGGATATGCCAAAGAAAATTTTCTTTGTTGAAAACGGAAAAAGATTTGTATTATTGATAGAATAAACAGAGAAGTTTAGCTTTTAGAGTCTCTTGATGAAATATTTTTTTCTGCATCTGAGCTTATGCTGCAGATCATTAGATACCATAAATATACACGCCCGAACAGGGACTTGAACCCTGGACCCTCAGATTAAAAGTCTGATGCTCTACCAACTAAGCTATCCAGGCTCTGATGTTCTCATTGTGCCATCCCAGAAAGTAATATTTTACTTGGAAAAGCTGTTTATTAAACGCACAACAGTATTGTTTAAAAAGATCTCGCCCGAACAGGGACTTGAACCCTGGACCCTCAGATTAAAAGTCTGATGCTCTACCGACTCTGGCAGGAAAGTGATGCCAGTTTAGAAGGTTCAGCAAACTATAAAAAAGGGAAAATTTTAGTATGCAAAAATGGAAAAAGATCTGTGTTACTGAAAGTATAAACTGAGAAGTTTGACTTGTAGGACCTCTTGACAAAACACAAATGATATGCCTCTAGGTTTACAGTGCAGATCATTAGATGCCATCAATATTAGCACCCTTCAAAAATGTCTTTCCATTCTAATAGATGAAGAAAATTGATTTGTTACTAGTCTAATTGAAATGCTGTGTGCCTCTCACAGTACGATGAATTTGAGTCTCTGATGCCAAAGAAAATTTTCTTTGTTGAAAACGGAAAAAGATTTGTATTATTGATAGAATAAACAGAGAAGTTTAGCTTTTAGAGTCTCTTGATGAAATTAAATTTTCTGCATCTGAGCTTATGCTGCAGATCATTAGATACCATAAATATACACGACCGAACAGGGACTTGAACCCTGGACCCTCAGATTAAAAGTCTGATGCTCTACCGACTGAGCTATCCAGGTTCTGATGTTCTCATTGTGCCATCCCAGAAAGTAATATTTTACTTGGAAAAGCTGTTTATTAAACGCACAACAGTATTGTTTAAAAAGATCTCGCCCGAACAGGGACTTGAACCCTGGACCCTCAGATTAAAAGTCTGATGCTCTACCGACCGAGCTATCCAGGCTCTCGTAGGAAAGTGATGCCAGTTTAGAAGGTTCTGCAAACTATAAAAAAGGGAAAATTTTAGTACGCAAAAATGGAAAAAGATCTGTGTTACTGAAAGTATAAACTGAGAAGTTTAACTTGTAGGACCTCTTGACAAAACACAAATGATATGCCTCTAGGTTAACAGTGCAGATCATTAGATGCCATCAATATTAGCACCCTTCAAAAATGTCTTTCCATTCTAATAGATGAAGAAAATTGATTTGTTACTAGTCTAATTGAAATGCTGTGTGCCTCTCACAGTACGATGAATTTGAGTCTCTGATGAAATGTAGCCTTCCAGATTTAATTTTTAACTGTACTACTTGGCGATGATTTAATTACTGCCTAAAGATGTTAATGTCTGCCAATTGAAAAGAGATCAAGTAGAGTCCAATGTAAAATGAGGCCAAATGATTGTCTATTATGTGGATATTTGAAATGTGACAAATAATGTACAGACTTTTCTTGGCTCAAAACATATTCTCCCTAGCTCATGTGATGAGGCTAAAACGAACCTAAATACTGAAGGAAAGAAGAATTAAATAAAGTTTTGCAGTTGTAAAACATTTGTTTCTGGAGATTATTTCAGATGAAATGACATTTAGCCTCTGCATATTCAATAGTTTCTTTATCATTTTAATGAGTGAAGACAATGAAACCAATAGTCCATTTAAAATTTTCACTGGAATTTGCCAGCCTGTACAGATACTCAATGAACAATAAGTATATGAAGCAACAACAATTAAAAGATGCCTGCCTCAATGGGTGATTTTCCACTTTGCAAAGTTCTCCATTTCACAAAGAACAATCTGTTTTTAAAAAGATACTCACCTGAACCTGGATATGCCAAAGAAAATTTTCTTTGTTGAAAACGGAAAAAGATTTGTATTATTGATAAAATAAACAGAGAATTTTAGCTTTTAGAGTCTCTTGATGAAATATTTTTTTTCTGCATCTGAGCTTATGTTGCAGATCATTAGATACCATAAATATACACACCCGAACAGGGACTTGAACCCTGGACCCTCAGATTAAAAGTCTGATGCTCTACCGACTGAGCTATCCAGGCTCTGATGCTCTCATTGTGCCATCCCAGAAAGTAATATTTTACTTAGAAAAGCTGTTTATTAAACGCACAACATTATTGTTTAAAAAGATCTTGCCTGAACAGGGACTTGAACCCTAGACCCTCAGATTAAAAGTCTGATGCTCTACCGACTGAGCTATCCATGCTCTGGCAGGAAAGTGATGCCAGTTTAGAAGGTTCTGCAAACTATAAAAAAGGGAAAATTTTAGTACGCAAAAATGGAAAAAGATCTGTGTTACTGAAAGTATAAACTGAGAAGTTTGACTTGTAGGACCTCTTGACAAAACACAAATGATATGCCTCTAGGTTTACAGTGCAGATCATTAGATGCCATCAATATTAGCACCCTTCAAAAATGTCTTTCCATTCTAATAGATGAAGAAAATTGATTTGTTACTAGTCTAATTGAAATGCTGTGTGCCTCTCACAGTACGATGAATTTGAGTCTCTGATGAAATGTAGCCTTCCAGATTTAATTTTTAACTGTACTACTTGGCGATGATTTAATTACTGCCTAAAGATGTTAATGTTTGCCAATTAAAAAGAGATCAAGTAGAGTCCAATGTAAAATGAGGCCAAATGATTGTCTATTATGTGGATATTTGAAATGTGACAAATAATGTACAGACTTTTCTTGGCTCAAAACATATTCTCCCTAGCTCATGTGATGAGGCTAAAACGAACCTAAATACTGAAGGAAAGAAGAATTAAATAAAGTTTTGCAGTTGTAAAACATTTGTTTCTGGAGATTATTTCAGATGAAATGACATTTAGCCTCTGCATATTCAATAGTTTCTTTATCATTTTAATGAGTGAAGACAATGAAACCAATAGTCCATTTAATATTTTCACAGGAATTTGCCAGCCTGTACAGATACTCAATGAACAATGAGTATATGAAGCAACAACAATTAAAAGATGCCTGCCTCAATGGGTGATTTTCCACTTTGCAAAGTTCTCCATTTCACAAAGAACAATCTGTTTTTAAAAAGATACTCACCTGAACCGGGATATGCCAAAGAAAATTTTCTTTGTTGAAAACGGAAAAAGATTTGTATTATTGATAGAATAAACAGAGAAGTTTAGCTTTTAGAGTCTCTTGATGAAATATTTTTTTCTGCATCTGAGCTTATGCTGCAGATCATTAGATACCATAAATATACACGCCCGAACAGGGACTTGAACCCTGGACCCTCAGATTAAAAGTCTGATGCTCTACCGACTGAGCTATCCAAAGAAAATTTTCTTTGTTGAAAACGGAAAAATATTTGTATTATTGATAGAATAAACAGAGAAGTTTAGCTTTTAGAGTCTCGTAATGAAATATTTTTTCTGCATCTGAGCTTATGCTGCAGATCATTAGATACCATAAACATACACGCCTGAACAGGGACTTGAACCCTGGACCCTCAGATTAAAAGTCTGATGCTCTACCGACTGAGCTATCCAGGCTCTGATGTTCTCATTGTGCCATCCCAGAAAGTAATATTTTACTTGGAAAAGCTGTTTATTAAACGCAAAACAGTATTGTTTAAAAGGATCTCGCCCGAACAGGGACTTGAACCCTGGACCCTCAGATTAAAAGTCTGATGCTCTACCGACTGAGCTATCCAGGCTCTGGTAGGAAAGTGATGCCAGTTTAGAAGGTTTTGCAAACTATAAAAAAGGGAAAATTTTAGTACGCAAAAATGGAAAAAGATCTGTGTTACTGAAAGTATAAACTGAGAAGTTAGACTTGTAGGACCTCTTGACAAAACACAAATGATATGCCTCTAGGTTTACAGTGCAAATCATTAGATGCCATCAATATTAGCACCCTTCAAAAATGTCTTTCCATTCTAATAGATGGAGAAAATTGATTTGTTACTAGTCTAATTGAAATGCTGTGTGCCTCTCACAGTACGATGAATTTGAGTCTCTGATGAAATGTAGCCTTCCAGATTTAATTTTTAACTGTACTACTTGGCGATGATTTAATTACTGCCTAAAGATGTTAATGTCTGCCAATTGAAAAGAGATCAAGTAGAGTCCAATGTAAAATGATGCCAAATGATTGTCTATTATGTGGATATTTGAAATGTGACAAATAATGTAAAGACTTTTCTTGGCTCAAAACATATTCTCCCTAGCTCATGTGAGGAGGCTAAAACAAACCTAAATACTGAAGGAAAGAAGAATTAAATAAAGTATTGCAGTTGTAAAACATTTGATTCTGAAGATTATTTCAGATGAAATGACATTTAGCCTCTGCATATTCAATAGTTTCTTTATCATTTTAATGAGTGAAGACAATGAAACCAATAGTCCATTTAAAATTTTCACTGGAATTTGCCAGCCTGTACAGATACTCAATGAACAATGAGTATATGAAGGAAACAACAATTAAAAGATGCCTGCCTCAATGGGTGATTTTCCACTCTGCAAAGTTCTCCATTTCACAAAGAACAGTCTTTTTTTTAAAAAATATACTCACCTGAACCGGGATATGCCAAAGAAAATTTTCTTTGTTGAAAACGGAAAAAGATTTGTATTATTGATAGAATAAACAGAGAAGTTTAGCTTTTAGAGTCTCTTGATGAAATATTTTTTTCTGCATCTGAGCTTATGCTGCAGATCATTAGATACCATAAATATACACGCCCGAACAGGGACTTGAACCCTGGACCCTCAGATTAAAAGTCTGATGCTCTACCGACTGAGCTATCCAAAGAAAATTTTCTTTGTTGAAAACGGAAAAATATTTGTATTATTGATAGAATAAACAGAGAAGTTTAGCTTTTAGAGTCTCGTAATGAAATATTTTTTCTGCATCTGAGCTTATGCTGCAGATCATTAGATACCATAAACATACACGCCTGAACAGGGACTTGAACCCTGGACCCTCAGATTAAAAATCTGATGCTCTACCGACTGAGCTATCCAGGCTCTGATGTTCTCATTGTGCCATCCCAGAAAGTAATATTTTACTTGGAAAAGCTGTTTATTAAACGCAAAACAGTATTGTTTAAAAGGATCTCGACCGAACAGGGACTTGAACCCTGGACCCTCAGATTAAAAGTCTGATGCTCTACCGACTGAGCTATCCAGGCTCTGGTAGGAAAGTGATGCCAGTTTAGAAGGTTTTGCAAACTATAAAAAAGGGAAAATTTTAGTACGCAAAAATGGAAAAAGATCTGTGTTACTGAAAGTATAAACTGAGAAGTTTGACTTGTAGGACCTCTTGACAAAACACAAATGATATGCCTCTAGGTTTACAGTGCAAATCATTAGATGCCATCAATATTAGCACCCTTCAAAAATGTCTTTCCATTCTAATAGATGGAGAAAATTGATTTGTTACTAGTCTAATTAAAATGCTGTGTGCCTCTCACAGTACGATGAATTTGAGTCTCTGATAAAATGTAGCCTTCCAGATTTAATTTTTAACTGTACTACTTGGCGATGATTTAATTACTGCCTAAAGATGTTAATGTCTGCCAATTGAAAAGAGATCAAGTAGAGTCCAATGTAAAATGAGGCCAAATGATTGTCTATTATGTGGATATTTGAAATGTGACAAATAATGTACAGACTTTTCTTGGCTCAAAACATATTCTCCCTAGCTCATGTGATGAGGCTAAAACGAACCTAAATACTGAAGGAAAGAAGAATTAAATAAAGTTTTGCAGTTGTAAAACATTTGTTTCTGGAGATTATTTCAGATGAAATGACATTTAGCCTCTGCATATTCAATAGTTTCTTTATCATTTTAATGAGTGAAGACAATGAAACCAATAGTCCATTTAAAATTTTCACTGGAATTTGCCAGCCTGTACAGATACTCAATGAACAATAAGTATATGAAGCAACAACAATTAAAAGATGCCTGCCTCAATGGGTGATTTTCCACTTTGCAAAGTTCTCCATTTCACAAAGAACAATCTGTTTTTAAAAAGATACTCACCTGAACCGGAATATGCCAAAGAAAATTTTCTTTGTTGAAAACGGAAAAAGATTTGTATTATTGATAGAATAAACAGAGAAGTTTAGCTTTTAGAGTCTCTTGATGAAATATTTTTTTCTGCATCTGAGCTTATGCTGCAGATCATTAGATACCATAAATATACACGCCCGAACAGGGACTTGAACCCTGGACCCTCAGATTAAAAGTCTGATGCTCTACCGACTGAGCTATCCAGGCTCTGATGTTCTCATTGTGCCATCCCAGAAAGTAATATTTTACTTGGAAAAGCTGTTTATTAAACGCACAACAGTATTGTTTAAAAAGATCTCGCCCGAACAGGGACTTGAACCCTGGACCCTCAGATTAAAAGTCTGATGCTCTACCGACCGAGCTATCCAGGCTCTGGTAGGAAAGTGATGCCAGTTTAGAAGGTTCTGCAAACTATAAAAAAGGGAAAATTTTAGTACGCAAAATTGGAAAAAGATCTGTGTTACTGAAAGTATAAACTGAGAAGTTTAACTTGTAGGACCTCTTGACAAAACACAAATGATATGCCTCTAGGTTTACAGTGCAGATCATTAGATGCCATCAATATTAGCACCCTTCAAAAATGTCTTTCCATTCTAATAGATGAAGAAAATTGATTTGTTACTAGTCTAATTGAAATGCTGTGTGCCTCTCACAGTACGATGAATTTGAGTCTCTGATGAAATGTAGCCTTCCAGATTTAATTTTTAACTGTACTACTTGGCGATGATTTAATTACTGCCTAAAGATGTTAATGTCTGCCAATTGAAAAGAGATCAAGTAGAGTCCAATGTAAAATGAGGCCAAATGATTGTCTATTATGTGGATATTTGAAATGTGACAAATAATGTACAGACTTTTCTTGGCTCAAAACATATTCTCCCTAGCTCATGTGATGAGGCTAAAACGAACCTAAATACTGAAGGAAAGAAGAATTAAATAAAGTTTTGCAGTTGTAAAACATTTGTTTCTGGAGATTATTTCAGATGAAATGACATTTAGCCTCTGCATATTCAATAGTTTCTTTATCATTTTAATGAGTGAAGACAATGAAACCAATAGTCCATTTAAAATTTTCACTGGAATTTGCCAGCCTGTACAGATACTCAATGAACAATAAGTATATGAAGCAACAACAATTAAAAGATGCCTGCCTCAATGGGTGATTTTCCACTTTGCAAAGTTCTCCATTTCACAAAGAACAATCTGTTTTTAAAAAGATACTCACCTGAACCTGGATATGCCAAAGAAAATTTTCTTTGTTGAAAACGGAAAAAGATTTGTATTATTGATAAAATAAACAGAGAAGTTTAGCTTTTAGAGTCTCTTGATGAAATATTTTTTTCTGCATCTGAGCTTATGTTGCAGATCATTAGATACCATAAATATACACACCCGAACAGGGACTTGAACCCTGGACCCTCAGATTAAAAGTCTGATGCTCTACCGACTGAGCAATCCAGGCTCTGATGCTCTCATTGTGCCATCCCAGAAAGTAATATTTTACTTAGAAAAGCTGTTTATTAAACGCACAACATTATTGTTTAAAAAGATCTCGCCTGAACAGGGACTTGAACCCTGGACCCTCAGATTAAAAGTCTGATGCTCTACCGACTGAGCTATCCAGGCTCTGGCAGGAAAGTGATGCCAGTTTAGAAGGTTCTGCAAACTATAAAAAAGGGAAAATTTTAGTACGCAAAAATGGAAAAAGATCTGTGTTACTGAAAGTATAAACTGAGAAGTTTGACTTGTAGGACCTCTTGACAAAACACAAATGATATGCCTCTAGGTTTACAGTGCAGATCATTAGATGCCATCAATATTAGCACCCTTCAAAAATGTCTTTCCATTCTAATAGATGAAGAAAATTGATTTGTTACTAGTCTAATTGAAATGCTGTGTGCCTCTCACAGTACGATGAATTTGAGTCTCTGATGAAATGTAGCCTTCCAGATTTAATTTTTAACTGTACTACTTGGCGATGATTTAATTACTGCCTAAAGATGTTAATGTCTGCCAATTAAAAAGAGATCAAGTAGAGTCCAATGTAAAATGAGGCCAAATGATTGTCTATTATGTGGATATTTGAAATGTGACAAATAATGTACAGACTTTTCTTGGCTCAAAACATATTCTCCCTAGCTCATGTGATGAGGCTAAAACGAACCTAAATACTGAAGGAAAGAAGAATTAAATAAAGTTTTGCAGTTGTAAAACATTTGTTTCTGGAGATTATTTCAGATGAAATGACATTTAGCCTCTGCATATTCAATAGTTTCTTTATCATTTTAATGAGTGAAGACAATGAAACCAATAGTCCATTTAAAATTTTCACTGGAATTTGCCAGCCTGTACAGATACTCAATGAACAATGAGTATATGAAGCAACAACAATTAAAAGATGCCTGCCTCAATGGGTGATTTTCCACTTTGCAAAGTTCTCCATTTCACAAAGAACAATCTGTTTTTAAAAAGATACTCACCTGAACCGGGATATGCCAAAGAAAATTTTCTTTGTTGAAAACGGAAAAAGATTTGTATTATTGATAGAATAAACAGAGAAGTTTAGCTTTTAGAGTCTCTTGATGAAATATTTTTTTCTGCATCTGAGCTTATGCTGCAGATCATTAGATACCATAAATATACACGCCCGAACAGGGACTTGAACCCTGGACCCTCAAATTAAAAGTCTGATGCTCTACCAACTGAGCTATCCAGGCTCTGATGTTCTCATTGTGCCATCCCAGAAAGTAATATTTTACTTGGAAAAGCTGTTTATTAAACGCACAACAGTATTGTTTAAAAAGATCTCGCCCGAACAGGGACTTGAACCCTGGACCCTCAGATTAAAAGTCTGATGCTCTACCGACTCTGGCAGGAAAGTGATGCCAGTTTAGAAGGTTCAGCAAACTATAAAAAAGGGAAAATTTTAGTACGCAAAAATGGAAAAAGATCTGTGTTACTGAAAGTATAAACTGAGAAGTTTGACTTGTAGGACCTCTTGACAAAACACAAATGATATGCCTCTAGGTTTACAGTGCAGATCATTAGATGCCATCAATATTAGCACCCTTCTAAAATGTCTTTCCATTCTAATAGATGAAGAAAATTGATTTGTTACTAGTCTAATTGAAATGCTGTGTGCCTCTCACAGTACGATGAATTTGAGTCTCTGATGCCAAAGAAAATTTTCTTTGTTGAAAACGGAAAAAGATTTGTATTATTGATAGAATAAACAGAGAAGTTTAGCTTTTAGAGTCTCTTGATGAAATTAAATTTTCTAAAAGTCTGATGCTCTACCGACTGAGCTATCCAGGCTCTGATGTTCTCATTGTGCCATCCCAGAAAGTAATATTTTACTTGGAAAAGCTGTTTATTAAACGCACAACAGTATTGTTTAAAAAGAACTCGCCCGAACAGGGACTTGAACCCTGGACCCTCAGATTAAAAGTCTGATGCTCTACCGACCGAGCTATCCAGGCTCTCGTAGGAAAGTGATGCCAGTTTAGAAGGTTCTGCAAACTATAAAAAAGGGAAAATTTTAGTACGCAAAAATGGAAAAAGATCTGTGTTACTGAAAGTATAAACTGAGAAATTTAACTTGTAGGACCTCTTGACAAAACACAAATGATATGCCTCTAGGTTAACAGTGCAGATCATTAGATGCCATCAATATTAGCACCCTTCAAAAATGTCTTTCCATTCTAATAGATGAAGAAAATTGATTTGTTACTAGTCTAATTGAAATGCTGTGTGCCTCTCACAGTACGATGAATTTGAGTCTCTGATGACATGTAGCCTTCCAGATTTAATTTTTAACTGTACTACTTGGCGATGATTTAATTACTGCCTAAAGATGTTAATGTCTGCCAATTGAAAAGAGATCAAGTAGAGTCCAATGTAAAATGAGGCCAAATGATTGTCTATTATGTGGATATTTGAAATGTGACAAATAATGTACAGACTTTTCTTGGCTCAAAACATATTCTCCCTAGCTCATGTGATGAGGCTAAAACGAACCTAAATACTGAAGGAAAGAAGAATTAAATAAAGTTTTGCAGTTGTAAAACATTTGTTTCTGGAGATTATTTCAGATGAAATGACATTTAGCCTCTGCATATTCAATAGTTTCTTTATCATTTTAATGAGTGAAGACAATGAAACCAATAGTCCATTTAAAATTTTCACTGGAATTTGCCAGCCTGTACAGATACTCAATGAACAATAAGTATATGAAGCAACAACAATTAAAAGATGCCTGCCTCAATGGGTGATTTTCCACTTTGCAAAGTTCTCCATTTCACAAAGAACAATCTGTTTTTAAAAAGATACTCACCTGAACCTGGATATGCCAAAGAAAATTTTCTTTGTTGAAAACGGAAAAAGATTTGTATTATTGATAAAATAAACAGAGAATTTTAGCTTTTAGAGTCTCTTGATGAAATATTTTTTTTCTGCATCTGAGCTTATGTTGCAGATCATTAGATACCATAAATATACACACCCGAACAGGGACTTGAACCCTGGACCCTCAGATTAAAAGTCTGATGCTCTACCGACTGAGCTATCCAGGCTCTGATGCTCTCATTGTGCCATCCCAGAAAGTAATATTTTACTTAGAAAAGCTGTTTATTAAACGCACAACATTATTGTTTAAAAAGATCTCGCCTGAACAGTGACTTGAACCCTAGACCCTCAGATTAAAAGTCTGATGCTCTACCGACTGAGCTATCCATGCTCTGGCAGGAAAGTGATGCCAGTTTAGAAGGTTCTGCAAACTATAAAAAAGGGAAAATTTTAGTACGCAAAAATGGAAAAAGATCTGTGTTACTGAAAGTATAAACTGAGTAGTTTGACTTGTAGGACCTCTTGACAAAACACAAATGATATGCCTCTAGGTTTACAGTGCAGATCATTAGATGCCATCAATATTAGCACCCTTCAAAAATGTCTTTCCATTCTAATAGATGAAGAAAATTGATTTGTTACTAGTCTAATTGAAATGCTGTGTGCCTCTCACAGTACGATGAATTTGAGTCTCTGATGAAATGTAGCCTTCCAGATTTAATTTTTAACTGTACTACTTGGCGATGATTTAATTACTGCCTAAAGATGTTAATGTTTGCCAATTAAAAAGAGATCAAGTAGAGTCCAATGTAAAATGAGGCCAAATGATTGTCTATTATGTGGATATTTGAAATGTGACAAATAATGTACAGACTTTTCTTGGCTCAAAACATATTCTCCCTAGCTCATGTGATGAGGCTAAAACGAACCTAAATACTGAAGGAAAGAAGAATTAAATAAAGTTTTGCAGTTGTAAAACATTTGTTTCTGGAGATTATTTCAGATGAAATGACATTTAGCCTCTGCATATTCAATAGTTTCTTTATCATTTTAATGAGTGAAGACAATGAAACCAATAGTCCATTTAAAATTTTCACTGGAATTTGCCAGCCTGTACAGATACTCAATGAACAATGAGTATATGAAGCAACAACAATTAAAAGATGCCTGCCTCAATGGGTGATTTTCCACTTTGCAAAGTTCTCCATTTCACAAAGAACAATCTGTTTTTAAAAAGATACTCACCTGAACCGGGATATGCCAAAGAAAATTTTCTTTGTTGAAAACGGAAAAAGATTTGTATTATTGATAGAATAAACAGAGAAGTTTAGCTTTTAGAGTCTCTTGATGAAATATTTTTTTCTGCATCTGAGCTTATGCTGCAGATCATTAGATACCATAAATATACACGCCCGAACAGGGACTTGAACCCTGGACCCTCAAATTAAAAGTCTGATGCTCTACCAACTGAGCTATCCAGGCTCTGATGTTCTCATTGTGCCATCCCAGAAAGTAATATTTTACTTGGAAAAGCTGTTTATTAAACGCACAACAGTATTGTTTAAAAAGATCTCGCCCGAACAGGGACTTGAACCCTGGACCCTCAGATTAAAAGTCTGATGCTCTACCGACTCTGGCAGGAAAGTGATGCCAGTTTAGAAGGTTCAGCAAACTATAAAAAAGGGAAAATTTTAGTACGCAAAAATGGAAAAAGATCTGTGTTACTGAAAGTATAAACTGAGAAGTTTGACTTGTAGGACCTCTTGACAAAACACAAATGATATGCCTCTAGGTTTACAGTGCAGATCATTAGATGCCATCAATATTAGCACCCTTCTAAAATGTCTTTCCATTCTAATAGATGAAGAAAATTGATTTGTTACTAGTCTAATTGAAATGCTGTGTGCCTCTCACAGTACGATGAATTTGAGTCTCTGATGCCAAAGAAAATTTTCTTTGTTGAAAACGGAAAAAGATTTGTATTATTGATAGAATAAACAGAGAAGTTTAGCTTTTAGAGTCTCTTGATGAAATTAAATTTTCTAAAAGTCTGATGCTCTACCGACTGAGCTATCCAGGCTCTGATGTTCTCATTGTGCCATCCCAGAAAGTAATATTTTACTTGGAAAAGCTGTTTATTAAACGCACAACAGTATTGTTTAAAAAGAACTCGCCCGAACAGGGACTTGAACCCTGGACCCTCAGATTAAAAGTCTGATGCTCTACCGACCGAGCTATCCAGGCTCTCGTAGGAAAGTGATGCCAGTTTAGAAGGTTCTGCAAACTATAAAAAAGGGAAAATTTTAGTACGCAAAAATGGAAAAAGATCTGTGTTACTGAAAGTATAAACTGAGAAATTTAACTTGTAGGACCTCTTGACAAAACACAAATGATATGCCTCTAGGTTAACAGTGCAGATCATTAGATGCCATCAATATTAGCACCCTTCAAAAATGTCTTTCCATTCTAATAGATGAAGAAAATTGATTTGTTACTAGTCTAATTGAAATGCTGTGTGCCTCTCACAGTACGATGAATTTGAGTCTCTGATGACATGTAGCCTTCCAGATTTAATTTTTAACTGTACTACTTGGCGATGATTTAATTACTGCCTAAAGATGTTAATGTCTGCCAATTGAAAAGAGATCAAGTAGAGTCCAATGTAAAATGAGGCCAAATGATTGTCTATTATGTGGATATTTGAAATGTGACAAATAATGTACAGACTTTTCTTGGCTCAAAACATATTCTCCCTAGCTCATGTGATGAGGCTAAAACGAACCTAAATACTGAAGGAAAGAAGAATTAAATAAAGTTTTGCAGTTGTAAAACATTTGTTTCTGGAGATTATTTCAGATGAAATGACATTTAGCCTCTGCATATTCAATAGTTTCTTTATCATTTTAATGAGTGAAGACAATGAAACCAATAGTCCATTTAAAATTTTCACTGGAATTTGCCAGCCTGTACAGATACTCAATGAACAATAAGTATATGAAGCAACAACAATTAAAAGATGCCTGCCTCAATGGGTGATTTTCCACTTTGCAAAGTTCTCCATTTCACAAAGAACAATCTGTTTTTAAAAAGATACTCACCTGAACCTGGATATGCCAAAGAAAATTTTCTTTGTTGAAAACGGAAAAAGATTTGTATTATTGATAAAATAAACAGAGAATTTTAGCTTTTAGAGTCTCTTGATGAAATATTTTTTTTCTGCATCTGAGCTTATGTTGCAGATCATTAGATACCATAAATATACACACCCGAACAGGGACTTGAACCCTGGACCCTCAGATTAAAAGTCTGATGCTCTACCGACTGAGCTATCCAGGCTCTGATGCTCTCATTGTGCCATCCCAGAAAGTAATATTTTACTTAGAAAAGCTGTTTATTAAACGCACAACATTATTGTTTAAAAAGATCTCGCCTGAACAGTGACTTGAACCCTAGACCCTCAGATTAAAAGTCTGATGCTCTACCGACTGAGCTATCCATGCTCTGGCAGGAAAGTGATGCCAGTTTAGAAGGTTCTGCAAACTATAAAAAAGGGAAAATTTTAGTACGCAAAAATGGAAAAAGATCTGTGTTACTGAAAGTATAAACTGAGTAGTTTGACTTGTAGGACCTCTTGACAAAACACAAATGATATGCCTCTAGGTTTACAGTGCAGATCATTAGATGCCATCAATATTAGCACCCTTCAAAAATGTCTTTCCATTCTAATAGATGAAGAAAATTGATTTGTTACTAGTCTAATTGAAATGCTGTGTGCCTCTCACAGTACGATGAATTTGAGTCTCTGATGAAATGTAGCCTTCCAGATTTAATTTTTAACTGTACTACTTGGCGATGATTTAATTACTGCCTAAAGATGTTAATGTTTGCCAATTAAAAAGAGATCAAGTAGAGTCCAATGTAAAATGAGGCCAAATGATTGTCTATTATGTGGATATTTGAAATGTGACAAATAATGTACAGACTTTTCTTGGCTCAAAACATATTCTCCCTAGCTCATGTGATGAGGCTAAAACGAACCTAAATACTGAAGGAAAGAAGAATTAAATAAAGTTTTGCAGTTGTAAAACATTTGTTTCTGGAGATTATTTCAGATGAAATGACATTTAGCCTCTGCATATTCAATAGTTTCTTTATCATTTTAATGAGTGAAGACAATGAAACCAATAGTCCATTTAATATTTTCACAGGAATTTGCCAGCCTGTACAGATACTCAATGAACAATGAGTATATGAAGCAACAACAATTAAAAGATGCCTGCCTCAATGGGTGATTTTCCACTTTGCAAAGTTCTCCATTTCACAAAGAACAATCTGTTTTTAAAAAGATACTCACCTGAACCGGGATATGCCAAAGAAAATTTTCTTTGTTGAAAACGGAAAAAGATTTGTATTATTGATAGAATAAACAGAGAAGTTTAGCTTTTAGAGTCTCTTGATGAAATTAATTTTTCTGCATTTGAGCTTATGCTGCAGATCATTAGATACCATAAATATACACGCCCGAACAGGGACTTGAACCCTGGACCCTCAGATTAGAAGTCTGATGCTCTACCGACTAAGCTATCCAGGCTCTGATGCTCTCATTGTGCCATCCCAGAAAGTAATATTTTACTTGGAAAAGCTGTTTATTAAACGCACAACAGTATTGTTTAAAAAGATCTCGCCCGATCAGGGACTTGAACCCTGGACCCTCAGATTAAAAGTCTGATGCTCTACCGACCGAGCTATCCAGGCTCTGGTAGGAAAGTGATGCCAGTTTAGAAGGTTCTGCAAACTATAAAAAAGGGAAAATTTTAGTACGCAAAAATGGAAAAAGATCTGTGTTACTAAAAGTATAAACTGAGAAGTTTAACTTGTAGGACCTCTTGACAAAACACAAATGATATGCCTCTAGGTTTACAGTGCAGATCATTAGATGCCATCAATATTAGCACCCTTCAAAAATGTCTTTCCATTCTAATAGATGAAGAAAATTGATTTGTTACTAGTCTAATTTTAATGCTGTGTGCCTCTCACAGTACGATGAATTTGAGTCTCTGATGAAATGTAGCCTTCCAGATTTAATTTTTAACTGTACTACTTGGCGATGATTTAATTACTGCCTAAAGATGTTAATGTCTGCCAATTGAAAAGAGTTCAAGTAGAGTCCAATGTAAAATGAGGCCAAATGATTGTCTATTATGTGGATATTTGAAATGTGACAAATAATGTACAGACTTTTCTTGGCTCAAAACATATTCTACCTAGCTCATGTGATGAGGCTAAAACGAACCTAAATACTGAAGGAAAGAAGAATTAAATAAAGTTTTGCAGTTGTAAAACATTTGTTTCTGGAGATTATTTCAGATGAAATGACATTTAGCCTCTGCATATTCAATAGTTTCTTTATCATTTTAATGAGTGAAGACAATGAAACCAATAGTCCATTTAAAATTTTCACTGGAATTTGCCAGCCTGTACAGATACTTAATGAACAATAAGTATATGAAGCAACAACAATTAAAAGATGCCTGCCTCAATGGGTGATTTTCCACTTTGCAAAGTTCTCCATTTCACAAAGAACAATCTGTTTTTAAAAAGATACTCACCTGAACCTGGATATGCCAAAGAAAATTTTCTTTGTTGAAAACGGAAAAAGATTTGTATTATTGATAGAATAAACAGAGAAGTTTAGCTTTTAGAGTCTCTTGATGAAATATTTTTTTCTGCATCTGAGCTTATGTTGCAGATCATTAGATACCATAAATATACACACCCGAACAGGGACTTGAACCCTGGACCCTCAGATTAAAAGTCTGATGCTCTACCGACTGAGCTATCCAGGCTCTGATGCTCTCATTGTGCCATCCCAGAAAGTAATATTTTACTTAGAAAAGCTGTTTATTAAACGCACAACATTATTGTTTAAAAAGATCTCGCCTGAACAGGGACTTGAACCCTGGACCCTCAGATTAAAAGTCTGATGCTCTACCGACTGAGTAATCCAGGCTCTGGCAGGAAAGTGATGCCAGTTTAGAAGGTTCTGCAAACTATAAAAAAGGGAAAATTTTAGTACGCAAAAATGGAAAAAGATCTGTGTTACTGAAAGTATAAACTGAGAAGTTAGACTTGTAGGACCTCTTGACAAAACACAAATGATATGCCTCTAGGTTTACAGTGCAGATCATTAGATGCCATCAATATTAGCACCCTTCAAAAATGTCTTTCCATTTTAATAGATGAAGAAAATTGATTTGTTACTAGTCTAATTGAAATGCTGTGTGCCTCTCACAGTACGATGAATTTGAGTCTCTGATGAAATGTAGCCTTCCAGATTTAATTTTTAACTGTACTACTTGGCGATGATTTAATTACTGCCTAAAGATGTTAATGTCTGCCAATTAAAAAGAGATCAAGTAGAGTCCAATGTAAAATGAGGCCAAATGATTGTCTATTATGTGGATATTTGAAATGTGACAAATAATGTACAGACTTTTCTTGGCTCAAAACATATTCTCCCTAGCTCATGTGATGAGGCTAAAACGAACCTAAATACTGAAGGAAAGAAGAATTAAATAAAGTTTTGCAGTTGTAAAACATTTGTTTCTGGAGATTATTTCAGATGAAATGACATTTAGCCTCTGCATATTCAATAGTTTCTTTATCATTTTAATGAGTGAAGACAATGAAACCAATAGTCCATTTAAAATTTTCACTGGAATTTGCCAGCCTGTACAGGTACTCAATGAACAATGAGTATATGAAGCAACAACGGTACTTATGTAGTATCTGGGCTGCCGATTTTTTGATTGTATGCCTTAAGTTAAGGCATACAATCAGATGCGATGCGATGCGATATCGCATCGCATCGCATACGATGCGATGCGATGCGATGACCCGATTTTTCCATAGGATTCAATGTTAAAATGGACTGAGTCCATTTTAACATGGAATTCAATGGGAAAAAGGGGTCCTTTTCATACCCCTACTATCCAAGTGGGCATGGAGTTGGATATAAACCTGTGGCGAGCGTAGCGAGCCACCGAGCCCGAAGCGTGGCGAGCGAAGCGAGCCCCGCGAGGGGCCGGTATTCTGTGTCCCCTCGCGGGGCTCGCTACGCTCGCCACGCTTCGGGCTCGGTGGCTCGCTACGCTCGCCACAGGTTTATATCCAACTCCATGCCCACTTGGATAGTAGGGGTATGAAAAGGACCCCTTTTTCCCATTGAATTCCATGTTAAAATGGACTCAGTCCATTTTAACATTGAATCCTATGGAAAAATCGGGTCCATCGCATCGCATCGCATGCGATTTGGTCGGGTGCGATGCGATGCGATGGACCCGATTTCAAAATCGGCAGCCCAGTTACTACATAAGTACCGCAACAACAATTAAAAGATGCCTGCCTCAATGGGTGATTTTCCACTTTGCAAAGTTCTCCATTTCACAAAGAACAATCTGTTTTTAAAAAGATACTCACCTGAACCGGGATATGCCAAAGAAAATTTTCTTTGTTGAAAACGGAAAAAGATTTGTATTATTGATAGAATAGACAGAGAAGTTTAGCTTTTAGAGTCTCTTGATGAATTATTTTTTTCTGCATCTGAGCTTATGCTGCAGATCATTAGATACCATAAATATACACACCCGAACACGGACTTGAACTCTGGACCCTCAGATTAAAGATCTGATGCTCTACCGACTGAGCTATCCAGGCTCTGATGTTCTCATTGTGCCATCCCAGAAAGTAATATTTTACTTGGAAGAGCTGTTTATTAAACGCACAACAGTATTGTTTAAAAAGATCTCGCCTGAACAGGGACTTGAACCCTGGACCCTCAGATTAAAAGTCTGATGCTCTACCGACTGAGTAATCCAGGCTCTGGCAGGAAAGTGATGCCAGTTTAGAAGGTTCTGCAAACTATAAAAAAGGGAAAATTTTAGTACGCAAAAATGGAAAAAGATCTGTGTTACTGAAAGTATAAACTGAGAAGTTAGACTTGTAGGACCTCTTGACCAAACACAAATGATATGCCTCTAGGTTTACAGTGCAGATCATTAGATGCCATCAATATTAGCACCCTTCAAAAATGTCTTTCCATTCTAATAGATGAAGAAAATTGATTTGTTACTAGTCTAATTGAAATGCTGTGTGCCTCTCACAGTACGATGAATTTGAGTCTCTGATGAAATGTAGCCTTCCAGATTTAATTTTTAACTGTACTACTTGGCGATGATTTAATTACTGCCTAAAGATGTTAATGTCTGCCAATTAAAAAAAAATCAAGTAGAGTCCAATGTAAAATGAGGCCAAATGATTGTCTATTATGTGGATATTTGAAATGTGACAAATAATGTACAGACTTTTCTTGGCTCAAAACATATTCTCCCTAGCTCATGTGATGAGGCTAAAACGAACCTAAATACTGAAGGAAAGAAGAATTAAATAAAGTTTTGCAGTTGTAAAACATTTGTTTCTGGAGATTATTTCAGATGAAATGACATTTAGCCTCTGCATATTCAATAGTTTCTTTATCATTTTAATGAGTGAAGACAATCAAACCAATAGTCCATTTAAAATTTTCACTGGAATTTGCCAGCCTGTACAGGTACTCAATGAACAATGAGTATATGAAGCAACAACAATTAAAAGATGCCTGCCTCAATGGGTGATTTTCCACTTTGCAAAGTTCTCCATTTCACAAAGAACAATCTGTTTTTAAAAAGATACTCACCTGAACCGGGATATGCCAAAGAAAATTTTCTTTGTTGAAAACGGAAAAAGATTTGTATTATTGATAGAATAGACAGAGAAGTTTAGCTTTTAGAGTCTCTTGATGAAATATTTTTTTCTGCATCTGAGCTTATGCTGCAGATCATTAGATACCATAAATATACACACCCGAACACGGACTTGAACTCTGGACCCTCAGATTAAAAGTCTGATGCTCTACCGACTGAGCTATCCAGGCTCTGATGTTCTCATTGTGCCATCCCAGAAAGTAATATTTTACTTGGAAGAGCTGTTTATTAAACGCACAACAGTATTGTTTAAAAGGATCTTGCCCGAATAGGGACTTGAACCCTGGACCCTCAGATTAAAAGTCTGATGCTCTACCGACTGAGCTATCCAGGCTCTGATGCTCTCATTGTGCCATCCCAGAAAGTAATATTTTACTTAGAAAAGCTGTTTATTAAACGCACAACATTATTGTTTAAAAAGATCTCGCCTGAACAGGGACTTGAACCCTGGACCCTCAGATTAAAAGTCTGATGCTCTACCGACTGAGCTATCCAGGCTCTGGCAAGAAAGTGATGCCAGTTTAGAAGGTTCTGCAAACTATAAAAAAGGGAAAATTTTAGTACGCAAAAATGGAAAAAGATCTGTGTTACTGAAAGTATAAACTGAGAAGTTAGACTTGTAGGACCTCTTGACAAAACACAAATGATATGCCTCTAGGTTTACAGTGCAGATCATTAGATGCCATCAATATTAGCACCCTTCAAAAATGTCTTTCCATTCTAATAGATGAAGAAAATTGATTTGTTACTAGTCTAATTGAAATGCTGTGTGCCTCTCACAGTACGATGAATTTGAGTCTCTGATGAAATGTAGCCTTCCAGATTTAATTTTTAACTGTACTACTTGGCGATGATTTAATTACTGCCTAAAGATGTTAATGTCTGCCAATTAAAAAGAGATCAAGTAGAGTCCAATGTAAAATGAGGCCAAATGATTGTCTATTATGTGGATATTTGAAATGTGACAAATAATGTACAGACTTTTCTTGGCTCAAAACATATTCTCCCTAGCTCATGTGATGAGGCTAAAACGAACCTAAATACTGAAGGAAAGAAGAATTAAATAAAGTTTTGCAGTTGTAAAACATTTGTTTCTGGAGATTATTTCAGATGAAATGACATTTAGCCTCTGCATATTCAATAGTTTCTTTATCATTTTAATGAGTGAAGACAATGAAACCAATAGTCCATTTAAAATTTTCACTGGAATTTGCCAGCCTGTACAGATACTCAATGAACAATGAGTATATGAAGCAACAACAATTAAAAGATGCCTGCCTCAATGGGTGATTTTCCACTTTGCAAAGTTCTCCATTTCACAAAGAACAATCTGTTTTTAAAAAGATACTCACCTGAACCGGGATATGCCAAAGAAAATTTTCTTTGTTGAAAACGGAAAAAGATTTGTATTATTGATAGAATAAACAGAGAAGTTTAGCTTTTAGAGTCTCTTGATGAAATATTTTTTTCTGCATCTGAGCTTATGCTGCAGATCATTAGATACCATAAATATACACGCCCGAACAGGGACTTGAACCCTGGACCCTCAGATTAAAAGTCTGATGCTCTACCGACTGAGCTATCCAGGCTCTAATGTTCTTATTGTGCCATCCCAGAAAGTAATATTTTACTTGGAAAAACTGTTTATTAAACGCACAACAGTATTGTTTAAAAGGATCTCGCCTGAACAGGGACTTGAACCCTGGACCCTCAGATTAAAAGTCTGATGCTCTACCGACTGAGCTATCCAGGCTCTGATGCTCTCGTTGTGCCATCCCAGAAAGTAATATTTTACTTAGAAAAGCTGTTTATTAAACGCACAACAGTATTGTTTAAAAAGATCTCGCCCGAACAGGGACTTGAACCCTGGACCCTCAGATTAAAAGTCTGATGCTCTACCGACTGAGCTATCCAGGCTCTGGTAGGAAAGTGATGCCAGTTTAGAAGGTTTTGCAAACTATAAAAAAGGGAAAATTTTAGTACGCAAAAATGGAAAAAGATCTGTGTTACTGAAAGTATAAACTGAGAAGTTTGACTTGTAGGACCTCTTGACAAAACACAAATGATATGCCTCTAGGTTTACAGTGCAGATCATTAGATGCCATCAATATTAGCACCCTTCAAAAATGTCTTTCCATTCTAATAGATTAAGAAAATTGATTTGTTACTAGTCTAATTGAAATGCTGTGTGCCTCTCACAGTACGATGAATTTGAGTCTCTGATGAAATGTAGCCTTCCAGATTTAATTTTTAACTGTACTACTTGGCGATGATTTAATTACTGCCTAAAGATGTTAATGTCTGCCAATTGAAAAGAGATCAAGTAGAGTCCAATGTAAAATGAGGCCAAATGATTGTCTATTATATGGATATTTGAAATGTGACAAATAATGTAAAGACTTTTCTTGGCTCAAAACATATTCTCCCTAGCTCATGTGATGAGGCTAAAACGAACCTAAATACTGAAGGAAAGAAGAATTAAATAAAGTTTTGCAGTTGTAAAACATTTGTTTCTGGAGATTATTTCAGATGAAATGACATTTAGCCTCTGCATATTCAATAGTTTCTTTATAATTTTAATGAGTGAAGACAATGAAACCAATAGTCCATTTAAAATTTTCACTGGAATTTGCCAGCCTGTACAGATACTCAATGAACAATGAGTATATGAAGCAACAACAATTAAAAGATGCCTGCCTCAATGGGTGATTTTCCACTTTGCAAAGTTCTCCATTTCACAAAGAACAATCTGTTTTTAAAAAGATACTCACCTGAACCGGGATATGCCAAAGAAAATTGTCTTTGTTGAAAACATAAAAAGATTTGTATTATTGATAGAATAAACAGAGAAGTTTAGCTTTTAGAGTCTCTTGATGAAATATTTTTTTCTGCATCTGAGCTTATGCTGCAGATCATTAGATACCATAAATATACATGCCCGAACAGGGACTTGAACTCTGGACCCTCAGATTAAAAGTCTGGTGCTCTACCGACTGAGCTACCCAGGCTCTAATGTTCTCGTTGTGCCATCCCAGAAAGTAATATTTTACTTGGAAAAGCTGTTTATTAAACGCACAACAGTATTGTTTAAAAGGATCTCGCCCGAACAGGGACTTGAACCCTGGACCCTCAGATTAAAAGTCTGATGCTCTACCGACTGAGCTACCCAGGATCTGATGCTCTCATTGTGCCATCCCAGAAAGTAATATTTTACTTAGAAAAGCTGTTTATTAAACGCACAACAGTATTGTTTAAAAAGATCTCGCCCGATCAGGGACTTGAACCCTGGACCCTCAGATTAAAAGTCTGATGCTCTACCGACTGAGCTATCCAGGCTCTGGTAGGAAAGTGATGCCAGTTTAGAAGGTTTTGCAAACTATAAAAAAGGGAAAATTTTAGTACGCAAAAATGGAAAAAGATCTGTGTTACTGAAAGTATAAACTGAGAAGTTTGACTTGTAGGACCTCTTGACAAAACACAAATAATATGCCTCTAGGTTTACAGTGCAGATCATTAGATGCCATCAATATTAGCACCCTTCAAAAATGTCTTTCCATTCTAATAGATGAAGAAAATTGATTTGTTACTAGTCTAATTGAAATGCTGTGTGCCTCTCACAGTACGATGAATTTGAGTCTCTGATGAAATGTAGCCTTCCAGATTTAATTTTTAACTGTACTACTTGGCGATGATTTAATTACTGCCTAAAGATGTTAATGTCTGCCAATTAAAAAGAGATCAAGTAGAGTCCAATGTAAAATGAGGCCAAATGATTGTCTATTATGTGGATATTTGAAATGTGACAAATAATGTACAGACTTTTCTTGGCTCAAAACATATTCTCCCTAGCTCATGTGATGAGGCTAAAATGAACCTAAATACTGAAGGAAAGAAGAATTAAATAAAGTTTTGCAGTTGTAAAACATTTGTTTCTGGAGATTATTTCAGATGAAATGACATTTAGCCTCTGCATATTCAATAGTTTCTTTATCATTTTAATGAGTGAAGACAATGAAACCAATAGTCCATTTAAAATTTTCACTGGAATTTGCCAGCCTGTACAGATACTCAATGAACAATGAGTATATGAAGCAACAACAATTAAAAGATGCCTGCCTCAATGGGTGATTTTCCACTTTGCAAAGTTCTCCATTTCACAAAGAACAATCTGTTTTTAAAAAGATACTCACCTGAACCGGGATATGCCAAAGAAAATTGTCTTTGTTGAAAACGGAAAAAGATTTGTATTATTGATAGAATAAACAGAAAAGTTTAGCTTTTAGAGTATCTTGATGAAATATTTTTTTCTGCATCTGAGCTTATGCTGCAGATCATTAGATACCATAAATATACACGCCCGAACAGGGACTTGAACCCTGGACCCTCAGATTAAAAGTCTGGTGCTCTACCGACTGAGCTACCCAGGCTCTAATGTTCTCGTTGTGCCATCCCAGAAAGTAATATTTTACTTGGAAAAGCTGTTTATTAAACGCACAACAGTATTGTTTAAAAGGATCTCGCCCGAACAGGGACTTGAACCCTGGACCCTCAGATTAAAAGTCTGATGCTCTACCGACTGAGCTACCCAGGATCTGATGCTCTCATTGTGCCATCCCAGAAAGTAATATTTTACTTAGAAAAGCTGTTTATTAAACGCACAACAGTATTGTTTAAAAAGATCTCGCCCGATCAGGGACTTGAACCCTGGACACTCAGATTAAAAGTCTGATGCTCTACCGACTGAGCTATCCAGGCTCTGGTAGGAAAGTGATGCCAGTTTAGAAGGTTTTGCAAACTATAAAAAAGGGAAAATTTTAGTACGCAAAAATGGAAAAAGATCTGTGTTACTGAAAGTATAAACTGAGAAGTTTGACTTGTAGGACCTCTTGACAAAACACAAATAATATGCCTCTAGGTTTACAGTGCAGATCATTAGATGCCATCAATATTAGCACCCTTCAAAAATGTCTTTCCATTCTAATAGATGAAGAAAATTGATTTGTTACTAGTCTAATTGAAATGCTGTGTGCCTCTCACAGTACGATGAATTTGAGTCTCTGATGAAATGTAGCCTTCCAGATTTAATTTTTAACTGTACTACTTGGCGATGATTTAATTACTGCCTAAAGATGTTAATGTCTGCCAATTAAAAAGAGATCAAGTAGAGTCCAATGTAAAATGAGGCCAAATGATTGTCTATTATGTGGATATTTGAAATGTGACAAATAATGTACAGACTTTTCTTGGCTCAAAACATATTCTCCCTAGCTCATGTGATGAGGCTAAAATGAACCTAAATACTGAAGGAAAGAAGAATTAAATAAAGTTTTGCAGTTGTAAAACATTTGTTTCTGGAGATTATTTCAGATGAAATGACATTTAGCCTCTGCATATTCAATAGTTTCTTTATCATTTTAATGAGTGAAGACAATGAAACCAATAGTCCATTTAAAATTTTCACTGGAATTTGCCAGCCTGTACAGATACTCAATGAACAATGAGTATATGAAGCAACAACAATTAAAAGATGCCTGCCTCAATGGGTGATTTTCCACTTTGCAAAGTTCTCCATTTCACAAAGAACAATCTGTTTTTAAAAAGATACTCACCTGAACCGGGATATGCCAAAGAAAATTTTCTTTGTTGAAAACGGAAAAAGATTTGTATTATTGATAGAATAAACAGAGAAGTTTAGCTTTTAGAGTATCTTGATGAAATATTTTTTTCTGCATCTGAGCTTATGCTGCAGATCATTAGATACCATAAATATACACGCCCGAACAGGGACTTGAACCCTGGACCCTCAGATTAAAAGTCTGATGCTCTACCGACTGAGCTATCCAGGCTCTGATGTTCTCATTGTGCCATCCCAGAAAGTAATATTTTACTTGGAAAAGCTGTTTATTAAACGCACAACAGTATTGTTTAAAAGGATCTCGCCCGAACAGGGACTTGAACCCTGGACCCTCAGATTAAAAGTCTGATGCTCTACCGACTGAGCTACCCAGGCTCTAATGTTCTCGTTGTGCCATCCCAGAAAGTAATATTTTCCTTAGAAAAGCTGTTTATTAAACGAACAACAGTATTGTTTAAAAAGATCTCGTCCGATCAGGGACTTGAACCCTGGACCCTCAGATTAAAAGTCTGATGCTCTACCGACTGAGCTATCCAGGCTCTGGTAGGAAAGTGATGCCAGTTTAGAAGGTTTTGCAAACTATAAAAAAGGGAAAATTTTAGTACGCAAAAATGGAAAAAGATCTGTGTTACTGAAAGTATAAACTGAGAAGTTTGACTTGTAGGACCTCTTGACAAAACACAAATGATATGCCTCTAGGTTTACAGTGCAGATCATTAGATGCCATCAATATTAGCACCCTTCAAAAATGTCTTTCCATTCTAATAGATGAAGAAAATTGATTTGTTACTAGTCTAATTGAAATGCTGTGTGCCTCTCACAGTACGATGAATTTGAGTCTCTGATGAAATGTAGCCTTCCAGATTTAATTTTTAACTGTACTACTTGGCGATGATTTAATTACTGCCTAAAGATGTTAATGTCTGCCAATTAAAAAGAGATCAAGTAGAGTCCAATGTAAAATGAGGCCAAATGATTGTCTATTATGTGGATATTTGAAATGTGACAAATAATGTACAGACTTTTCTTGGCTCAAAACATATTCTCCCTAGCTCATATGATGAGGCTAAAACGAACCTAAATACTGAAGGAAAGAAGAATTAAATAAAGTTTTGCAGTTGTAAAACATTTGTTTCTGGAGATTATTTCAGATGAAATGACATTTAGCCTCTGCATATTCAATAGTTTCTTTATCATTTTAATGAGTGAAGACAATGAAACCAATAGTCCATTTAAAATTTTCACTGGAATTTGCCAGCCTGTACAGATACTCAATGAACAATGAGTATATGAAGCAACAACAATTAAAAGATGCCTGCCTCAATGGGTGATTTTCCACTTTGCAAAGTTCTCCATTTCACAAAGAACAATCTGTTTTTAAAAAGATACTCACCTGAACCGGGATATGCCAAAGAAAATTTTCTTTGTTGAAAACGGAAAAAGATTTGTATTATTGATAGAATAAACAGAGAAGTTTAGCTTTTAGAGTCTCTTGATGAAATATTTTTTTCTGCATCTGAGCTTATGCTGCAGATCATTAGATACCATAAATATACACGCCCGAACAGGGACTTGAACCCTGGACCCTCAGATTAAAAGTCTGGTGCTCTACCGACTGAGCTATCCAGGCTCTGATGTTCTCATTGTGCCATCCCAGAAAGTAATATTTTACTTGGAAAAGCTGTTTATTAAACGCACAACAGTATTGTTTAAAAGTATCTCGCCCAAACAGGGACTTGAACCCTGGACCCTCAGATTAAAAGTCTGATGCTCTACCGACTGAGCTACCCAGGCTCTGATGCTCTCGTTGTGCCATCCCAGAAAGTAATATTTTCCTTAGAAAAGCTGTTTATTAAACGCACAACAGTATTGTTTAAAAAGATCTCGCCCGATCAGGGACTTGAACCCTGGACCCTCAGATTAAAAGTCTGATGCTCTACCGCAGGCATTCCCAACCACGGTCCTCAAGGCACACCAACAGTTCAGGTTTTGTAGCTATCCAGGATTGAGCACAGGTGACTTAATTAGTATCTGAGGGATTCTGATTAAACCATCTGTGCTGAAGCCTGGATATCACTAAAACCTGCACTGTTGGTGTGCCTTGAGGACCGTGGTTGGGAAAGCCTGCTCTACCGACTGAGCTATCCAGGCTCTGGTAGGAAAGTGATGCCAGTTTAGAAGGTTTTGCAAACTATAAAAAAGGGAAAATTTTAGTACGCAAAAATGGAAAAAGATCTGTGTTACTGAAAGTATAAACTGAGAAGTTTGACTTGTAGGACCTCTTGACAAAACACAAATGATATGCCTCTAGGTTTACAGTGCAGATCCTTAGATGCCATCAATATTAGCACCCTTCAAAAATGTCTTTCCATTCTATTAGATGGAGAAAATTGATTTGTTACTAGTCTAATTGAAATGCTGTGTGCCTCTCACGGTACGATGAATTTGAGTCTCTGATGAAATGTAGCCTTCCAGATTTAATTTTTAACTGTACTACTTGGCGATGATTTAATTACTGCCTAAAGATGTTAATGTCTGCCAATTGAAAAGAGATCAAGTAGAGTCCAATGTAAAATGAGGCCAAATGATTGTCTATTATGTGGATATTTGAAATGTGACAAATAATGTACAGACTTTTCTTGGCTCAAAACATATTCTCCCTAGCTCATGTGATGAGGCTAAAATGAACCTAAATACTGAAGGAAAGAAGAATTAAATAAAGTTTTGCAGTTGTAAAACATTTGTTTCTGGAGATTATTTCAGATGAAATGACATTTAGCCTCTGCATATTCAATAGTTTCTTTATCATTTTAATGAGTGAAGACAATGAAACCAAAAGTCCATTTAAAATTTTCACTGGAATTTGCCAGCCTGTACAGATACTCAATGAACAATGAGTATATGAAGCAACAACAATTAAAAGATGCCTGCCTCAATGGGTGATTTTCCACTTTGCAAAGTTCTCCATTTCACAAAGAACAATCTGTTTTTAAAAAGATACTCACCTGAACCGGGATATGCCAAAGAAAATTTTCTTTGTTGAAAACGGAAAAAGATTTGTATTATTGATAGAATAAACAGAGAAGTTTAGCTTTTAGAGTCTCTTGATGAAATATTTTTTTCTGCATCTGAGCTTATGCTGCAGATCTTTAGATACCATAAATATACACGCCCGAACAGGGACTTGAACCCTGAACCCTCAGATTAAAAGTCTGATGTTCTACCGACTGAGCTATCCAGGCTCTGATGTTCTTATTGTGCCATCCCAGAAAGTAATATTTTACTTGGAAAAACTGTTTATTAAACGCACAACAGTATTGTTTAAAAGGATCTCGTCTGAACAGGGACTTGAACCCTGGACCCTCAGATTAAAAGTCTGATGCTCTACCGACTGAGCTATCCAGGCTCTGATGCTCTCGTTGTGCCATCCCAGAAAGTAATATTTTACTTAGAAAAGCTGTTTATTAAACGCACAACAGTATTGTTCAAAAAGATCTCGCCCGAACAGGGACTTGAACCCTGGACCCTCAGATTAAAAGTCTGATGCTCTACCGACTGAGCTATCCAGGCTCTGGTAGGAAAGTGATGCCAGTTTAGAAGGTTTTGCAAACTATAAAAAAGGGAAAATTTTAGTACGCAAAAATGGAAAAAGATCTGTGTTACTGAAAGTATAAACTGAGAAGTTTGACTTGTAGGACCTCTTGACAAAACACAAATGATATGCCTCTAGGTTTACAGTGCAGATCATTAGATGCCATCAATATTAGCACCCTTCAAAAATGTCTTTCCATTCTAATAGATGAAGAAAATTGATTTGTTACTAGTCTAATTGAAATGCTGTGTGCCTCTCACAGTACGATGAATTTGAGTCTCTGATGAAATGTAGCCTTCCAGATTTAATTTTTAACTGTACTACTTGGCGATGATTTAATTACTGCCTAAAGATGTTAATGTCTGCCAATTGAAAAGAGATCAAGTAGAGTCCAATGTAAAATGAGGCCAAATGATTGTCTATTATGTGGATATTTGAAATGTGACAAATAATGTACAGACTTTTCTTGGCTCAAAACATATTCTCCCTAGCTCATGTGATGAGGCTAAAATGAACCTAAATACTGAAGGAAAGAAGAATTAAATAAAGTTTTGCAGTTGTAAAACATTTGTTTCTGGAGATTATTTCAGATGAAATGACATTTAGCCTCTGCATATTCAATAGTTTCTTTATCATTTTAATGAGTGAAGACAATGAAACCAAAAGTCCATTTAAAATTTTCACTGGAATTTGCCAGCCTGTACAGATACTCAATGAACAATGAGTATATGAAGCAACAACAATTAAAAGATGCCTGCCTCAATGGGTGATTTTCCACTTTGCAAAGTTCTCCATTTCACAAAGAACAATCTGTTTTTAAAAAGATACTCACCTGAACCGGGATATGCCAAAGAAAATTTTCTTTGTTGAAAACGGAAAAAGATTTGTATTATTGATAGAATAAACAGAGAAGTTTAGCTTTTAGAGTCTCTTGATGAAATATTTTTTTCTGCATCTGAGCTTATGCTGCAGATCATTAGATACCATAAATATACACGACTTGAACCCTGGAGCCTCAGATTAAAATTCTGGTGCTCTACCGACTGAGCTACCCAGGCTCTAATGTTCTCGTTGTGCCATCCCAGAAAGTAATATTTTACTTGGAAAAGCTGTTTATTAAACGCACAACAGTATTGTTTAAAAGGATCTCACCTGAACAGGGACTTGAACCCTGGACCCTCAGATTAAAAGTTTGACGCTCTACCGACTGAGCTATCCAGGCTCTGGTAGGAAACTGATGCCAGTTTAGAAGGTTTTGCAAACTATAAAAAAGGGAAAATTTTAGTACGCAAAAATGGAAAAAGATCTGTGTTACTGAAAGTATAAACTGAGAAGTTTGACTTGTAGGACCTCTTGACAAAACACAAATGATATGCCTCTAGGTTTACAGTGCAGATCCTTAGATGCCATCAATATTAGCACCCTTCAAAAATGTCTTTCCATTCTAATAGATGGAGAAAATTGATTTGTTACTAGTCTAATTGAAATGCTGTGTGCCTCTCACAGTACGATGAATTTGAGTCTCTGATGAAATGTAGCCTTCCAGATTTAATTTTTAACTGTACTACTTGGCGATGATTTAATTACTGCCTAAAGATGTTAATGTCTGCCAATTGAAAAGAGATCAAGTAGAGTCCAATGTAAAATGAGGCCAAATGATTGTCTATTATGTGGATATTTGAAATGTGACAAATAATGTACAGACTTTTCTTGGCTCAAAACATATTCTCCCTAGCTCATGTGATGAGGCTAAAATGAACCTAAATACTGAAGGAAAGAAGAATTAAATAAAGTTTTGCAGTTGTAAAACATTTGTTTTTGGAGATTATTTCAGATGAAATGACATTTAGCCTCTGCATATTCAATAGTTTCTTTATCATTTTAATGAGTGAAGACAATGAAACCAAAAGTCCATTTAAAATTTTCACTGGAATTTGCCAGCCTGTACAGATACTCAATGAACAATGAGTATATGAAGCAACAACAATTAAAAGATGCCTGCCTCAATGGGTGATTTTCCACTTTGCAAAGTTCTCCATTTCACAAAGAACAATCTGTTTTTAAAAAGATACTCACCTGAACCGGGATATGCCAAAGAAAATTTTCTTTGTTGAAAACGGAAAAAGATTTGTATTATTGATAGAATAAACAGAGAAGTTTAGCTTTTAGAGTCTCTTGATGAAATATTTTTTTCTGCATCTGAGCTTATGCTGCAGATCATTAGATACCATAAATATACACGACTTGAACCCTGGAGCCTCAGATTAAAATTCTGGTGCTCTACCGACTGAGCTACCCAGGCTCTAATGTTCTCGTTGTGCCATCCCAGAAAGTAATATTTTACTTGGAAAAGCTGTTTATTAAACGCACAACAGTATTGTTTAAAAGGATCTCACCTGAACAGGGACTTGAACCCTGGACCCTCAGATTAAAAGTTTGACGCTCTACCGACTGAGCTATCCAGGCTCTGGTAGGAAAGTGATGCCAGTTTAGAAGGTTTTGCAAACTATAAAAAAGGGAAAATTTTAGTACGCAAAAATGGAAAAAGATCTGTGTTACTGAAAGTATAAACTGAGAAGTTTGACTTGTAGGACCTCTTGACAAAACACAAATGATATGCCTCTAGGTTTACAGTGCAGATCCTTAGATGCCATCAATATTAGCACCCTTCAAAAATGTCTTTCCATTCTAATAGATGGAGAAAATTGATTTGTTACTAGTCTAATTGAAATGCTGTGTGCCTCTCACAGTACGATGAATTTGAGTCTCTGATGAAATGTAGCCTTCCAGATTTAATTTTTAACTGTACTACTTGGCGATGATTTAATTACTGCCTAAAGATGTTAATGTCTGCCAATTGAAAAGAGATCAAGTAGAGTCCAATGTAAAATGAGGCCAAATGATTGTCTATTATGTGGATATTTGAAATGTGACAAATAATGTACAGACTTTTCTTGGCTCAAAACATATTCTCCCTAGCTCATGTGATGAGGCTAAAATGAACCTAAATACTGAAGGAAAGAAGAATTAAATAAAGTTTTGCAGTTGTAAAACATTTGTTTCTGGAGATTATTTCAGATGAAATGACATTTAGCCTCTGCATATTCAATAGTTTCTTTATCATTTTAATGAGTGAAGACAATGAAACCAAAAGTCCATTTAAAATTTTCACTGGAATTTGCCAGCCTGTACAGATACTCAATGAACAATGAGTATATGAAGCAACAACAATTAAAAGATGCCTGCCTCAATGGGTGATTTTCCACTTTGCAAAGTTCTCCATTTCACAAAAAACAATCTGTTTTTAAAAAGATACTCACCTGAACCGGGATATGCCAAAGAAAATTTTCTTTGTTGAAAACGGAAAAAGATTTGTATTATTGATAGAATAAACAGAGAAGTTTAGCTTTTAGAGTCTATTGATGAAATATTTTTTTCTGCATCTGAGCTTATGCTGCAGATCATTAGATACCATAAATATACACGCCCGAACAGGGACTTGAACCCTGGACCCTCAGATTAAAAGTCTGATGCTCTACCGACTGAGCTATCCAGGCTCTGATGTTCTTATTGTGCCATCCCAGAAAGTAATATTTTGCTTGGAAAAGCTGTTTATTAAACGCACAACAGTATTGTTTAAAAGGATCTCGCCTGAACAGGGACTTGAACCCTGGACCCTCAGATTAAAAGTCTGATGCTCTACCGACTGAGCTATCCAGGCTCTGGTAGGAAAGTGATGCCAGTTTAGAAGGTTTTGCAAACTATAAAAAAGGGAAAATTTTAGTACGCAAAAATGGAAAAAGATCTGTGTTACTGAAAGTATAAACTGAGAAGTTTGACTTGTAGGACCTCTTGACAAAACACAAATGATATGCCTCTAGGTTTACAGTGCAGATCATTAGATGCCATCAATATTAGCACCCTTCAAAAATGTCTTTCCATTCTAATAGATGAAGAAAATTGATTTGTTACTAGTCTAATTGAAATGCTGTGTGCCTCTCACAGTACGATGAATTTGAGTCTCTGATGAAATGTAGCCTTCCAGATTTAATTTTTAACTGTACTACTTGGCGATGATTTAATTACTGCCTAAAGATGTTAATGTCTGCCAATTAAAAAGAGATCAAGTAGAGTCCAATGTAAAATGAGGCCAAATGATTGTCTATTATGTGGATATTTGAAATGTGACAAATAATGTACAGACTTTTCTTGGCTCAAAACATATTCTCCCTAGCTCATATGATGAGGCTAAAACGAACCTAAATACTGAAGGAAAGAAGAATTAAATAAAGTTTTGCAGTTGTAAAACATTTGTTTCTGGAGATTATTTCAGATGAAATGACATTTAGCCTCTGCATATTCAATAGTTTCTTTATCATTTTAATGAGTGAAGACAATGAAACCAATAGTCCATTTAAAATTTTCACTGGAATTTGCCAGCCTGTACAGATACTCAATGAACAATGAGTATATGAAGCAACAACAATTAAAAGATGCCTGCCTCAATGGGTGATTTTCCACTTTGCAAAGTTCTCCATTTCACAAAGAACAATCTGTTTTTAAAAAGATACTCACCTGAACCGGGATATGCCAAAGAAAATTTTCTTTGTTGAAAACGGAAAAAGATTTGTATTATTGATAGAATAAACAGAGAAGTTTAGCTTTTAGAGTCTCTTGATGAAATATTTTTTTCTGCATCTGAGCTTATGCTGCAGATCATTAGATACCATAAATATACACGACTTGAACCCTGGAGCCTCAGATTAAAATTCTGGTGCTCTACCGACTGAGCTACCCAGGCTCTAATGTTCTCGTTGTGCCATCCCAGAAAGTAATATTTTACTTGGAAAAGCTGTTTATTAAACGCACAACAGTATTGTTTAAAAGGATCTCGCCCGAACAGGGACTTGAACCCTGGACCCTCAGATTAATAGTCTGATGATCTACCGACTGAGCTATCCAGGCTCTGGTCGGAAAGTGATGCCAGTTTAGAAGGTTTTGCAAACTATAAAAAAGGGAAAATTTTAGTACGCAAAAATGGAAAAAGATCTGTGTTACTGAAAGTATAAACTGAGAAGTTTGACTTGTAGGACCTCTTGACAAAACACAAATGATATGCCTCTAGGTTTACAGTGCAGATCATTAGATGCCATCAATATTAGCACCCTTCAAAAATGTCTTTCCATTCTAATAGATGGAGAAAATTGATTTGTTACTAGTCTAATTGAAATGCTGTGTGCCTCTCACAGTACGATGAATTTGAGTCTCTGATGAAATGTAGCCTTCCAGATTTAATTTTTAACTGTACTACTTGGCGATGATTTAATTACTGCCTAAAGATGTTAATGTCTGCCAATTGAAAAGAGATCAAGTAGAGTCCAATGTAAAATGAGGCCAAATGATTGTCTATTATGTGATTATTTGAAATGTGACAAATAATGTAAAGACTTTTCTTGGCTCAAAACATATTCTCCCTAGCTCATGTGATGAGGCTAAAACGAACCTAAATACTGAAGGAAAGAAGAATTAAATAAAGTTTTGCAGTTGTAAAACATTTGTTTCTGGAGATTATTTCAGATGAAATGACATTTAGCCTCTGCATATTCAATAGTTTCTTTATCATTTTAATGAGTGAAGACAATGAAACCAATAGTCCATTTAAAATTTTCACTGGAATTTGCCAGCCTGTACAGATACTCAATGAACAATGAGTATATGAAGCAACAACAATTAAAAGATGCCTGCCTCAATGGGTAATTTTCCACTTTGCAAAGTTCTCCATTTCACAAAGAACAATCTGTTTTTAAAAAGATACTCACCTGAACCGGGATATGCCAAAGAAAATTTTCTTTGTTGAAAACGGAAAAAGATTTGTATTATTGATAGAATAAACAGAGAAGTTTAGCTTTTAGAGTCTATTGATGAAATATTTTTTTCTGCATCTGAGCTTATGCTGCAGATCATTAGATACCATAAATATACACGCCCGAACAGGGACTTGAACCCTGGACCCTCAGATTAAAAGTCTGATGCTCTACCGACTGAGCTATCCAGGCTCTGGTAGGAAAGTGATGCCAGTTTAGAAGGTTTTGCAAACTATAAAAAAGGGAAAATTTTAGTACGCAAAAATGGAAAAAGATCTGTGTTACTGAAAGTATAAACTGAGAAGTTTGACTTGTAGGACCTCTTGACAAAACACAAATGATATGCCTCTAGGTTTACAGTGCAGATCATTAGATGCCATCAATATTAGCACCCTTCAAAAATGTCTTTCCATTCTAATAGATGGAGAAAATTGATTTCTTACTAGTCTAATTGAAATGCTGTGTGCCTCTCACAGTACGATGAATTTGAGTCTCTGATGAAATGTAGCCTTCCAGATTTAATTTTTAACTGTACTACTTGGCGATGATTTAATTACTGCCTAAAGATGTTAATGTCTGCCAATTGAAAAGAGATCAAGTAGAGTCCAATGTAAAATGAGGCCAAATGATTGTCTATTATGTGGATATTTGAAATGTGACAAATAATGTAAAGACTTTTCTTGGCTCAAAACATATTCTCCCTAGCTCATGTGATGAGGCTAAAACGAACCTAAATACTGAAGGAAAGAAGAATTAAATAAAGTTTTGCAGTTGTAAAACATTTGTTTCTGGAGATTATTTCAGATGAAATGACATTTAGCCTCTGCATATTCAATAGTTTCTTTATCATTTTAATGAGTGAAGACAATGAAACCAATAGTCCATTTAAAATTTTCACTGGAATTTGCCAGCCTGTACAGATACTCAATGAACAATGAGTATATGAAGCAACAACAATTAAAAGATGCCTGCCTCAATGGGTGATTTTCCACTTTGCAAAGTTCTCCATTTCACAAAGAACAATCTGTTTTTAAAAAGATACTCACCTGAACCGGGATATGCCAAAGAAAATTTTCTTTGTTGAAAACGGAAAAAGATTTGTATTATTGATAGAATAAACAGAGAAGTTTAGCTTTTAGAGTCTATTGATGAAATATTTTTTTCTGCATCTGAGCTTATGCTGCAGATCATTAGATACCATAAATATACACGCCCGAACAGGGACTTGAACCCTGTACCCTCAGATTAAAAGTCTGATGCTCTACCGACTGAGCTATCCAGGCTCTGGTAGGAAAGTGATGCCAGTTTAGAAGGTTTTGCAAACTATAAAAAAGGGAAAATTTTAGTACGCAAAAATGGAAAAAAATCTGTGTTACTTAAAGTATAAACTGAGAAGTTTGACTTGTAGGACCTCTTGACAAAACACAAATGATATGCCTCTAGGTTTACAGTGCAGATCATTAGATGCCATCAATATTAGCACCCTTCAAAAATGTCTTTCCATTCTAATAGATGAAGAAAATTGATTTGTTACTAGTCTAATTGAAATGCTGTGTGCCTCTCACAGTACGATGAATTTGAGTCTCTGATGAAATGTAGCCTTCCAGATTTAATTTTTAACTGTACTACTTGGCGGTGATTTAATTACTGCCTAAATATGTTAATGTCTGCCAATTAAAAAGAGATCAAGTAGAGTCCAATGTAAAATGAGGCCAAATGATTGTCTATTATGTGGATATTTGAAATGTGACAAATAATGTACAGACTTTTCTTGGCTCAAAACATATTCTCCCTAGCTCATGTGATGAGGCTAAAATGAACCTAAATACTGAAGGAAAGAAGAATTAAATAAAGTTTTGCAGTTGTAAAACATTTGTTTCTGGAGATTATTTCAGATGAAATGACATTTAGCCTCTGCATATTCAATAGTTTCTTTATCATTTTAATGAGTGAAGACAATGAAACCAATGGTCCATTTAAAATTTTCACTGGAATTTGCCAGCCTGTACAGATACTCAATGAACAATGAGTATATGAAGCAACAACAATTAAAAGATGCCTGCCTCAATGGGTGATTTTCCACTTTGCAAAGTTCTCCATTTCACAAAGAACAATCTGTTTTTAAAAAGATACTCACCTGAACCGGGATATGCCAAAGAAAATTTTCTTTGTTGAAAACGGAAAAAGATTTGTATTTTTGATAGAATAAACAGAGAAGTTTAGCCTTTAGAGTATCTTGATGAAATATTTTTTTCTGCATCTGAGCTTATGCTGCAGATCATTAGATACCATAAATATACACGCCCGAACAGGGACTTGAACCCTGGACCCTCAGATTAAAAGTCTGATGCTCTACCGACTGAGCTATCCAGGCTCTGATGTTCTCATTGTGCCATCCCAGAAAGTAATATTTTACTTGGAAAAGCTGTTTATTAAACGCACAACAGTATTGTTTAAAAGGATCTCGCCCGAACAGGGACTTGAACCCTGGACCCTCAGATTAAAAGTCTGATGCTCTACCGACTGAGCTACCCAGGCTCTAATGTTCTCGTTGTGCCATCCCAGAAAGTAATATTTTCCTTAGAAAAGCTGTTTATTAAACGCACAACAGTATTGTTTACAAAGATCTCGCCCGATCAGGGACTTGAACCCTGGACCCTCAGATTAAAAGTCTGATGCTCTACCGACTGAGCTATCCAGGCTCTGGTAGGAAAGTGATGCCAGTTTAGAAGGTTTTGCAAACTATAAAAAAGGGAAAATTTTAGTACGCAAAAATGGAAAAAGATCTGTGTTACTGAAAGTATAAACTGAGAAGTTTGACTTGTAGGACCTCTTGACAAAACACAAATGATATGCCTCTAGGTTTACAGTGCAGATCATTAGATGCCATCAATATTAGCACCCTTCAAAAATGTCTTTCCATTCTAATAGATGAAGAAAATTGATTTGTTACTAGTCTAATTGAAATGCTGTGTGCCTCTCACAGTACGATGAATTTGAGTCTCTGATGAAATGTAGCCTTCCAGATTTAATTTTTAACTGTACTACTTGGCGATGATTTAATTACTGCCTAAAGATGTTAATGTCTGCCAATTGAAAAGAGATCAAGTAGAGTCCAATGTAAAATGAGGCCAAATGATTGTCTATTATGTGGTTATTTGAAATTTGACAAATAATGTAAAGACTTTTCTTGGCTCAAAACATATTCTCCCTAGCTCATGTGATGAGGCTAAAACGAACCTAAATACTGAAGGAAAGAAGAATTAAATAAAGTTTTGCAGTTGTAAAACATTTGTTTCTGGAGATTATTTCAGATGAAATGACATTTAGCCTCTGCATATTCAATAGTTTCTTTATCATTTTAATGAGTGAAGACAATGAAACCAATAGTCCATTTAAAATTTTCACTGGAATTTGCCAGCCTGTACAGATACTCAATGAACAATGAGTATATGAAGCAACAACAATTAAAAGATGCCTGCCTCAATGGGTGATTTTCCACTTTGCAAAGTTCTCCATTTCACAAAGAACAATCTGTTTTTAAAAAGATACTCACCTGAACCGGGATATGCCAAAGAAAATTTTCTTTGTTGAAAACGGAAAAAGATTTGTATTATTGATAGAATAAACAGAGAAGTTTAGCTTTTAGAGTCTATTGATGAAATATTTTTTTCTGCATCTGAGCTTATGCTGCAGATCATTAGATACCATAAATATACACGCCCGAACAGGGACTTGAACCCTGGACCCTCAGATTAAAAGTCTGATGCTCTACCGACTGAGCTATCCAGGCTCTGGTAGGAAAGTGATGCCAGTTTAGAAGGTTTTGCAAACTATAAAAAAGGGAAAATTTTAGTACGCAAAAATGGAAAAAGATCTGTGTTACTTAAAGTATAAACTGAGAAGTTTGACTTGTAGGACCTCTTGACAAAACACAAATGATATGCCTCTAGGTTTACAGTGCAGATCATTAGATGCCATCAATATTAGCACCCTTCAAAAATGTCTTTCCATTCTAATAGATGAAGAAAATTGATTTGTTACTAGTCTAATTGAAATGCTGTGTGCCTCTCACAGTACGATGAATTTGAGTCTCTGATGAAATGTAGCCTTCCAGATTTAATTTTTAACTGTACTACTTGGCGGTGATTTAATTACTGCCTAAATATGTTAATGTCTGCCAATTAAAAAGAGATCAAGTAGAGTCCAATGTAAAATGAGGCCAAATGATTGTCTATTATGTGGATATTTGAAATGTGACAAATAATGTACAGACTTTTCTTGGCTCAAAACATATTCTCCCTAGCTCATGTGATGAGGCTAAAATGAACCTAAATACTGAAGGAAAGAAGAATTAAATAAAGTTTTGCAGTTGTAAAACATTTGTTTCTGGAGATTATTTCAGATGAAATGACATTTAGCCTCTGCATATTCAATAGTTTCTTTATCATTTTAATGAGTGAAGACAATGAAACCAATGGTCCATTTAAAATTTTCACTGGAATTTGCCAGCCTGTACAGATACTCAATGAACAATGAGTATATGAAGCAACAACAATTAAAAGATGCCTGCCTCAATGGGTGATTTTCCACTTTGCAAAGTTCTCCATTTCACAAAGAACAATCTGTTTTTAAAAAGATACTCACCTGAACCGGGATATGCCAAAGAAAATTTTCTTTGTTGAAAACGGAAAAAGATTTGTATTATTGATAGAATAAACAGAGAAGTTTAGCTTTTAGAGTATCTTGATGAAATATTTTTTTCTGCATCTGAGCTTATGCTGCAGATCATTAGATACCATAAATATACACGCCCGAACAGGGACTTGAACCCTGGACCCTCAGATTAAAAGTCTGATGCTCTACCGACTGAGCTATCCAGGCTCTGATGTTCTCATTGTGCCATCCCAGAAAGTAATATTTAACTTGGAAAAGCTGTTTATTAAACGCACAACAGTATTGTTTAAAAGGATCTCGCCTGATCAGGCACTTGAACCCTGGACCCTCAGATTAAAAGTCTGATGCTCTACCGACTGAGCTACCCAGGCTCTAATGTTCTCGTTGTGCCATCCCAGAAAGTAATATTTTCCTTAGAAAAGCTGTTTATTAAACGCACAACAGTATTGTTTAAAAAGATCTCGCCCGATCAGGGACTTGAACCCTGGACCCTCAGATTAAAAGTCTGATGCTCTACCGACTGAGCTATCCAGGCTCTGGTAGGAAAGTGATGCCAGTTTAGAAGGTTTTGCAAACTATAAAAAAGGGAAAATTTTAGTACGCAAAAATGGAAAAAGATCTGTGTTACTGAAAGTATAAACTGAGAAGTTTGACTTGTAGGACCTCTTGACAAAACACAAATGATATGCCTCTAGGTTTACAGTGCAGATCATTAGATGCCATCAATATTAGCACCCTTCAAAAATGTCTTTCCATTCTAATAGATGGAGAAAATTGATTTGTTACTAGTCTAATTGAAATGCTGTGTGCCTCTCACAGTACGATGAATTTGAGTCTCTGATGAAATGTAGCCTTCCAGATTTAATTTTTAACTGTACTACTTGGCGATGATTTAATTACTGCCTAAAGATGTTAATGTCTGCCAATTGAAAAGAGATCAAGTAGAGTCCAATGTAAAATGAGGCCAAATGATTGTCTATTATGTGGATATTTGAAATGTGACAAATAATGTAAAGACTTTTCTTGGCTCAAAACATATTCTCCCTAGCTCATGTGATGAGGCTAAAACGAACCTAAATACTGAAGGAAAGAAGAATTAAATAAAGTTTTGCAGTTGTAAAACATTTGTTTCTGGAGATTATTTCAGATGAAATGACATTTAGCCTCTGCATATTCAATAGTTTCTTTATCATTTTAATGAGTGAAGACAATGAAACCAATAGTCCATTTAAAATTTTCACTGGAATTTGCCAGCCTGTACAGATACTCAATGAACAATGAGTATATGAAGCAACAACAATTAAAAGATGCCTGCCTCAATGGGTGATTTTCCACTTTGCAAAGTTCTCCATTTCACAAAGAACAATCTGTTTTTAAAAAGATACTCACCTGAACCGGGATATGCCAAAGAAAATTTTCTTTGTTGAAAACGGAAAAAGATTTGTATTATTGATAGAATAAACAGAGAAGTTTAGCTTTTAGAGTCTATTGATGAAATATTTTTTTCTGCATCTGAGCTTATGCTGCAGATCATTAGATACCATAAATATACACGCCCGAACAGGGACTTGAACCCTGGACCCTCAGATTAAAAGTCTGATGCTCTACCGACTGAGCTATCCAGGCTCTGATGTTCTCATTGTGCCATCCCAGAAAGTAATATTTTACTTGGAAAAGCTGTTTATTAAACGCACAACAGTATTGTTTAAAAGGCTCTCGCCCGAACAGGGACTTGAACCCTGGACCCTCAGATTAAAAGTCTGATGCTCTACCGACTGAGCTATCCAGGCTCTGATGCTCTCTTTGTGCCATCCCAGAAAGTAATATTTTACTTAGAAAAGCTGTTTATTAAACGCATAACAGTATTGTTTAAAAAGATCTCGCCCGAAAAGGGACTTGAACCCTGGACACTCAGATTAAAAGTATGATGCTCTACCGACTGAGCTATCCAGGCTCTGGTAGGAAAGTGATGACCGTTTAAAAGGTTTTGCAAACTATAAAAAAGGGAAAATTTTAGTACGCAAAAATGGAAAAAGATCTGTGTTACTGAAAGTATAAACTGAGAAGTTTGACTTGTAGGACCTCTTGACAAAACACAAATGATATGCCTCTAGGTTTACAGTGCAGATCATTAGATGCCATCAATATTAGCACCCTTCAAAAATGTCTTTCCATTCTAATAGATGAAGAAAATTGATTTGTTACTAGTCTAATTGAAATGCTGTGTGCCTCTCACAGTACGATGAATTTGAGTCTCTGATGAAATGTAGCCTTCCAGATTTAATTTTTAACTGTACTACTTGGCGATGATTTAATTACTGCCTAAAGATGTTAATGTCTGCCAATTGAAAAGAGATCAAGTAGAGTCCAATGTAAAATGAGGCCAAATGATTGTCTATTATGTGGTTATTTGAAATTTGACAAATAATGTACAGACTTTTCTTGGCTCAAAACATATTCTCCCTAGCTCATGTGATGAGGCTAAAACGAACCTAAATACTGGAGCAAAGAAGAATTAAATAAAGTTTTGCAGTTGTAAAACATTTGTTTCTGGAGATTATTTCAGATGAAATGACATTTAGCCTCTGCATATTCAATAGTTTCTTTATCATTTTAATGAGTGAAGACAATGAAACCAATAGTCCATTTAAAATTTTCACTGGAATATGCCAGCCTGTACAGATACTCAATGAACAATGAGTATATGAAGGAAACAACAATTAAAAGATGCCTGCCTCAATGGGTGATTTTCCACTTTGCAAAGTTCTCCATTTTACAAATAACAATCTGTTTTTAAAAAGATACTCACCTGAACCGGGATATGCCAAAGAAAATTTTCTTTGTTGAAAACGGAAAAAGATTTGTATTATTGATAGAATAAACAGAGAAGTTTAGCTTTTAGAGTCTATTGATGAAATATTTTTTTCTGCATCTGAGCTTATGCTGCAGATCATTAGATACCATAAATATACACGCTCGAACAGGGACTTGAACCCTGGACCCTCAGATTAAAAGTCTGATGCTCTACCGACTGAGCTATCCAGGCTCTGATGTTCTCATTGTGCCATCCCAGAAAGTAATATTTTACTTGGAAAAGCTGTTTATTAAACGCACAACAGTATTGTTTAAAAGGAACTCGCCCAAACAGGGACTTGAACCCTGGACCCTCAGATTAAAAGTCTGATGCTCTACCGACTGAGCTATCCAGGCTCTGATGCTCTCATTTTGCCATCTTAGAAAGTAATATTTTACTTAGAAAAGCTGTTTATTAAACGCACAACAGTATTGTTTAAAAAGATCTCGCCCGAAAAGGGACTTGAACCCTGGACACTCAGATTAAAAGTCTGATGCTCTACCGACTGAGCTATCCAGGCTCTGGTAGAAAAGTGATGACAGTTTAGAAGGTTTTGCAAACTATAAAAAAGGGAAAATTTTAGTACGCAAAAATGGAAAAAGATCTGTGTTACTGAAAGTATAAACTGAGAAGTTTGACTTGTAGGACCTCTTGACAAAACACAAATGATATGCCTCTAGGTTTACAGTGCAGATCATTAGATGCCATCAATATTAGCACCCTTCAAAAATGTCTTTCCATTCTAATAGATGAAGAAAATTGATTTGTTACTAGTCTAATTGAAATGCTGTGTGCCTCTCACAGTACGATGAATTTGAGTCTCTGATGAAATGTAGCCTTCCAGATTTAATTTTTAACTGTACTACTTGGCGATGATTTAATTACTGCCTAAAGATGTTAATGTCTGCAAATTGAAAAGAGATCAAGTAGAGTCCAATGTAAAATGAGGCCAAATGATTGTCTATTATGTGGTTATTTGAAATTTGACAAATAATGTACAGACTTTTCTTGGCTCAAAACATATTCTCCCTAGCTCATGTGATGAGGCTAAAACGAACCTAAATACTGGAGCAAAGAAGAATTAAATAAAGTTTTGCAGTTGTAAAACATTTGTTTCTGGAGATTATTTCAGATGAAATGACATTTAGCCTCTGCATATTCAATAGATTCTTTATCATTTTAATGAGTGAAGACAATGAAACCAATAGTCCATTTAAAATTTTCACTGGAATTTGCCAGCCTGTACAGATACTCAGTGAACAATGAGTATATGAAGGAAACAACAATTAAAAGATGCCTGCCTCAATGGGTGATTTTCCACTTTGCAAAGTTCTCCATTTCACAAAGAACAATCTTTTTTTTTTAATAAGATACTCACCTGAACCGGGATATGCCAAAGAAAATTTTCTTTGTTGAAAACGGAAAAAGATTTGTATTATTGATAGAATAAACAGAGAAGTTTAGCTTTTAGAGTCTCTTGATGAAATATTTTTTTCTGCATCTGAGCTTATGCTGCAGATCATTATATACCATAAATATACACACCTAAACAGGGACTTGAACCCTGGACCCTCAGATTAAAAGCCTGATGCTCTACCGACTGAGCTATCCAGGCTCTGATGTTCTCACTGTGCCACCCCAGAAAGTAATATTTTACTTGGAAAAGCTGTTTATTAAACGCACAACAGTATTGTTTAAAAGGATCTCGCCCAAACAGGGACTTGAACCCAGGACCCTCAGATTAAAAGTCTGATGCTCTACCGACTGAGCTATCCAGGCTCTGATGGTCTCATTGTGCCATCCCAGAAAGTAATATTTTACTTAAAAAAGCTGTTTATTAAACGCACAACAGTATTGTTTAAAAAGATCTCGCCCGAAAAGGGACTTGAACCCTGGACCCTCAGATTAAAAGTCTGATGCTCTACTGACTGAGCTATCCAGGCTCTGGTAGGAAAGTGATGACAGTTTAGAAGGTTTTGCAAACTATAAAAAAGGGAAAATTTTAGTACGCAAAAATGGAAAAAGATCTGTGTTACTGAAAGTATAAACTGAGAAGTTTGACTTGTAGGACCTCTTGACAAAACACAAATGATATGCCTCTAGGTTTACAGTGCAGATCATTAGATGCCATCAATATTAGCAACCTTCAAAAATGTCTTTCCATTCTAATAGATGAAGAAAATCGATTTGTTACTAGTCTAATTGAAATGCTGTGTGCCTCTCACAGTACGATGAATTTGAGTCTCTGATGAAATGTAGCCTTCCAGATTTAATTTTTAACTGTACTACTTGGCGATGATTTAATTACTGCCTAAAGATGTTAATGTCTGCCAATTAAAAAGAGATCAAGTAGAGTCCAATGTAAAATGAGGCCAAATGATTGTCTATTATGTGGATATTTGAAATGTGACAAATAATGTACAGACTTTTCTTGGCTCAAAACATATTCTCCCTAGCTCATGTGATGAGGCTAAAACGAACCTAAATACTGAAGGAAAGAAGAATTAAATAAAGTTTTGCAGTTGTAAAACATTTGTTTCTGGAGATTATTTCAGATGAAATGACATTTAGCCTCTGCATATTCAATAGTTTTTTTATCATTTTAATGAGTGAAGACAATGAAACCAATAGTCCATTTAAAATTTTCACTGGAATTTGCCAGCCTGTACAGATACTCAATAAACAATGAGTATATGAAGCAACAACAATTAAAAGATGCCTGCCTCAATGGGTGATTTTCCACTTTGCAAAGTTCTCCATTTCACAAAGAACAATCTGTTTTTAAAAAGATACTCACCTGAAGCGGGATATGCCAAAGAAAATTTTCTTTGTTTAAAACGGAAAAAGAGTTGTATTATTGATAGAATAAACAGAGAAGTTTAGCTTTTAGAGTCTCTTGATGAAATATTTTTTTCTGCATCTGAGCTTATGCAGATCATTAGATACCATAAATATACACGCCCGAACAGGGACTTGAATCCTGGACCCTCAGATTAAAAGTCTGATGCTCAACCGACTGAGCTATCCAGGCTCTGATGCTCGCATTGTGCCATCCCAGAAAGTAATATTTTACTTAGAAAAGCTGTTTATTAAATGCACAACAGTATTGTTTAAAAGGATCTCGCCCGAACAGGGACTTGAACCCTGGACCCTCAGATTAAAAGTCTGATGCTCAACCGACTGAGCTATCCAGGCTCTGATGCTCTCATTGTGCCATCCCAGAAAGTAATATTTTACTTAGAAAAGCTGTTTATTAAATGCACAACAGTATTGTTTAAAAGGATCTCGCCCGAACAGGGACTTGAACCCTGGACCCTCAGATTAAAAGTCTGATGCTCTACCGACTGAGCTATCCAGGCTCTGATGCTCTCATTGTGCCATCCCAGAAAGTAATATTTTACTTAGAAAAGCTGTTTATTAAACGCACAACAGTATTGTTTAAAAGAATCTCGCCCGAACAGGGACTTAAACCCTGGACCCTCAGATTAAAAGTCTGATGCTCTACCGACTGAGCTATCCAGGCTCTGGTAGGAAAGTGATGCCAGTTTAGAAGGTTTTGCAAACTATAAAAAAGGGAAAATTTTAGTACGCAAAAATGAAAAAAAAGGTCTGTGTTACTGAAAGTATAAACTGAGAAGTTTGACTTGTAGGACCTCTTGACAAAACAAAAATGATATGCCTCTAGGTTTACAGTGCAGATCATTAGATGCCATCAATATTAGCACCCTTCAAAAATTTCTTTCCGTTCTAATAGATGGAGAAAATTGATTTGTTACTAGTCTAATTGAAATGCTGTGTGCCTCTCACAGTACGATGAATTTGAGTCTCTGATGAAATGTAGCCTTCCAGATTTAATTTTTAACTGTACTACTTGGCGATGATTTAATTACTGCCTAAAGATGTTAATGTCTGCCAATTGAAAAGAGATCAAGTAGAGTCCAATGTAAAATGAGGCCAAATGATTGTCTATTATGTGTATATTTTAAATGTGACAAATAATGTAAAGACTTTTCTTGGCTCAAAACATATTCTCCCTAGCTCATGTGATGAGGCTAAAACGAACCTAAATACTGAAGGAAAGAAGAATTAAATAAAGTTTTGCTGTTGTAAAACATTTGTTTCTGGAGATTATTTCAGATGAAATTACATTTAGCCTCTGCATATTCAATAGTTTCTTTATCATTTTAATGAGTGAAGACAATGAAACCAATAGTCCATTTAAAATTTTCACTGGAATTTGCCAGCCTGTACAGAACAATGAGTATATGAAGCAACAACAATTAAAAGATGCCTGCCTCAATGGGTGATTTTCCACTTTGCAAAGTTCTCCATTTCACAAAGAACAATCTGTTTTTAAAAAGATACTCACCTGAACCGGGATATGCCAAAGAAAATTTTCTTTGTTGAAAACGGAAAAAGATTTGTATTATTGATAGAATAAACAGAGAAGTTTAGCTTTTAGAGTCTCTTGATGAAATATTTTTTTCTGCATCTGAGCTTATGCTGCAGATCATTAGATACCATAAATATACACGCCCGAACAGGGACTTGAACACTGGACCCTCAGATTAATAGTCTGATGCTCTACCGACTGAGCTATCCAGGCTCTGATGTTCTCATTGTGCCATCCCAGAAAGTAATATTTTACTTGGAAAAGCTGTTTATTAAACGCACAACAGTATTGTTTAAAAGGATCTCGCCCGAACAGGGACTTGAACCCTGGACCCTCAGATTAAAAGTCTGATGCTCTACCGACTGAGCTATCCAGGCTCTGATGCTCTCATTGTGCCATCCCAGAAAGTAATATTTTACTTAGAAAAGCTGTTTATTAAATGCACAACAGTATTGTTTAAAAGGATCTGGCCCAAACAGGGACTTGAACACTGGACCCTCAGATTAAAAGTCTGATGCTCTACCGACTGAGCTATCCAGGCTCTGATGCTCTCATTGTGCCATCCCAGAAAGTAATATTTTACTTAGAAAAGCTGTTTATTAAATGCACAACAGTATTGTTTAAAAGGATCTCACCCGAAAAGGGACTTGAACCCTGGACCCTCAGATTAAAAGTCTGATGCTCTACCGACTGAGCTATCCAGGCTCTGATGCTCTCATTGTGCCATCCCAGAAAGTAATATTTTACTTAGAAAAGCTGTTTATTAAACGCATAAAAGTATTGTTTAAAAAGATCTCGCCCGAAAAGGGACTTGAACCCTGGACACTCAGATTAAAAGTATGATGCTCTACCGACTGAGCTATCCAGGCTCTGGTAGGAAAGTGATGACAGTTTAGAAGGTTTTGCAAACTATAAAAAAGGGAAAATTTTAGTACGCAAAAATGGAAAAAGATCTGTGTTACTGAAAGTATAAACTGAGAAGTTTGACTTGTAGGACCTCTTGACAAAACACAAATGATATGCCTCTAGGTTTACAGTGCAGATCATTAGATGCCATCAATATTAGCACCCTTCAAAAATGTCTTTCCATTCTAATAGATGAAGAAAATTGATTTGTTACTAGTCTAATTGAAATGCTGTGTGCCTCTCACAGTACGATGAATTTGAGTCTCTGATGAAATGTAGCCTTCCAGATTTAATTTTTAACTGTACTACTTGGCGATGATTTAATTACTGCCTAAAGATGTTAATGTCTGCCAATTGAAAAGAGATCAAGTAGAGTCCAATGTAAAATGAGGCCAAATGATTGTCTATTATGTGGTTATTTGAAATTTGACAAATAATGTACAGACTTTTCTTGGCTCAAAACATATTCTCCCTAGCTCATGTGATGAGGCTAAAACGAACCTAAATACTGAAGGAAAGAAGAATTAAATAAAGTTTTGCAGTTGTAAAACATTTGTTTCTGGAGATTATTTCAGATGAAATGACATTTAGCCTCTGCATATTCAATAGATTCTTTATCATTTTAATGAGTGAAGACAATGAAACCAATAGTCCATTTAAAATTTTCACTGGAATTTGCCAGCCTGTACAGATACTCAGTGAACAAAGAGTATATGAAGGAAACAACAATTAAAAGATGCCTGCCTCAATGGGTGATTTTCCACTTTGCAAAGTTCTCCATTTTACAAATAACAATCTGTTTTTAAAAAGATACTCACCTGAACCGGGATATGCCAAAGAAAATTTTCTTTGTTGAAAACGGAAAAAGATTTGTATTATTGATAGAATAAACAGAGAAGTTTAGCTTTTAGAGTCTCTTGATGAAATATTTTTTTCTGCATCTGAGCTTATGCTGCAGATCATTAGATACCATAAATAGACACACCCGAACAAGGACTTGAACCCTGGACCCTCAGGTTAAAAGCCTGATGCTCTACCGACTGAGCTATCCAGGCTCTGATGTTCTCATTGTGCCACCCCAGAAAGTAATATTTTACTTGGAAAAGCTGTTTATTAAACGCACAACAGTATTGTTTAAAAGGATCTCGCCCAAACAGGGACTTGAACCCAGGACCCTCAGATTAAAAGTCTGATGCTCTACCGACTGAGCTATCCAGGCTCTGATGGTCTCATTGTGCCATCCCAGAAAGTAATATTTTACTTAAAAAAGCTGTTTATTAAACGCACAACAGTATTGTTTAAAAAGATCTCGCCCGAAAAGGGACTTGAACCCTGGACCCTCAGATTAAAAGTCTGATGCTCTACTGACTGAGCTATCCAGGCTCTGGTAGGAAAGTGATGACAGTTTAGAAGGTTTTGCAAACTATAAAAAAGGGAAAATTTTAGTACGCAAAAATGGAAAAAGATCTGTGTTACTGAAAGTATAAACTGAGAAGTTTGACTTGTAGGACCTCTTGACAAAACACAAATGATATGCCTCTAGGTTTACAGTGCAGATCATTAGATGCCATCAATATTAGCAACCTTCAAAAATGTCTTTCCATTCTAATAGATGAAGAAAATCGATTTGTTACTAGTCTAATTGAAATGCTGTGTGCCTCTCACAGTACGATGAATTTGAGTCTCTGATGAAATGTAGCCTTCCAGATTTAATTTTTAACTGTACTACTTGGCGATGATTTAATTACTGCCTAAAGATGTTAATGTCTGCCAATTAAAAAGAGATCAAGTAGAGTCCAATGTAAAATGAGGCCAAATGATTGTCTATTATGTGGATATTTGAAATGTGACAAATAATGTACAGACTTTTCTTGGCTCAAAACATATTCGCCCTAGCTCATGTGATGAGGCTAAAACGAACCTAAATACTGAAGGAAAGAAGAATTAAATAAAGTTTTGCAGTTGTAAAACATTTGTTTCTGGAGATTATTTCAGATGAAATGACATTTAGCCTCTGCATATTCAATAGTTTTTTTATCATTTTAATGAGTGAAGACAATGAAACCAATAGTCCATTTAAAATTTTCACTGGAATTTGCCAGCCTGTACAGATACTCAATGAACAATGAGTATATGAAGCAACAACAATTAAAAGATGCCTGCCTCAATGGGTGATTTTCCACTTTGCAAAGTTCTCCATTTCACAAAGAACAATCTGTTTTTAAAAAGATACTCACCTGAAGCGGGATATGCCAAAGAAAATTTTCTTTGTTTAAAACGGAAAAAGAGTTGTATTATTGATAGAATAAACAGAGAAGTTTAGCTTTTAGAGTCTCTTGATGAAATATTTTTTTCTGCATCTGAGCTTATGCAGATCATTAGATACCATAAATATACACGCCCGAACAGGGACTTGAATCCTGGACCCTCAGATTAAAAGTCTGATGCTCAACCGACTGAGCTATCCAGGCTCTGATGCTCTCATTGTGCCATCCCAGAAAGTAATATTTTACTTAGAAAAGCTGTTTATTAAATGCACAACAGTATTGTTTAAAAGGATCTCGCCCGAACAGGGACTTGAACCCTGGACCCTCAGATTAAAAGTCTGATGCTCAACCGACTGAGCTATCCAGGCTCTGATGCTCTCATTGTGCCATCCCAGAAAGTAATATTTTACTTAGAAAAGCTGTTTATTAAATGCACAACAGTATTGTTTAAAAGGATCTCACCCGAACAGGGACTTGAACCCTGGACCCTCAGATTAAAAGTCTGATGCTCTACCGACTGAGCTATCCAGGCTCTGATGCTCTCATTGTGCCATCCCAGAAAGTAATATTTTACTTAGAAAAGCTGTTTATTAAACGCACAACAGTATTGTTTAAAAAGATCTCGCCCGAACAGGGACTTGAACCCTGGACCCTTAGATTAAAAGTCTGATGCTCTACCGACTGAGCTATCCAGGCTCTGGTAGGAAAGTGATGCCAGTTTAGAAGGTTTTGCAAACTATAAAAAAGGGAAAATTTTAGTACGCAAAAATGAAAAAAAAGGTCTGTGTTACTGAAAGTATAAACTGAGAAGTTTGACTTGTAGGACCTCTTGACAAAACAAAAATGATATGCCTCTAGGTTTACAGTGCAGATCATTAGATGCCATCAATATTAGCACCCTTCAAAAATTTCTTTCCGTTCTAATAGATGGAGAAAATTGATTTGTTACTAGTCTAATTGAAATGCTGTGTGCCTCTCACAGTACGATGAATTTGAGTCTCTGATGAAATGTAGCCTTCCAGATTTAATTTTTAACTGTACTACTTGGCGATGATTTAATTACTGCCTAAAGATGTTAATGTCTGCCAATTGAAAAGAGATCAAGTAGAGTCCAATGTAAAATGAGGCCAAATGATTGTCTATTATGTGTATATTTTAAATGTGACAAATAATGTAAAGACTTTTCTTGGCTCAAAACATATTCTCCCTAGCTCATGTGATGAGGCTAAAACGAACCTAAATACTGAAGGAAAGAAGAATTAAATAAAGTTTTGCTGTTGTAAAACATTTGTTTCTGGAGATTATTTCAGATGAAATTACATTTAGCCTCTGCATATTCAATAGTTTCTTTATCATTTTAATGAGTGAAGACAATGAAACCAATAGTCCATTTAAAATTTTCACTGGAATTTGCCAGCCTTTACAGAACAATGAGTATATGAAGCAACAACAATTAAAAGATGCCTGCCTCAATGGGTGATTTTCCACTTTGCAAAGTTCTCCATTTCACAAAGAACAATCTGTTTTTAAAAAGATACTCACCTGAACCGGGATATGCCAAAGAAAATTTTCTTTGTTGAAAACGGAAAAAGATTTGTATTATTGATAGAATAAACAGAGAAGTTTAGCTTTTAGAGTCTCTTGATGAAATATTTTTTTCTGCATCTGAGCTTATGCTGCAGATCATTAGATACCATAAATATACACGCCCGAACAGGGACTTGAACACTGGACCCTCAGATTAAAAGTCTGATGCTCTACCGACTGAGCTATCCAGGCTCTGATGTTCTCATTGTGCCATCCCAGAAAGTAATATTTTACTTGGAAAAGCTGTTTATTAAACGCACAACAGTATTGTTTAAAAGGATCTCGCCCGAACAGGGACTTGAACCCTGGACCCTCAGATTAAAAGTCTGATGCTCTACCGACTGAACTATCCAGGCTCTGATGCTCTCATTGTGCCATCCCAGAAAGTAATATTTTACTTAGAAAAGCTGTTTATTAAATGCACAACAGTATTGTTTAAAAGGATCTGGCCCAAACAGGGACTTGAACACTGGACCCTCAGATTAAAAGTCTGATGCTCTACCGACTGAGCTATCCAGGCTCTGATGCTCTCATTGTGCCATCCCAGAAAGTAATATTTTACTTAGAAAAGCTGTTTATTAAATGCACAACAGTATTGTTTAAAAGGATCTCACCCGAAAAGGGACTTGAACCCTGGACCCTCAGATTAAAAGTCTGATGCTCTACCGACTGAGCTATCCAGGCTCTGATGCTCTCATTGTGCCATCCCAGAAAGTAATATTTTACTTAGAAAAGCTGTTTATTAAACGCATAAAAGTATTGTTTAAAAAGATCTCGCCCGAAAAGGGACTTGAATCCTGGACACTCAGATTAAAAGTATGATGCTCTACCGACTGAGCTATCCAGGCTCTGGTAGGAAAGTGATGACAGTTTAGAAGGTTTTGCAAACTATAAAAAAGGGAAAATTTTAGTACGCAAAAATGGAAAAAGATACTCACCTGAACCGGGATATGCCAAAGAAAATTTTCTTTGTTGAAAACGGAAAAAGATTTGTATTATTGATAGAATAAACAGAGAAGTTTAGCTTTTAGAGTCTCTTGATGAAATATTTTTTTCTGCATCTGAGCTTATGCTGCAGATCATTAGATACCATAAATAGACACACCCGAACAAGGACTTGAACCCTGGACCCTCAGGTTAAAAGTCTGATGCTCTACCGACTGAGCTATCCAGGCTCTGATGTTCTCATTGTGCCACCCCAGAAAGTAATATTTTACTTGGAAAAGCTGTTTATTAAACGCACAACAGTATTGTTTAAAAGGATCTCACCCGAACAGGGACTTGAACCCAGGACCCTCAGATTAAAAGTCTGATGCTCTACCGACTGAGCTATCCAGGCTCTGATTGTCTCATTGTGCCATCCCAGAAAGTAATATTTTACTTAAAAAAGCTGTTTATTAAACGCACAACAGTATTGTTTAAAAAGATCTCGCCCGAAAAGGGACTTGAACCCTGGACCCTCAGATTAAAAGTCTGATGCTCTACTGACTGAGCTATCCAGGCTCTGGTAGAAAAGTGATGACAGTTTAGAAGGTTTTGCAAACTATAAAAAAGGGAAAATTTTAGTACGCAAAAATGGAAAAAGATCTGTGTTACTGAAAGTATAAACTGAGAAGTTTGACTTGTAGGACCTCTTGACAAAACACAAATGATATGCCTCTAGGTTTACAGTGCAGATCATTAGATGCCATCAATATTAGCACCCTTCAAAAATGTCTTTCCATTCTAATAGATGAAGAAAATCGATTTGTTACTAGTCTAATTGAAATGCTGTGTGCCTCTCACAGTACGATGAATTTGAGTCTCTGATGAAATGTAGCCTTCCAGATTTAATTTTTAACTGTACTACTTGGCGATGATTTAATTACTGCCTAAAGATGTTAATGTCTGCCAATTAAAAAGAGATCAAGTAGAGTCCAATGTAAAATGAGGCCAAATGATTGTCTATTATGTGGATATTTGAAATGTGACAAATAATGTACAGACTTTTCTTGGCTCAAAACATATTCTCCCTAGCTCATGTGATGAGGCTAAAACGAACCTAAATACTGAAGGAAAGAAGAATTAAATAAAGTTTTGCAGTTGTAAAACATTTGTTTCTGGAGATTATTTCAGATGAAATGACATTTAGCCTCTGCATATTCAATAGTTTTTTTTATCATTTTAATGAGTGAAGACAATGAAACCAATAGTCCATTTAAAATTTTCACTGGAATTTGCCAGCCTGTACAGATACTCAATGAACAATGAGTATATGAAGCAACAACAATTAAAAGATGCCTGCCTCAATGGGTGATTTTCCACTTTGCAAAGTTCTCCATTTCACAAAGAACAATCTGTTTTTAAAAAGATACTCACCTGAAGCGGGATATGCCAAAGAAAATTTTCTTTGTTTAAAACGGAAAAAGAGTTGTATTATTGATAGAATAAACAGAGAAGTTTAGCTTTTAGAGTCTCTTGATGAAATATTTTTTTCTGCATCTGAGCTTATGCAGATCATTAGATACCATAAATATACACGACCGAACAGGGACTTGAATCCTGGACCCTCAGATTAAAAGTCTGATGCTCAACCGACTGAGCTACCCAGGCTCTGATGTTTTCATTGTGCCATCCCAGAAAGTAATATTTTACTTGGAAAAGCTGTTTATTAAACGCACAACAGTATTGTTTAAAAGGATCTCGCCCGAACAGGGACTTGAACCCTGGACCCTCAGATTAAAAGTCTGATGCTCTACCGACTGAGCTATCCAGGCTCTGATGCTCTCATTGTGCCATCCCAGAAAGTAATATTTTACTTAGAAAAGCTGTTTATTAAATGCACAACAGTATTGTTTAAAAGGATCTCGCCCAAACAGGGACTTGAACACTGGACCCTCAGATTAAAAGTCTGATGCTCTACCGACTGAGCTATCCAGGCTCTGATGCTCTCATTGTGCCATCCCAGAAAGTAATATTTTACTTAGAAAAGCTGTTTATTAAATGCACAACAGTATTGTTTAAAAGGATCTCGCCCGAAAAGGGACTTGAACCCTGGACCCTCAGATTAAAAATCTGATGCTCTACCGACTGAGCTATCCAGGCTCTGATGCTCTCATTGTGCCATCCCAGAAAGTAATATTTTACTTAGAAAAGCTGTTTATTAAATGCATAACAGTATTGTTTAAAAAGATCTCGCCCGAAAAGGGACTTGAACCCTGGACACTCAGATTAAAAGTATGATGCTCTACCGACTGAGCTATCCAGGCTCTGGTAGGAAAGTGATGACAGTTTAGAAGGTTTTGCAAACTATAAAAAAGGGAAAATTTTAGTACGCAAAAATGGAAAAAGATCTGTGTTACTGAAAGTATAAACTGAGAAGTTTGACTTGTAGGACCTCTTGACAAAACACAAATGATATGCCTCTAGGTTTACAGTGCAGATCATTAGATGCCATCAATATTAGCACCCTTCAAAAATGTCTTTCCATTCTAATAGATAAAGAAAATTGATTTGTTACTAGTCTAATTGAAATGCTGTGTGCCTCTCACAGTACGATGAATTTGAGTCTCTGATGAAATGTAGCCTTCCAGATTTAATTTTTAACTGTACAACTTGGCGATGATTTAATTACTGCCTAAAGATGTTAATGTCTGCCAATTGAAAAGAGATCAAGTAGAGTCCAATGTAAAATGAGGCCAAATGATTGTCTATTATGTGGTTATTTGAAATTTGACAAATAATGTACAGACTTTTCTTGGCTCAAAACATATTCTCCCTAGCTCATGTGATGAGGCTAAAACGAACCTAAATACTGAAGGAAAGAAGAATTAAATAAAGTTTTGCAGTTGTAAAACATTTGTTTCTGGAGATTATTTCAGATGAAATGACATTTAGCCTCTGCATATTCAATAGTTTCTTTATCATTTTAATGAGTGAAGACAATGAAACCAATAGTCCATTTAAAATTTTCACTGGAATTTGCCAGCCTGTACAGATACTCAATGAACAATAAGTATATGAAGCAACAACAATTAAAAGATGCCTGCCTCAATGGGTGATTTTCCACTTTGCAAAGTTCTCCATTTCACAAAGAACAATCTGTTTTTAAAAAGATACTCACCTGAACCTGGATATGCCAAAGAAAATTTTCTTTGTTGAAAACGGAAAAAGATTTGTATTATTGATAAAATAAACAGAGAAGTTTAGCTTTTAGAGTCTCTTGATGAAATATTTTTTTCTGCATCTGAGCTTATGTTGCAGATCATTAGATACCATAAATATACACACCCGAACAGGGACTTGAACCCTGGACCCTCAGATTAAAAGTCTGATGCTCTACCGACTGAGCTATCCAGGCTCTGATGTTCTCATTGTGCCATCCCAGAAAGTAATATTTTACTTGGAAAAGCTGTTTATTAAACGCACAACAGTATTGTTTAAAAGGATCTCGCCCGAACAGGGACTTGAACCCTGGACCCCCAGATTAAAAGTCTGATGCTCTACCGACTGAACTATCCAGGCTCTGATGCTCTCATTGTGCCATCCCAGAAAGTAATATTTTACTTAGAAAAGCTGTTTATTAAATGCACAACAGTATTGTTTAAAAGGATCTGGCCCAAACAGGGACTTGAACACTGGACCCTCAGATTAAAAGTCTGATGCTCTACCGACTGAGCTATCCAGGCTCTGATGCTCTCATTGTGCCATCCCAGAAAGTAATATTTTACTTAGAAAAGCTGTTTATTAAATGCACAACAGTATTGTTTAAAAGGATCTCACCCGAAAAGGGACTTGAACCCTGGACCCTCAGATTAAAAGTCTGATGCTCTACCGACTGAGCTATCCAGGCTCTGATGCTCTCATTGTGCCATCCCAGAAAGTAATATTTTACTTAGAAAAGCTGTTTATTAAACGCATAAAAGTATTGTTTAAAAAGATCTCGCCCGAAAAGGGACTTGAATCCTGGACACTCAGATTAAAAGTATGATGCTCTACCGACTGAGCTATCCAGGCTCTGGTAGGAAAGTGATGACAGTTTAGAAGGTTTTGCAAACTATAAAAAAGGGAAAATTTTAGTACGCAAAAATGGAAAAAGATACTCACCTGAACCGGGATATGCCAAAGAAAATTTTCTTTGTTGAAAATGGAAAAAGATTTGTATTATTGATAGAATAAACAGAGAAGTTTAGCTTTTAGAGTCTCTTGATGAAATATTTTTTTCTGCATCTGAGCTTATGCTGCAGATCATTAGATACCATAAATATACATGCCCGAACAGGGACTTGAACCCTGGACCCTCATATTAAAAGTCTGATGCTCTACCGACTAAGCTATCCAGGCTCTGATGCTCTCATTGTGCCATCCCAGAAAGAAATATTTTACTTAGAAAAGCTGTTTATTAAACGCACAACAGTATTGTTTAAAAAGATCTCGCCCTAACAGGGACTTGAACCCTGGACCCTCAGATTAAAAGTCTGATGCTCTACCGACTGAGCTATCCAGGCTCTGGTAGGAAAGTGATGCCAGTTTAGAAGGTTTTGCAAACTATAAAAAAGGGAAAATTTTAGTACGCAAAAATGGAAAAAGATCTGTGTTACTGAAAGTATAAACTGACAAGTTTGACTTGTAGGACCTCTTGACAAAACACAAAGGATATGCCTCTAGGTTTACAGTGCAGATCATTAGATGCCATCAATATTAGCACCCTTCAAAAATGTCTTTCCAATCTAATAGATGAAGAAAATTAATTTGTTACTAGTCTAATTGAAATGCTGTGTGCCTCTCACAGTACGATGAATTTGAGTCTCTGATGAAATGTAGCCTTCCAGATTTAATTTTTAACTGTACTACTTGGCGATGATTTAATTACTGCCTAAAGATGTTAATGTCTGCCAATTGAAAAGAGATCAAGTAGAGTCCAATGTAAAATGAGGCCAAATGATTGTCTATTATGTGGATATTTGAAATGTGACAAATAATGTAAAGACTTTTCTTGGCTCAAAACATATTCTCCCTAGCTCATGTGATGAGGCTAAAACGAACCTAAATACTGGAGCAAAGAAGAATTAAATAAAGTTTTGCAGTTGTAAAACATTTGTTTCTGGAGATTATTTCAGATGAAATGACATTTAGCCTCTGCATATTCAATAGATTCTTTATCATTTTAATGAGTGAAGACAATGAAACCAATAGTCCATTTAAAATTTTCACTGGAATTTGCCAGCCTGTACAGATACTCAGTGAACAATGAGTATATGAAGGAAACAACAATTAAAAGATGCCTGCCTCAATGGGTGATTTTCCACTTTGCAAAGTTCTCCATTTTACAAATAACAATCTGTTTTTAAAAAGATACTCACCTGAACCGGGATATGCCAAAGAAAATTTTCTTTGTTGAAAACGGAAAAAGATTTGTATTATTGATAGAATAAACAGAGAAGTTTAGCTTTTAGAGTCTCTTGATGAAATATTTTTTTCTGCATCTGAGCTTATGCTGCAGATCATTAGATACCATAAATAGACACACCCGAACAAGGACTTGAACCCTGGACCCTCAGGTTAAAAGTCTGATGCTCTACCGACTGAGCTATCCAGGCTCTGATGTTCTCATTGTGCCACCCCAGAAAGTAATATTTTACTTGGAAAAGCTGTTTATTAAACGCACAACAGTATTGTTTAAAAGGATCTCACCCGAACAGGGACTTGAACCCAGGACCCTCAGATTAAAAGTCTGATGCTCTACCGACTGAGCTATCCAGGCTCTGATTGTCTCATTGTGCCATCCCAGAAAGTAATATTTTACTTAAAAAAGCTGTTTATTAAACGCACAACAGTATTGTTTAAAAAGATCTCGCCCGAAAAGGGACTTGAACCCTGGACCCTCAGATTAAAAGTCTGATGCTCTACTGACTGAGCTATCCAGGCTCTGGTAGAAAAGTGATGACAGTTTAGAAGGTTTTGCAAACTATAAAAAAGGGAAAATTTTAGTACGCAAAAATGGAAAAAGATCTGTGTTACTGAAAGTATAAACTGAGAAGTTTGACTTGTAGGACCTCTTGACAAAACACAAATGATATGCCTCTAGGTTTACAGTGCAGATCATTAGATGCCATCAATATTAGCACCCTTCAAAAATGTCTTTCCATTCTAATAGATGAAGAAAATCGATTTGTTACTAGTCTAATTGAAATGCTGTGTGCCTCTCACAGTACGATGAATTTGAGTCTCTGATGAAATGTAGCCTTCCAGATTTAATTTTTAACTGTACTACTTGGCGATGATTTAATTACTGCCTAAAGATGTTAATGTCTGCCAATTAAAAAGAGATCAAGTAGAGTCCAATGTAAAATGAGGCCAAATGATTGTCTATTATGTGGATATTTGAAATGTGACAAATAATGTACAGACTTTTCTTGGCTCAAAACATATTCTCCCTAGCTCATGTGATGAGGCTAAAACGAACCTAAATACTGAAGGAAAGAAGAATTAAATAAAGTTTTGCAGTTGTAAAACATTTGTTTCTGGAGATTATTTCAGATGAAATGACATTTAGCCTCTGCATATTCAATAGTTTTTTTTATCATTTTAATGAGTGAAGACAATGAAACCAATAGTCCATTTAAAATTTTCACTGGAATTTGCCAGCCTGTACAGATACTCAATGAACAATGAGTATATGAAGCAACAACAATTAAAAGATGCCTGCCTCAATGGGTGATTTTCCACTTTGCAAAGTTCTCCATTTCACAAAGAACAATCTGTTTTTAAAAAGATACTCACCTGAAGCGGGATATGCCAAAGAAAATTTTCTTTGTTTAAAACGGAAAAAGAGTTGTATTATTGATAGAATAAACAGAGAAGTTTAGCTTTTAGAGTCTCTTGATGAAATATTTTTTTCTGCATCTGAGCTTATGCAGATCATTAGATACCATAAATATACACGACCGAACAGGGACTTGAATCCTGGACCCTCAGATTAAAAGTCTGATGCTCAACCGACTGAGCTACCCAGGCTCTGATGTTTTCATTGTGCCATCCCAGAAAGTAATATTTTACTTGGAAAAGCTGTTTATTAAACGCACAACAGTATTGTTTAAAAGGATCTCGCCCGAACAGGGACTTGAACCCTGGACCCTCAGATTAAAAGTCTGATGCTCTACCGACTGAGCTATCCAGGCTCTGATGCTCTCATTGTGCCATCCCAGAAAGTAATATTTTACTTAGAAAAGCTGTTTATTAAATGCACAACAGTATTGTTTAAAAGGATCTCGCCCAAACAGGGACTTGAACACTGGACCCTCAGATTAAAAGTCTGATGCTCTACCGACTGAGCTATCCAGGCTCTGATGCTCTCATTGTGCCATCCCAGAAAGTAATATTTTACTTAGAAAAGCTGTTTATTAAATGCACAACAGTATTGTTTAAAAGGATCTCGCCCGAAAAGGGACTTGAACCCTGGACCCTCAGATTAAAAATCTGATGCTCTACCGACTGAGCTATCCAGGCTCTGATGCTCTCATTGTGCCATCCCAGAAAGTAATATTTTACTTAGAAAAGCTGTTTATTAAACGCATAACAGTATTGTTTAAAAAGATCTCGCCCGAAAAGGGACTTGAACCCTGGACACTCAGATTAAAAGTATGATGCTCTACCGACTGAGCTATCCAGGCTCTGGTAGGAAAGTGATGACAGTTTAGAAGGTTTTGCAAACTATAAAAAAGGGAAAATTTTAGTACGCAAAAATGGAAAAAGATCTGTGTTACTGAAAGTATAAACTGAGAAGTTTGACTTGTAGGACCTCTTGACAAAACACAAATGATATGCCTCTAGGTTTACAGTGCAGATCATTAGATGCCATCAATATTAGCACCCTTCAAAAATGTCTTTCCATTCTAATAGATAAAGAAAATTGATTTGTTACTAGTCTAATTGAAATGCTGTGTGCCTCTCACAGTACGATGAATTTGAGTCTCTGATGAAATGTAGCCTTCCAGATTTAATTTTTAACTGTACAACTTGGCGATGATTTAATTACTGCCTAAAGATGTTAATGTCTGCCAATTGAAAAGAGATCAAGTAGAGTCCAATGTAAAATGAGGCCAAATGATTGTCTATTATGTGGTTATTTGAAATTTGACAAATAATGTACAGACTTTTCTTGGCTCAAAACATATTCTCCCTAGCTCATGTGATGAGGCTAAAACGAACCTAAATACTGAAGGAAAGAAGAATTAAATAAAGTTTTGCAGTTGTAAAACATTTGTTTCTGGAGATTATTTCAGATGAAATGACATTTAGCCTCTGCATATTCAATAGTTTCTTTATCATTTTAATGAGTGAAGACAATGAAACCAATAGTCCATTTAAAATTTTCACTGGAATTTGCCAGCCTGTACAGATACTCAATGAACAATAAGTATATGAAGCAACAACAATTAAAAGATGCCTGCCTCAATGGGTGATTTTCCACTTTGCAAAGTTCTCCATTTCACAAAGAACAATCTGTTTTTAAAAAGATACTCACCTGAACCTGGATATGCCAAAGAAAATTTTCTTTGTTGAAAACGGAAAAAGATTTGTATTATTGATAAAATAAACAGAGAAGTTTAGCTTTTAGAGTCTCTTGATGAAATATTTTTTTCTGCATCTGAGCTTATGTTGCAGATCATTAGATACCATAAATATACACACCCGAACAGGGACTTGAACCCTGGACCCTCAGATTAAAAGTCTGATGCTCTACCGACTGAGCTATCCAGGCTCTGATGTTCTCATTGTGCCATCCCAGAAAGTAATATTTTACTTGGAAAAGCTGTTTATTAAACGCACAACAGTATTGTTTAAAAGGATCTCGCCCGAACAGGGACTTGAACCCTGGACCCTCAGATTAAAAGTCTGATGCTCTACCGACTGAACTATCCAGGCTCTGATGCTCTCATTGTGCCATCCCAGAAAGTAATATTTTACTTAGAAAAGCTGTTTATTAAATGCACAACAGTATTGTTTAAAAGGATCTGGCCCAAACAGGGACTTGAACACTGGACCCTCAGATTAAAAGTCTGATGCTCTACCGACTGAGCTATCCAGGCTCTGATGCTCTCATTGTGCCATCCCAGAAAGTAATATTTTACTTAGAAAAGCTGTTTATTAAATGCACAACAGTATTGTTTAAAAGGATCTCACCCGAAAAGGGACTTGAACCCTGGACCCTCAGATTAAAAGTCTGATGCTCTACCGACTGAGCTATCCAGGCTCTGATGCTCTCATTGTGCCATCCCAGAAAGTAATATTTTACTTAGAAAAGCTGTTTATTAAACGCATAAAAGTATTGTTTAAAAAGATCTCGCCCGAAAAGGGACTTGAATCCTGGACACTCAGATTAAAAGTATGATGCTCTACCGACTGAGCTATCCAGGCTCTGGTAGGAAAGTGATGACAGTTTAGAAGGTTTTGCAAACTATAAAAAAGGGAAAATTTTAGTACGCAAAAATGGAAAAAGATACTCACCTGAACCGGGATATGCCAAAGAAAATTTTCTTTGTTGAAAATGGAAAAAGATTTGTATTATTGATAGAATAAACAGAGAAGTTTAGCTTTTAGAGTCTCTTGATGAAATATTTTTTTCTGCATCTGAGCTTATGCTGCAGATCATTAGATACCATAAATATACATGCCCGAACAGGGACTTGAACCCTGGACCCTCATATTAAAAGTCTGATGCTCTACCGACTAAGCTATCCAGGCTCTGATGCTCTCATTGTGCCATCCCAGAAAGAAATATTTTACTTAGAAAAGCTGTTTATTAAACGCACAACAGTATTGTTTAAAAAGATCTCGCCCTAACAGGGACTTGAACCCTGGACCCTCAGATTAAAAGTCTGATGCTCTACCGACTGAGCTATCCAGGCTCTGGTAGGAAAGTGATGCCAGTTTAGAAGGTTTTGCAAACTATAAAAAAGGGAAAATTTTAGTACGCAAAAATGGAAAAAGATCTGTGTTACTGAAAGTATAAACTGACAAGTTTGACTTGTAGGACCTCTTGACAAAACACAAAGGATATGCCTCTAGGTTTACAGTGCAGATCATTAGATGCCATCAATATTAGCACCCTTCAAAAATGTCTTTCCAATCTAATAGATGAAGAAAATTAATTTGTTACTAGTCTAATTGAAATGCTGTGTGCCTCTCACAGTACGATGAATTTGAGTCTCTGATGAAATGTAGCCTTCCAGATTTAATTTTTAACTGTACTACTTGGCGATGATTTAATTACTGCCTAAAGATGTTAATGTCTGCCAATTGAAAAGAGATCAAGTAGAGTCCAATGTAAAATGAGGCCAAATGATTGTCTATTATGTGGATATTTGAAATGTGACAAATAATGTAAAGACTTTTCTTGGCTCAAAACATATTCTCCCTAGCTCATGTGATGAGGCTAAAACGAACCTAAATACTGGAGCAAAGAAGAATTAAATAAAGTTTTGCAGTTGTAAAACATTTGTTTCTGGAGATTATTTCAGATGAAATGACATTTAGCCTCTGCATATTCAATAGATTCTTTATCATTTTAATGAGTGAAGACAATGAAACCAATAGTCCATTTAAAATTTTCACTGGAATTTGCCAGCCTGTACAGATACTCAGTGAACAATGAGTATATGAAGGAAACAACAATTAAAAGATGCCTGCCTCAATGGGTGATTTTCCACTTTGCAAAGTTCTCCATTTTACAAATAACAATCTGTTTTTAAAAAGATACTCACCTGAACCGGGATATGCCAAAGAAAATTTTCTTTGTTGAAAACGGAAAAAGATTTGTATTATTGATAGAATAAACAGAGAAGTTTAGCTTTTAGAGTCTCTTGATGAAATATTTTTTTCTGCATCTGAGCTTATGCTGCAGATCATTAGATACCATAAATAGACACACCCGAACAAGGACTTGAACCCTGGACCCTCAGGTTAAAAGTCTGATGCTCTACCGACTGAGCTATCCAGGCTCTGATGTTCTCATTGTGCCACCCCAGAAAGTAATATTTTACTTGGAAAAGCTGTTTATTAAACGCACAACAGTATTGTTTAAAAGGATCTCACCCGAACAGGGACTTGAACCCAGGACCCTCAGATTAAAAGTCTGATGCTCTACCGACTGAGCTATCCAGGATCTGATGGTCTCATTGTGCCATCCCAGAAAGTAATATTTTACTTAAAAAAGCTGTTTATTAAACGCACAACAGTATTGTTTAAAAAGATCTCGCCCGAAAAGGGACTTGAACCCTGGACCCTCAGATTAAAAGTCTGATGCTCTACTGACTGAGCTATCCAGGCTCTGGTAGAAAAGTGATGACAGTTTAGAAGGTTTTGCAAACTATAAAAAAGGGAAAATTTTAGTACGCAAAAATGGAAAAAGATCTGTGTTACTGAAAGTATAAACTGAGAAGTTTGACTTGTAGGACCTCTTGACAAAACACAAATGATATGCCTCTAGGTTTACAGTGCAGATCATTAGATGCCATCAATATTAGCACCCTTCAAAAATGTCTTTCCATTCTAATAGATAAAGAAAATTGATTTGTTACTAGTCTAATTGAAATGCTGTGTGCCTCTCACAGTACGATGAATTTGAGTCTCTGATGAAATGTAGCCTTCCAGATTTAATTTTTAACTGTACAACTTGGCGATGATTTAATTACTGCCTAAAGATGTTAATGTCTGCCAATTGAAAAGAGATCAAGTAGAGTCCAATGTAAAATGAGGCCAAATGATTGTCTATTATGTGGTTATTTGAAATTTGACAAATAATGTACAGACTTTTCTTGGCTCAAAACATATTCTCCCTAGCTCATGTGATGAGGCTAAAACGAACCTAAATACTGAAGGAAAGAAGAATTAAATAAAGTTTTGCAGTTGTAAAACATTTGTTTCTGGAGATTATTTCAGATGAAATGACATTTAGCCTCTGCATATTCAATAGTTTCTTTATCATTTTAATGAGTGAAGACAATGAAACCAATAGTCCATTTAAAATTTTCACTGGAATTTGCCAGCCTGTACAGATACTCAATGAACAATAAGTATATGAAGCAACAACAATTAAAAGATGCCTGCCTCAATGGGTGATTTTCCACTTTGCAAAGTTCTCCATTTCACAAAGAACAATCTGTTTTTAAAAAGATACTCACCTGAACCTGGATATGCCAAAGAAAATTTTCTTTGTTGAAAACGGAAAAAGATTTGTATTATTGATAAAATAAACAGAGAAGTTTAGCTTTTAGAGTCTCTTGATGAAATATTTTTTTCTGCATCTGAGCTTATGTTGCAGATCATTAGATACCATAAATATACACACCCGAACAGGGACTTGAACCCTGGACCCTCAGATTAAAAGTCTGATGCTCTACCGACTGAGCTATCCAGGCTCTGATGTTCTCATTGTGCCATCCCAGAAAGTAATATTTTACTTGGAAAAGCTGTTTATTAAACGCACAACAGTATTGTTTAAAAGGATCTCGCCCGAACAGGGACTTGAACCCTGGACCCTCAGATTAAAAGTCTGATGCTCTACCGACTGAACTATCCAGGCTCTGATGCTCTCATTGTGCCATCCCAGAAAGTAATATTTTACTTAGAAAAGCTGTTTATTAAATGCACAACAGTATTGTTTAAAAGGATCTGGCCCAAACAGGGACTTGAACACTGGACCCTCAGATTAAAAGTCTGATGCTCTACCGACTGAGCTATCCAGGCTCTGATGCTCTCATTGTGCCATCCCAGAAAGTAATATTTTACTTAGAAAAGCTGTTTATTAAATGCACAACAGTATTGTTTAAAAGGATCTCACCCGAAAAGGGACTTGAACCCTGGACCCTCAGATTAAAAGTCTGATGCTCTACCGACTGAGCTATCCAGGCTCTGATGCTCTCATTGTGCCATCCCAGAAAGTAATATTTTACTTAGAAAAGCTGTTTATTAAACGCATAAAAGTATTGTTTAAAAAGATCTCGCCCGAAAAGGGACTTGAATCCTGGACACTCAGATTAAAAGTATGATGCTCTACCGACTGAGCTATCCAGGCTCTGGTAGGAAAGTGATGACAGTTTAGAAGGTTTTGCAAACTATAAAAAAGGGAAAATTTTAGTACGCAAAAATGGAAAAAGATACTCACCTGAACCGGGATATGCCAAAGAAAATTTTCTTTGTTGAAAATGGAAAAAGATTTGTATTATTGATAGAATAAACAGAGAAGTTTAGCTTTTAGAGTCTCTTGATGAAATATTTTTTTCTGCATCTGAGCTTATGCTGCAGATCATTAGATACCATAAATATACATGCCCGAACAGGGACTTGAACCCTGGACCCTCATATTAAAAGTCTGATGCTCTACCGACTAAGCTATCCAGGCTCTGATGCTCTCATTGTGCCATCCCAGAAAGAAATATTTTACTTAGAAAAGCTGTTTATTAAACGCACAACAGTATTGTTTAAAAAGATCTCGCCCTAACAGGGACTTGAACCCTGGACCCTCAGATTAAAAGTCTGATGCTCTACCGACTGAGCTATCCAGGCTCTGGTAGGAAAGTGATGCCAGTTTAGAAGGTTTTGCAAACTATAAAAAAGGGAAAATTTTAGTACGCAAAAATGGAAAAAGATCTGTGTTACTGAAAGTATAAACTGACAAGTTTGACTTGTAGGACCTCTTGACAAAACACAAAGGATATGCCTCTAGGTTTACAGTGCAGATCATTAGATGCCATCAATATTAGCACCCTTCAAAAATGTCTTTCCAATCTAATAGATGAAGAAAATTAATTTGTTACTAGTCTAATTGAAATGCTGTGTGCCTCTCACAGTACGATGAATTTGAGTCTCTGATGAAATGTAGCCTTCCAGATTTAATTTTTAACTGTACTACTTGGCGATGATTTAATTACTGCCTAAAGATGTTAATGTCTGCCAATTGAAAAGAGATCAAGTAGAGTCCAATGTAAAATGAGGCCAAATGATTGTCTATTATGTGGATATTTGAAATGTGACAAATAATGTAAAGACTTTTCTTGGCTCAAAACATATTCTCCCTAGCTCATGTGATGAGGCTAAAACGAACCTAAATACTGGAGCAAAGAAGAATTAAATAAAGTTTTGCAGTTGTAAAACATTTGTTTCTGGAGATTATTTCAGATGAAATGACATTTAGCCTCTGCATATTCAATAGTTTTTTTTATCATTTTAATGAGTGAAGACAATGAAACCAATAGTCCATTTAAAATTTTCACTGGAATTTGCCAGCCTGTACAGATACTCAATGAACAATGAGTATATGAAGCAACAACAATTAAAAGATGCCTGCCTCAATGGGTGATTTTCCACTTTGCAAAGTTCTCCATTTCACAAAGAACAATCTGTTTTTAAAAAGATACTCACCTGAAGCGGGATATGCCAAAGAAAATTTTCTTTGTTTAAAACGGAAAAAGAGTTGTATTATTGATAGAATAAACAGAGAAGTTTAGCTTTTAGAGTCTCTTGATGAAATATTTTTTTCTGCATCTGAGCTTATGCAGATCATTAGATACCATAAATATACACGACCGAACAGGGACTTGAATCCTGGACCCTCAGATTAAAAGTCTGATGCTCAACCGACTGAGCTACCCAGGCTCTGATGTTTTCATTGTGCCATCCCAGAAAGTAATATTTTACTTGGAAAAGCTGTTTATTAAACGCACAACAGTATTGTTTAAAAGGATCTCGCCCGAACAGGGACTTGAACCCTGGACCCTCAGATTAAAAGTCTGATGCTCTACCGACTGAGCTATCCAGGCTCTGATGCTCTCATTGTGCCATCCCAGAAAGTAATATTTTACTTAGAAAAGCTGTTTATTAAATGCACAACAGTATTGTTTAAAAGGATCTCGCCCAAACAGGGACTTGAACACTGGACCCTCAGATTAAAAGTCTGATGCTCTACCGACTGAGCTATCCAGGCTCTGATGCTCTCATTGTGCCATCCCAGAAAGTAATATTTTACTTAGAAAAGCTGTTTATTAAATGTACAACAGTATTGTTTAAAAGGATCTCGCCCGAAAAGGGACTTGAACCCTGGACCCTCAGATTAAACCGGGATATGCCAAAGATACCATAAATATACATGCCCGAACAGGGACTTGAACCCTGGACCCTCATATTAAAAGTCTGATGCTCTACCGACTAAGCTATCCAGGCTCTGATGCTCTCATTGTGCCATCCCAGAAAGAAATATTTTACTTAGAAAAGCTGTTTATTAAACGCACAACAGTATTGTTTAAAAAGATCTCGCCCTAACAGGGACTTGAACCCTGGACCCTCAGATTAAAAGTCTGATGCTCTACCGACTGAGCTATCCAGGCTCTGGTAGGAAAGTGATGCCAGTTTAGAAGGTTTTGCAAACTATAAAAAAGGGAAAATTTTAGTACGCAAAAATGGAAAAAGATCTGTGTTACTGAAAGTATAAACTGACAAGTTTGACTTGTAGGACCTCTTGACAAAACACAAAGGATATGCCTCTAGGTTTACAGTGCAGATCATTAGATGCCATCAATATTAGCACCCTTCAAAAATGTCTTTCCAATCTAATAGATGAAGAAAATTAATTTGTTACTAGTCTAATTGAAATGCTGTGTGCCTCTCACAGTACGATGAATTTGAGTCTCTGATGAAATGTAGCCTTCCAGATTTAATTTTTAACTGTACTACTTGGCGATGATTTAATTACTGCCTAAAGATGTTAATGTCTGCCAATTGAAAAGAGATCAAGTAGAGTCCAATGTAAAATGAGGCCAAATGATTGTCTATTATGTGGATATTTGAAATGTGACAAATAATGTAAAGACTTTTCTTGGCTCAAAACATATTCTCCCTAGCTCATGTGATGAGGCTAAAACGAACCTAAATACTGGAGCAAAGAAGAATTAAATAAAGTTTTGCAGTTGTAAAACATTTGTTTCTGGAGATTATTTCAGATGAAATGACATTTAGCCTCTGCATATTCAATAGATTCTTTATCATTTTAATGAGTGAAGACAATGAAACCAATAGTCCATTTAAAATTTTCACTGGAATTTGCCAGCCTGTACAGATACTCAGTGAACAATGAGTATATGAAGGAAACAACAATTAAAAGATGCCTGCCTCAATGGGTGATTTTCCACTTTGCAAAGTTCTCCATTTTACAAATAACAATCTGTTTTTAAAAAGATACTCACCTGAACCGGGATATGCCAAAGAAAATTTTCTTTGTTGAAAACGGAAAAAGATTTGTATTATTGATAGAATAAACAGAGAAGTTTAGCTTTTAGAGTCTCTTGATGAAATATTTTTTTCTGCATCTGAGCTTATGCTGCAGATCATTAGATACCATAAATAGACACACCCGAACAAGGACTTGAACCCTGGACCCTCAGGTTAAAAGTCTGATGCTCTACCGACTGAGCTATCCAGGCTCTGATGTTCTCATTGTGCCACCCCAGAAAGTAATATTTTACTTGGAAAAGCTGTTTATTAAACGCACAACAGTATTGTTTAAAAGGATCTCACCCGAACAGGGACTTGAACCCAGGACCCTCAGATTAAAAGTCTGATGCTCTACCGACTGAGCTATCCAGGATCTGATGGTCTCATTGTGCCATCCCAGAAAGTAATATTTTACTTAAAAAAGCTGTTTATTAAACGCACAACAGTATTGTTTAAAAAGATCTCGCCCGAAAAGGGACTTGAACCCTGGACCCTCAGATTAAAAGTCTGATGCTCTACTGACTGAGCTATCCAGGCTCTGGTAGAAAAGTGATGACAGTTTAGAAGGTTTTGCAAACTATAAAAAAGGGAAAATTTTAGTACGCAAAAATGGAAAAAGATCTGTGTTACTGAAAGTATAAACTGAGAAGTTTGACTTGTAGGACCTCTTGACAAAACACAAATGATATGCCTCTAGGTTTACAGTGCAGATCATTAGATGCCATCAATATTAGCACCCTTCAAAAATGTCTTTCCATTCTAATAGATGAAGAAAATCGATTTGTTACTAGTCTAATTGAAATGCTGTGTGCCTCTCACAGTACGATGAATTTGAGTCTCTGATGAAATGTAGCCTTCCAGATTTAATTTTTAACTGTACAACTTGGCGATGATTTAATTACTGCCTAAAGATGTTAATGTCTGCCAATTGAAAAGAGATCAAGTAGAGTCCAATGTAAAATGAGGCCAAATGATTGTCTATTATGTGGTTATTTGAAATTTGACAAATAATGTACAGACTTTTCTTGGCTCAAAACATATTCTCCCTAGCTCATGTGATGAGGCTAAAACGAACCTAAATACTGAAGGAAAGAAGAATTAAATAAAGTTTTGCAGTTGTAAAACATTTGTTTCTGGAGATTATTTTAGATGAAATGACATTTAGCCTCTGCATATTCAATAGTTTCTTTATCATTTTAATGAGTGAAGACAATGAAACCAATAGTCCATTTAAAATTTTCACTGGAATTTGCCAGCCTGTACAGATACTCAATGAACAATGAGTATATGAAGCAACAACAATTAAAAGATGCCTGCCTCAATGGGTGATTTTCCACTTTGCAAAGTTCTCCATTTCACAAAGAACAATCTGTTTTTAAAAAGATACTCACCTGAACCTGGATATGCCAAAGAAAATTTTCTTTGTTGAAAACGGAAAAAGATTTGTATTATTGATAAAATAAACAGAGAAGTTTAGCTTTTAGAGTCTCTTGATGAAATATTTTTTTCTGCATCTGAGCTTATGTTGCAGATCATTAGATACCATAAATATACACACCCGAACAGGGACTTGAACCCTGGACCCTCAGATTAAAAGTCTGATGCTCTACCGACTGAGCTATCCAGGCTCTGATGCTCTCATTGTGCCATCCCAGAAAGTAATATTTTACTTAGAAAAGCTGTTTATTAAATGCACAACAGTATTGTTTAAAAGGATCTCGCCCAAACAGGGACTTGAACACTGGACCCTCAGATTAAAAGTCTGATGCTCTACCGACTGAGCTATCCAGGCTCTGATGCTCTCATTGTGCCATCCCAGAAAGTAATATTTTACTTAGAAAAGCTGTTTATTAAATGCACAACAGTATTGTTTAAAAGGATCTCGCCCGAAAAGGGACTTGAACCCTGGACCCTTAAATTAAAAGTCTGATGCTCTACCGACTCTGGTAGGAAAGTGATGCCAGGCTCTGGTAGGAAAGTGATGCCAGTTTAGAAGGTTTTGCAAACTATAAAAAAGGGAAAATTTTAGTACGCAAAAATGAAAAAAAAGATCTGTGTTACTGAAAGTATAAACTGAGAAGTTTGACTTGTAGGACCTCTTGACAAAACAAAAATGATATGCCTCTAGGTTTACAGTGCAGATCATTAGATGCCATCAATATTAGCACCCTTCAAAAATTTCTTTCCATTCTAATAGATGGAGAAAATTGATTTGTTACTAGTCTAATTGAAATGCTGTGTGCCTCTCACAGTACGATGAATTTGAGTCTCTGATGAAATGTAGCCTTCCAGATTTAATTTTTAACTGTACTACTTGGCGATGATTTAATTACTGCCTAAAGATGTTAATGTCTGCCAATTGAAAAGAGATCAAGTAGAGTCCAATGTAAAATGAGGCCAAATGATTGTCTATTATGTGGATATTTGAAATGTGACAAATAATGTAAAGACTTTTCTTGGCTCAAAACATATTCTCCCTAGCTCATGTGATGAGGCTAAAACGAACCTAAATACTGAAGGAAAGAAGAATTAAATAAAGTTTTGCTGTTGTAAAACATTTGTTTCTGGAGATTATTTCAGATGAAATGACATTTAGCCTCTGCATATTCAATAGTTTCTTTATCATTTTAATGAGTGAAGACAATGAAACCAATAGTCCATTTAAAATTTTCACTGGAATTTGCCAGCCTGTACAGAACAATGAGTATATGAAGCAACAACAATTAAAAGATGCCTGCCTCAATGGGTGATTTTCCACTTTGCAAAGTTCTCCATTTCTCAAAGAACAATCTGTTTTTAAAAAGATACTCACCTGAACCGGGATATGCCAAAGAAAATTTTCTTTGTTGAAAACGGAAAAAGATTTGTATTATTGATAGAATAAACAGAGAAGTTTAGCTTTTAGAGTCTCTTGATGAAATATTTTTTTCTGCATCTGAGCTTATGCTGCAGATCATTAGATACCATAAATATACACGCCCGAACAGGGACTTGAACCCTGGACCCTCAGATTAAAAGTCTGATGCTCTACCGACTGAGCTATCCAGGCTCTGATGCTCTCATTGTGCCATCCCAGAAAGTAATATTTTACTTAGAAAAGCTGTTTATTAAATGCACAACAGTATTGTTTAAAAGGATCTCGCCCAAACAGGGACTTGAACCCTGGACCCTCAGATTAAAAGTCTGATGCTCTACCGACTGAGCTATGCAGGCTCTGATGCTCTCATTGTGCCATCCCAGAAAGTAATATTTTACTTAGAAAAGCGGTTTATTAAATGCACAACAGTATTGTTTAAAAGGATCTCGCCCGAAAAGGGACTTGAACCCTGGACCCTCAGATTAAAAGTCTGATGCTCTACCGACTGAGCTATCCAGGCTCTGATGCTCTCATTGTGCCATCCCAGAAAGTAATATTTTACTTAGAAAAGCTGTTTATTAAATGCACAACAGTATTGTTTAAAAAGATCATGCCCGAACAGGGACTTGAACCCTGGACCCTCAGATTAAAAGTCTGATGCTCTACCGACTGAGCTATCCAGGCTCTGATGTTCTCATTGTGCCATCCCAGAAAGTAATATTTTACTTGGAAAAGCTTTTTATTAAACGCACAACAGTATTGTTTAAAAGAATCTCGCCCGAACAGGGACTTAAACCCTGGACCCTCAGATTAAAAGTCTGATGCTCTACCGACTGAGCTATCCAGGCTCTGGTAGGAAAGTGATGCCAGTTTAGAAGGTTTTGCAAACTATAAAAAAGGGAAAATTTTAGTACGCAAAAATGGAAAAAGATCTGTGTTACTGAAAGTATAAACTGAGAAGTTTGACTTGTAGGACCTCTTGACAAAACACAAATGATATGCCTCTAGGTTTACAGTGCAGATCATTAGATGCCATCAATATTAGCACCCTTCAAAAATGTCTTTCCATTCTAATAGATGAAGAAAATTGATTTGTTACTAGTCTAATTGAAATGCTGTGTGCCTCTCACAGTACGATGAATTTGAGTCTCTGATGAAATGTAGCCTTCCAGATTTAATTTTTAACTGTACTACTTGGCGATGATTTATTTACTGCCTAAAGATGTTAATGTCTGCCAATTGAAAAGAGATCAAGTAGAGTCCACTGTAAAATGAAGCCAAATGATTGTCTATTATGTGGATATTTGAAATGTGACAAATAATGTAAAGACTTTTCTTGGCTCAAAACATATTCTCCCTAGCTCATGTGATGAGGCTAAAACGAACCTAAATACTGAAGGAAAGACGAATTAAATAAAGTTTTGCAGTTGTAAAACATTTGTTTCTGGAGATTATTTCAGATGAAATGACATTTAGCCTCTGCATATTCAATAGTTTCTTTATCATTTTAATGAGTGAAGACAATGAAACCAATAGTCCATTTAAAATTTTCACTGGAATTTGCCAGCCTGTACAGATACTCAATGAACAATGAGTATATGAAGCAACAACAATTAAAAGATGCCTGCCTCAATGGGTGATTTTCCACTTTGCAAAGTTCTCCATTTCACAAAGAACAATCTGTTTTTAAAAAGATACTCACCTGAAGCGGGATATGCCAAAGAAAATTTTCTTTGTTTAAAACGGAAAAAGAGTTGTATTATTGATAGAATAAACAGAGAAGTTTAGCTTTTAGAGTCTCTTGATGAAATATTTTTTTCTGCATCTGAGCTTATGCAGATCATTAGATACCATAAATATACACGCCCGAACAGGGACTTGAATCCTGGACCCTCAGATTAAAAGTCTGATGCTCAACCGACTGAGCTACCCAGGCTCTGATGTTCTCATTGTGCCATCCCAGAAAGTAATATTTTACTTGGAAAAGCTGTTTATTAAACGCACAACAGTATTGTTTAAAAGGATCTCGCCTGAACAGGGACTTGAACCCTGGACCCTCAGATTAAAAGTCTGATGCTCTACCGACTGAGCTATCCAGGCTCTGATGCTCTCATTGTGCCATCCCAGAAAGTAATATTTTACTTAGAAAAGCTGTTTATTAAACGCACAACAGTATTGTTTAAAAAGATCTCGCCCGAGCAGGGACTTGAACCCTGGACCCTTAAATTAAAAGTCTGATGCTCTACTGACTGAGCTATCCAGGCTCTGGTAGGAAAGTGATGCCAGTTTAGAAGGTTTTGCAAACTATAAAAAAGGGAAAATTTTAGTACGCAAAAATGAAAAAAAAGATCTGTGTTACTGAAAGTATAAACTGAGAAGTTTGACTTGTAGGACCTCTTGACAAAACAAAAATGATATAGTAATATTTTACTTGGAAAAGCTGTTTATTAAACGCAAAACAGTATTGTTTAAAAGGATCTCACCCGAACAGGGACTTGAACCCTGGACCCTCAGATTAAAAGTCTGATGCTCTACCGACTGAGCTATCCAGGCTCTGATGTTCTCATTGTGCCATCCCAGAAAGTAATATTTTACTTGGAAAAGCTGTTTATTAAACGCACAACAGTATTGTTTAAAAGGATCTCGCCCGAACAGGGACATGAACCCTGGACCCTCAGATTAAAAGTCTGATGCTCTACCGACTGAGCTATCCAGGCTCTGATGCTCTCATTGTGCCATCCCAGATAGTAATATTTTACTTAGAAAAGCTGTTTATTAAACGCAAAACAGTATTGTTTAAAAAGATCTCGCCTAAACAGGGACTTGAACCCTGGACCCTCAGATTAAAAGTCTGATGCTCTACCGACTGAGCTATCCAGGCTCTGGTAGGAAAGTGATGCCAGTGTAGAAGGTTTTGCAAACTATAAAAAAGGGAAAATTTTAGTACGCAAAAATGGAAAAAGATCTGTGTTACTGAAAGTATAAACTGAGAAGTTTGACTTGTAGGACCTCTTGACAAAACACAAATGATATGCCTCTAGGTTTACAGTGCAAATCATTAGATGCCATCAATATTAGCACCCTTCAAAAATGTCTTTCCATTCTAATAGATGGAGAAAATTGATTTGTTACTAGTCTAATTGAAATGCTGTTTGCCTCTCACAGTACGATGAATTTGAGTCTCTGATGAAATGTAGCCTTCCAGATTTAATTTTTAACTGTACTACTTGGCGATGATTTAATTACTGCCTAAAGATGTTAATGTCTGCCAATTGAAAAGAGATCAAGTAGAGTCCCATGTAAAATGATGCCAAATGATTGTCTATTATGTGGATATTTGAAATGTGACAAATAATGTAAAGACTTTTCTTGGCTCAAAACATATTCTCCCTAGCTCATGTGATGAGGCTAAAACGAACCTAAATACTGAAGGAAAGAAGAATTAAATAAAGTTTTGCAGTTGTAAAACATTTGTTTCTGGAGATTATTTCAGATGAAATGACATTTAGCCTCTGCATATTCAATAGTTTCTTTATCATTTTAATGAGTGAAGACAATGAAACCAATAGTCCATTTAAAATTTTCACTGGAATTTGCCAGCCTGTACAGATACTCAATGAACAATGAGTATATGAAGGAAACAACAATTAAAAGATGCCTGCCTCAATGGGTGATTTTCCACTCTGCAAAGTTCTCCATTTCACAAAGAACAATCTTTTTTTTAAAAAAGATACTCACCTGAACCGGGATATGCCAAAGAAAATTTTCTTTGTTGAAAACGGAAAAAGATTTGTATTATTGATAGAATAAACAGAGAAGTTTAGCTTTTAGAGTCTCTTGATGAAATATTTTTTTCTGCATCTGAGCTTATGCTGCAGATCATTAGATACCATAAATATACACGCCCGAACAGGGACTTGAACCCTGGACCCTCAGATTAAAAGTCTGATGCTCTACCGACTGAGCTATCCAAAGAAAATTTTCTTTGTTGAAAACGGAAAAATATTTGTATTATTGATAGAATAAACAGAGAAGTTTAGCTTTTAGAGTCTCGTAATGAAATATTTTTTCTGCATCTGAGCTTATGCTGCAGATCATTAGATACCATAAACATACACGCCTGAACAGGGTCTTGAACCCTGGACCCTCAGATTAAAAGTCTGATGCTCTACCGACTGAGCTATCCAGGCTCTGATGTTCTCGTTGTGCCATCCCAGAAAGTAATATTTTACTTGGAAAAGCTGTTTATTAAACGCAAAACAGTATTGTTTAAAAGGATCTCGCCCGAACAGGGACTTGAACCCTGGACCCTCAGATTAAAAGTCTGATGCTCTACCGACTGAGCTATCCAGGCTCTGATGTTCTCATTGTGCCATCCCAGAAAGTAATATTTTACTTGGAAAAGCTGTTTATTAAACGCACAACAGTATTGTTTAAAAGGATCTCGCCCGAACATGGACATGAACCCTGGACCCTCAGATTAAAAGTCTGATGCTCTACCGACTGATCTATCCAGGCTCTGTTAGGAAAGTGATGCCAGTTTAGAAGGTTTTGCAAACTATAAAAAAGGGAAAATTTTAGTACGCAAAAATGGAAAAAGATCTGTGTTACTGAAAGTATAAACTGAGAAGTTTGACTTGTAGGACCTCTTGACAAAACACAAATGATATGCCTCTAGGTTTACAGTGCAGATCATTAGATGCCATCAATATTAGCACCCTTCAAAAATGTCTTTCCATTCTAATAGATGGAGAAAATTGATTTGTTACTAGTCTAATTGAAATGCTGTGTGCCTCTCACAGTACGATGAATTTGAGTCTCTGATGAAATGTAGCCTTCCAGATTTAATTTTTAACTGTACTATTTGGCGATGATTTAATTACTGCCTAAAGATGTTAATGTCTGCCAATTGAAAAGAGATCAAGTAGAGTCCAATGTAAAATGAGGCCAAATGATTGTCTGTTATGTGGATATTTGAAATGTGACAAATAATGTAAAGACTTTTCTTGGCTCAAAACATATTCTCCCTAGCTCATGTGATGAGGCTAAAACGAACCTAAATACTGAAGGAAAGACGAATTAAATAAAGTTTTGCAGTTGTAAAACATTTGTTTCTGGAGATTATTTCAGATGAAATGACATTTAGCCTCTGCATATTCAATAGTTTCTTTATCATTTTAATGAGTGAAGACAATGAAACCAATAGTCCATTTAAAATTTTCACTGGAATTTGCCAGCCTGTACAGATACTCAATGAACAATGAGTATATGAAGCAACAACAATTAAAAGATGCCTGCCTCAATGGGTGATTTTCCACTTTGCAAAGTTCTCCATTTCACAAAGAACAATCTGTTTTTAAAAAGATACTCACCTGAACCGGGATATGCCAAAGAAAATTTTCTTTGTTGAAAACGGAAAAAGATTTGTATTATTGATAGAATAAACAGAGAAGTTTAGCTTTTAGAGTCTCTTGATGAAATATTTTTTTCTGCATCTGAGCTTATGCTGCAGATCATTAGATACCATAAATATACACGCCCGAACAGGGACTTGAACCCTGGACCCTCAGATTAAAAGTCTGATGCTCTACCGATTGAGCTATCCAGGCTCTGATGTTCTCATTGTGCCATCCCAGAAAGTAATATTTTACTTGGAAAAGCTGTTTAATAAAAGCACAACAGTATTGTTTAAAAGGATCTCGCCCGAACAGGGATTTGAACCCTGGACCCTCAGATTAAAAGTCTGATGCTCTACCGACTGAGCTATCCAGGCTCTGATGTTCTCATTGTGCCATCCCAGAAAGTAATATTTTACTTGGAAAAGCTTTTTATTAAACGCACAACAGTATTGTTTAAAAGAATCTCGCCCGAACAGGGACTTAAACCCTGGACCCTCAGATTAAAATTCTGATGCTCTACCGACTGAGCTATCCAGGCTCTGGTAGGAAAGTGATGCCAGTTTAGAAGGTTTTGCAAACTATAAAAAAGGGAAAATTTTAGTACGCAAAAATGGAAAAAGATCTGTGTTACTGAAAGTATAAACTGAGAAGTTTGACTTGTAGGACCTCTTGACAAAACACAAATGATATGCCTCTAGGTTTACAGTGCAGATCATTAGATGCCATCAATATTAGCACCCTTCAAAAATGTCTTTCCATTCTAATAGATGAAGAAAATTGATTTGTTACTAGTCTAATTGAAATGCTGTGTGCCTCTCACAGTACGATGAATTTGAGTCTCTGATGAAATGTAGCCTTCCAGATTTAATTTTTAACTGTACTACTTGGCGATGATTTAATTACTGCCTAAAGATGTTAATGTCTGCCAATTGAAAAGAGATCAAGTAGAGTCCAATGTAAAATGATGCCAAATGATTGTCTATTATGTGGATATTTGAAATGTGACAAATAATGTAAAGACTTTTCTTGGCTCAAAACATATTCACCCTAGCTCATGTGATGAGGCTAAAATGAACCTAAATACTGAAGGAAAGAAGAATTAAATAAAGTTTTGCAGTTGTAAAACATTTGTTTCTGGAGATTATTTCAGATGAAATGACATTTAGCCTCTACATATTCAATAGTTTCTTTATAATTTTAATGAGTGAAGACAATGAAACCAATAGTCCATTTAAAATTTTCACTGGAATTTGCCAGCCTGTACAGATACTCAATGAACAATGAGTATATGAAGCAACAACAATTAAAAGATGCCTGCCTCAATGGGTGATTTTCCACTTTGCAAAGTTCTCCATTTCACAAAGAACAATCTGTTTTTAAAAAGATACTCACCTGAACCGGAATATGCCAAAGAAAATTTTCTTTGTTGAAAACGGAAAAAGATTTGTATTATTGATAGAATAAACAGAGAAGTTTAGCTTTTAGAGTCTCTTGATGAAATATTTTTTTCTGCATCTGAGCTTATGCTGCAGATCATTAGATACCATAAATATACACGCCCGAACAGGAACTTGAACCCTGGACCCTTAGATTAAAAGTCTGATGCTCTACCGACTGAGCTATCCAGGCTCTGATGTTCTCATTGTGCCATCCCAGAAAGTAATATTTTACTTGGAAAAGCTTTTTATTAAACGCACAACAGTATTGTTTAAAAAGATCTCGCCCGAACAGGGACTTGAACCCTGGACCAGTGTTCCCTCTAAGCTGTGCGCACGTGCGCGCGCACACAACTCGATGAGCGTGCGCACAGACATTACAACAGAGCGCACAAAGCAGCAGTGGTCCCTTTTGCAGTTGTGGACTCAATTAATGTGTGTTCCACCCATTAACTACATTATGTGCTGTGTTTTGAATGTTTAAATCTTCAATATCTTTTTGAAGTAAAGTTAACACAAATGCTGAACGTCATTTTTCAGTTATATATAAGTGACGCACAAAAATTAAAATTTCCTTCCAAAGTTGCACAGCCAAAATCTTTTGCCGCACACAGCCTTCGTAAAATTAGAGCGAACATTGCCCTGGACCCTCAGATTAAAAGTCTGATGCTCTACCGACTGAGCTATCCAGGCTCTGGTAGGAAAGTGATGCCAGTTTAGAAGGTTTTGCAAACTATAAAAAAGGGAAAATTTTAGTACGCAAAAATGGAAAAAGATCTGTGTTACTGAAAGTATAAACTGAGAAGTTTGACTTGTAGGACCTCTTGACAAAACACAATTGATATGCCTCTAGGTTTACAGTGCAGATCATTAGATGCCATCAATATTAGCACCCTTCAAAAATGTCTTACCATTCTAATAGATGGAGAAAATTGATTTGTTACTAGTCTAATTGAAATGCTGTGTGCCTCTCACAGTACGATGAATTTGAGTCTCTGATGAAATGTAGCCTTCCAGATTTAATTTTTAACTGTACAACTTGGCGATGATTTAATTACTGCCTAAAGATGTTAATGTCTGCCAATTGAAAAGAGATCAAGTAGAGTCCAATGTAAAATGAGGCCAAATGATTGTCTATTATGTGGATATTTGAAATGTGACAAATAATGTAAAGACTTTTCTTGGCTCAAAACATATTCTCCCTAGCTCATGTGATGAGGCTAAAACGAACCTAAATACTGAAGGAAAGAAGAATTAAATAAAGTTTTGCAGTTGTACTCAATGAACAATGAGTATATGAAGCAACAACAATTAAAAGATGCCTGCCTCAATGGGTGATTTTCCACTTTGCAAAGTTCTCCATTTCACAAAGAACAATCTGTTTTTAAAAAGATACTCACCTGAACCGGGATATGCCAAAGAAAATTTTCTTTGTTGAAAACGGAAAAAGATTTGTATTATTGATAGAATAAACAGAGAAGTTTAGCTTTTAGAGTCTCGTAATGAAATATTTTTTCTGCATCTGAGCTTATGCTGCAGATCATTAGATACCATAAACATTCACGCCTGAACAAGGACTTGAACCCTGGACCCTCAGATTAAAAGTCTGATGCTCTACCGACTGAGCTATCCAGACTCTGATGTTCTCATTGTGCCATCCCAGAAAGTAATATTTTACTTGGAAAAGCTGTTTATTAAACGCACAACAGTATTGTTTAAAAGAATCTCGCCCGAACAGGGACTTAAACCCTGGACCCTCAGATTAAAAGTCTGATGCTCTACCGACTGAGCTATCCAGGCTCTGGTAGGAAAGTGATGCCAGTTTAGAAGGTTTTGCAAACTATAAAAAAGGGAAAATTTTAGTACGCAAAAATGGAAAAAGATCTGTGTTACTGAAAGTATAAACTGAGAAGTTTGACTTGTAGGACCTCTTGACAAAACACAAATGATATGCCTCTAGGTTTACAGTGCAGATCATTAGATGCCATCAATATTAGCACCCTTCAAAAATGTCTTTCCATTCTAATAGATGAAGAAAATTGATTTGTTACTAGTCTAATTGAAATGCTGTGTGCCTCTCACAGTACGATGAATTTGAGTCTCTGATGAAATGTAGCCTTCCAGATTTAATTTTTAACTGTACTACTTGGCGATGATTTAATTACTGCCTAAAGATGTTAATGTCTGCCAATTGAAAAGAGATCAAGTAGAGTCCAATGTAAAATGAGGCCAAATGATTGTCTATTATGTGGATATTTGAAATGTGACAAATAATGTACAGACTTTTCTTGGCTCAAAACATATTCTCCCTAGCTCATGTGATGAGGCTAAAACGAACCTAAATACTGAAGGAAAGAAGAATTAAATAAAGTTTTGCAGTTGTACTCAATGAACAATGAGTATATGAAGCAACAACAATTAAAAGATGCCTGCCTCAATGGGTGATTTTCCACTTTGCAAAGTTCTCCATTTCACAAAGAACAATCTGTTTTTAAAAAGATACTCACCTGAACCGGGATATGCCAAAGAAAATTTTCTTTGTTGAAAACGGAAAAAGATTTGTATTATTGATAGAATAAACAGAGAAGTTTAGCTTTTAGAGTCTCTTGATGAAATATTTTTTTCTGCATCTGAGCTTATGCTGCAGATCATTAGATACCATAAATATACACGCCCGAACAGGGACTTGAACCCTGGACCCTTAGATTAAAAGTCTGAAGCTCTACCGACTGAGCTATCCAGGCTCTGATGTTCTCATTGTGCCATCCCAGAAAGTAAGATTTTACTTGGAAAAGCTGTTTATTAAACGCACAACAGTATTGTTTAAAAGGAACTCGCCCGAACAGGGGCTTGAACCCTGGACCCTCAGATTAAAAGTCTGATGCTCTACCGACTGAGCTATCCAGGCTCTGACGCTCTCATTGTGCCATCCCAGAAAGTAATATTTTACTTAGAAAAGCTGTTTATTAAACGCACAACATTATTGTTTAAAAAGATCTCGCCCGAACAGGGACTTGAACCCTGGACCCTCAGATTAAAAGTCTGATGCTCTACCGACTGAGCTATCCAGGCTCTGGCAGGAAAGTGATGCCAGTTTAGAAGGTTCTGCAAACTATAAAAAAGGGAAAATTTTAGTATGCAAAAATGGAAAAAGATCTGTGTTACTGAAAGTATAAACTGAGAAGTTTGACTTGTAGGACCTCTTGACAAAACACAAATGATATGCCTCTAGGTTTACAGTGCAGATCATTAGATGCCATCAGTATTAGCACCCTTCAAAAATGTCTTTCCATTCTAATAGATGGAGAAAATTGATTTGTTACTAGTCTAATTGAAATGCTGTTTGCCTCTCACAGTACGATGAATTTGAGTCTCTGATGAAATGTAGCCTTCCAGATTTAATTTTTAACTGTACTACTTGGCGATGATTTAATTACTGCCTAAAGATGTTAATGTCTGCCAATTGAAAAGAGATCAAGTAGAGTCCCATGTAAAATGATGCCAAATGATTGTCTATTATGTGGATATTTGAAATGTGACAAATAATGTAAAGACTTTTCTTGGCTCAAAACATATTCTCCCTAGCTCATGTGATGAGGCTAAAACGAACCTAAATACTGAAGGAAAGAAGAATTAAATAAAGTTTTGCAGTTGTACTCAATGAACAATGAGTATATGAAGCAACAACAATTAAAAGATGCCTGCCTCAATGGGTGATTTTCCACTTTGCAAAGTTCTCCATTTCACAAAGAACAATCTGTTTTTAAAAAGATACTCACCTGAACCGGGATATGCCAAAGAAAATTTTCTTTGTTGAAAACGGAAAAAGATTTGTATTATTGATAGAATAAACAGAGAAGTTTAGCTTTTAGAGTCTCTTGATGAAATATTTTTTTCTGCATCTGAGCTTATGCTGCAGATCATTAGATACCATAAATATACACGCCCGAACAGGGACTTGAACCCTGGACCCTTAGATTAAAAGTCTGAAGCTCTACCGACTGAGCTATCCAGGCTCTGATGTTCTCATTGTGCCATCCCAGAAAGTAAGATTTTACTTGGAAAAGCTGTTTATTAAACGCACAACAGTATTGTTTAAAAGGAACTCGCCCGAACAGGGGCTTGAACCCTGGACCCTCAGATTAAAAGTCTGATGCTCTACCGACTGAGCTATCCAGGCTCTGATGCTCTCATTGTGCCATCCCAGAAAGTAATATTTTACTTGGAAAAGCTGTTTATTAAACGCACAACAGTATTGTTTAAAAGGATCTCGCCCGAACAGGGACTTGAACCCTGGACCCTCAGATTAAAAGTCTGATGCTCTACCGACTGAGCTATCCAGGCTCTGATGCTCTCATTGTGCCATCCCAGAAAGTAATATTTTACTTAGAAAAGCTGTTTATTAAATGCACAACAGTATTGTTTAAAAGGATCTGGCCCAAACAGGGACTTGAACACTGGACCCTCAGATTAAAAGTCTGATGCTCTACCGACTGAGCTATCCAGGCTCTGATGTTCTCATTGTGCCATCCCAGAAAGTAATATTTTACTTGGAAAAGCTGTTTATTAAACGCACAACAGTATTGTTTAAAAGGATCTCGCCCGAACATGGACATGAACCCTGGACCCTCAGATTAAAAGTCTGATGCTCTACCGACTGATCTATCCAGGCTCTGTTAGGAAAGTGATGCCAGTTTAGAAGGTTTTGCAAACTATAAAAAAGGGAAAATTTTAGTACGCAAAAATGGAAAAAGATCTGTGTTACTGAAAGTATAAACTGAGAAGTTTGACTTGTAGGACCTCTTGACAAAACACAAATGATATGCCTCTAGGTTTACAGTGCAGATCATTAGATGCCATCAATATTAGCACCCTTCAAAAATGTCTTTCCATTCTAATAGATGGAGAAAATTGATTTGTTACTAGTCTAATTGAAATGCTGTGTGCCTCTCACAGTACGATGAATTTGAGTCTCTGATGAAATGTAGCCTTCCAGATTTAATTTTTAACTGTACTATTTGGCGATGATTTAATTACTGCCTAAAGATGTTAATGTCTGCCAATTGAAAAGAGATCAAGTAGAGTCCAATGTAAAATGAGGCCAAATGATTGTCTGTTATGTGGATATTTGAAATGTGACAAATAATGTAAAGACTTTTCTTGGCTCAAAACATATTCTCCCTAGCTCATGTGATGAGGCTAAAACGAACCTAAATACTGAAGGAAAGACGAATTAAATAAAGTTTTGCAGTTGTAAAACATTTGTTTCTGGAGATTATTTCAGATGAAATGACATTTAGCCTCTGCATATTCAATAGTTTCTTTATCATTTTAATGAGTGAAGACAATGAAACCAATAGTCCATTTAAAATTTTCACTGGAATTTGCCAGCCTGTACAGATACTCAATGAACAATGAGTATATGAAGCAACAACAATTAAAAGATGCCTGCCTCAATGGGTGATTTTCCACTTTGCAAAGTTCTCCATTTCACAAAGAACAATCTGTTTTTAAAAAGATACTCACCTGAACCGGGATATGCCAAAGAAAATTTTCTTTGTTGAAAACGGAAAAAGATTTGTATTATTGATAGAATAAACAGAGAAGTTTAGCTTTTAGAGTCTCTTGATGAAATATTTTTTTCTGCATCTGAGCTTATGCTGCAGATCATTAGATACCATAAATATACACGCCCGAACAGGGACTTGAACCCTGGACCCTCAGATTAAAAGTCTGATGCTCTACCGATTGAGCTATCCAGGCTCTGATGTTCTCATTGTGCCATCCCAGAAAGTAATATTTTACTTGGAAAAGCTGTTTAATAAAAGCACAACAGTATTGTTTAAAAGGATCTCGCCCGAACAGGGATTTGAACCCTGGACCCTCAGATTAAAAGTCTGATGCTCTACCGACTGAGCTATCCAGGCTCTGATGTTCTCATTGTGCCATCCCAGAAAGTAATATTTTACTTGGAAAAGCTTTTTATTAAACGCACAACAGTATTGTTTAAAAGAATCTCGCCCGAACAGGGACTTAAACCCTGGACCCTCAGATTAAAATTCTGATGCTCTACCGACTGAGCTATCCAGGCTCTGGTAGGAAAGTGATGCCAGTTTAGAAGGTTTTGCAAACTATAAAAAAGGGAAAATTTTAGTACGCAAAAATGGAAAAAGATCTGTGTTACTGAAAGTATAAACTGAGAAGTTTGACTTGTAGGACCTCTTGACAAAACACAAATGATATGCCTCTAGGTTTACAGTGCAGATCATTAGATGCCATCAATATTAGCACCCTTCAAAAATGTCTTTCCATTCTAATAGATGAAGAAAATTGATTTGTTACTAGTCTAATTGAAATGCTGTGTGCCTCTCACAGTACGATGAATTTGAGTCTCTGATGAAATGTAGCCTTCCAGATTTAATTTTTAACTGTACTACTTGGCGATGATTTAATTACTGCCTAAAGATGTTAATGTCTGCCAATTGAAAAGAGATCAAGTAGAGTCCAATGTAAAATGATGCCAAATGATTGTCTATTATGTGGATATTTGAAATGTGACAAATAATGTAAAGACTTTTCTTGGCTCAAAACATATTCACCCTAGCTCATGTGATGAGGCTAAAATGAACCTAAATACTGAAGGAAAGAAGAATTAAATAAAGTTTTGCAGTTGTAAAACATTTGTTTCTGGAGATTATTTCAGATGAAATGACATTTAGCCTCTACATATTCAATAGTTTCTTTATAATTTTAATGAGTGAAGACAATGAAACCAATAGTCCATTTAAAATTTTCACTGGAATTTGCCAGCCTGTACAGATACTCAATGAACAATGAGTATATGAAGCAACAACAATTAAAAGATGCCTGCCTCAATGGGTGATTTTCCACTTTGCAAAGTTCTCCATTTCACAAAGAACAATCTGTTTTTAAAAAGATACTCACCTGAACCGGAATATGCCAAAGAAAATTTTCTTTGTTGAAAACGGAAAAAGATTTGTATTATTGATAGAATAAACAGAGAAGTTTAGCTTTTAGAGTCTCTTGATGAAATATTTTTTTCTGCATCTGAGCTTATGCTGCAGATCATTAGATACCATAAATATACACGCCCGAACAGGAACTTGAACCCTGGACCCTTAGATTAAAAGTCTGATGCTCTACCGACTGAGCTATCCAGGCTCTGATGTTCTCATTGTGCCATCCCAGAAAGTAATATTTTACTTGGAAAAGCTTTTTATTAAACGCACAACAGTATTGTTTAAAAAGATCTCGCCCGAACAGGGACTTGAACCCTGGACCAGTGTTCCCTCTAAGCTGTGCGCACGTGCGCGCGCACACAACTCGATGAGCGTGCGCACAGACATTACAACAGAGCGCACAAAGCAGCAGTGGTCCCTTTTGCAGTTGTGGACTCAATTAATGTGTGTTCCACCCATTAACTACATTATGTTCTGTGTTTTGAATGTTTAAATCTTCAATATCTTTTTGAAGTAAAGTTAACACAAATGCTGAACGTCATTTTTCAGTTATATATAAGTGACGCACAAAAATTAAAATTTCCTTCCAAAGTTGCACAGCCAAAATCTTTTGCCGCACACAGCCTTCGTAAAATTAGAGCGAACATTGCCCTGGACCCTCAGATTAAAAGTCTGATGCTCTACCGACTGAGCTATCCAGGCTCTGGTAGGAAAGTGATGCCAGTTTAGAAGGTTTTGCAAACTATAAAAAAGGGAAAATTTTAGTACGCAAAAATGGAAAAAGATCTGTGTTACTGAAAGTATAAACTGAGAAGTTTGACTTGTAGGACCTCTTGACAAAACACAATTGATATGCCTCTAGGTTTACAGTGCAGATCATTAGATGCCATCAATATTAGCACCCTTCAAAAATGTCTTACCATTCTAATAGATGGAGAAAATTGATTTGTTACTAGTCTAATTGAAATGCTGTGTGCCTCTCACAGTACGATGAATTTGAGTCTCTGATGAAATGTAGCCTTCCAGATTTAATTTTTAACTGTACAACTTGGCGATGATTTAATTACTGCCTAAAGATGTTAATGTCTGCCAATTGAAAAGAGATCAAGTAGAGTCCAATGTAAAATGAGGCCAAATGATTGTCTATTATGTGGATATTTGAAATGTGACAAATAATGTAAAGACTTTTCTTGGCTCAAAACATATTCTCCCTAGCTCATGTGATGAGGCTAAAACGAACCTAAATACTGAAGGAAAGAAGAATTAAATAAAGTTTTGCAGTTGTACTCAATGAACAATGAGTATATGAAGCAACAACAATTAAAAGATGCCTGCCTCAATGGGTGATTTTCCACTTTGCAAAGTTCTCCATTTCACAAAGAACAATCTGTTTTTAAAAAGATACTCACCTGAACCGGGATATGCCAAAGAAAATTTTCTTTGTTGAAAACGGAAAAAGATTTGTATTATTGATAGAATAAACAGAGAAGTTTAGCTTTTAGAGTCTCGTAATGAAATATTTTTTCTGCATCTGAGCTTATGCTGCAGATCATTAGATACCATAAACATTCACGCCTGAACAAGGACTTGAACCCTGGACCCTCAGATTAAAAGTCTGATGCTCTACCGACTGAGCTATCCAGACTCTGATGTTCTCATTGTGCCATCCCAGAAAGTAATATTTTACTTGGAAAAGCTGTTTATTAAACGCACAACAGTATTGTTTAAAAGAATCTCGCCCGAACAGGGACTTAAACCCTGGACCCTCAGATTAAAAGTCTGATGCTCTACCGACTGAGCTATCCAGGCTCTGGTAGGAAAGTGATGCCAGTTTAGAAGGTTTTGCAAACTATAAAAAAGGGAAAATTTTAGTACGCAAAAATGGAAAAAGATCTGTGTTACTGAAAGTATAAACTGAGAAGTTTGACTTGTAGGACCTCTTGACAAAACACAAATGATATGCCTCTAGGTTTACAGTGCAGATCATTAGATGCCATCAATATTAGCACCCTTCAAAAATGTCTTTCCATTCTAATAGATGAAGAAAATTGATTTGTTACTAGTCTAATTGAAATGCTGTGTGCCTCTCACAGTACGATGGATTTGAGTCTCTGATGAAATGTAGCCTTCCAGATTTAATTTTTAACTGTACTACTTGGCGATGATTTAATTACTGCCTAAAGATGTTAATGTCTGCCAATTGAAAAGAGATCAAGTAGAGTCCAATGTAAAATGAGGCCAAATGATTGTCTATTATGTGGATATTTGAAATGTGACAAATAATGTACAGACTTTTCTTGGCTCAAAACATATTCTCCCTAGCTCATGTGATGAGGCTAAAACGAACCTAAATACTGAAGGAAAGAAGAATTAAATAAAGTTTTGCAGTTGTACTCAATGAACAATGAGTATATGAAGCAACAACAATTAAAAGATGCCTGCCTCAATGGGTGATTTTCCACTTTGCAAAGTTCTCCATTTCACAAAGAACAATCTGTTTTTAAAAAGATACTCACCTGAACCGGGATATGCCAAAGAAAATTTTCTTTGTTGAAAACGGAAAAAGATTTGTATTATTGATAGAATAAACAGAGAAGTTTAGCTTTTAGAGTCTCTTGATGAAATATTTTTTTCTGCATCTGAGCTTATGCTGCAGATCATTAGATACCATAAATATACACGCCCGAACAGGGACTTGAACCCTGGACCCTTAGATTAAAAGTCTGAAGCTCTACCGACTGAGCTATCCAGGCTCTGATGTTCTCATTGTGCCATCCCAGAAAGTAAGATTTTACTTGGAAAAGCTGTTTATTAAACGCACAACAGTATTGTTTAAAAGGAACTCGCCCGAACAGGGGCTTGAACCCTGGACCCTCAGATTAAAAGTCTGATGCTCTACCGACTGAGCTATCCAGGCTCTGATGCTCTCATTGTGCCATCCCAGAAAGTAATATTTTACTTAGAAAAGCTGTTTATTAAACGCACAACATTATTGTTTAAAAAGATCTCGCCCGAACAGGGACTTGAACCCTGGACCCTCAGATTAAAAGTCTGATGCTCTACCGACTGAGCTATCCAGGCTCTGGCAGGAAAGTGATGCCAGTTTAGAAGGTTCTGCAAACTATAAAAAAGGGAAAATTTTAGTATGCAAAAATGGAAAAAGATCTGTGTTACTGAAAGTATAAACTGAGAAGTTTGACTTGTAGGACCTCTTGACAAAACACAAATGATATGCCTCTAGGTTTACAGTGCAGATCATTAGATGCCATCAGTATTAGCACCCTTCAAAAATGTCTTTCCATTCTAATAGATGAAGAAAATTGATTTGTTACTAGTCTAATTGAAATGCTGTGTGCCTCTCACAGTACGATGAATTTGAGTCTCTGATGAAATGTAGCCTTCCAGATTTAATTTTTAACTGTACTACTTGGCGATGATTTAATTACTGCCTAAAGATGTTAATGTCTGCCAATTAAAAAGAGATCAAGTACAGTCCAATGTAAATGATTGTCTATTATGTGGATATTTGAAATGTGACAAATAATGTACAGACTTTTCTTGGCTCAAAACATATTCTCCCTAGCTCATGTGATGAGGCTAAAACGAACCTAAATACTGAAGGAAAGAAGAATTAAATAAAGTTTTGCAGTTGTAAAACATTTTTTTCTGGAGATTATTTCAGATGAAATGACATTTAGCCTCTGCATATTCAATAGTTTCTTTATCATTTTAATGAGTGAAGACAATGAAACCAATAGTCCATTTAAAATTTTCACTGGAATTTGCCAGCCTGTACAGATACTCAATGAACAATGAGTATATGAAGCAACAACAATTAAAAGATGCCTGCCTCAATGGGTGATTTTCCACTTTGCAAAGTTCTCCATTTCACAAAGAACAATCTTTTTTTTTTAAAAGATACTCACCTGAACCGGGATATGTCAAAGAAAATTTTCTTTGTTGAAAACGGAAAAAGATTTGTATTATTGATAGAATAAACAGAGAAGTTTAGCTTTTAGAGTCTCTTGATGAAATATTTTTTTCTGCATCTGAGCTTATGCTGCAGATCATTAGATACCATAAATATACACACCCGAACAGGGACTTGAACCCTGGACCCTCAGATTAAAAGTCTGATGCTCTACCGACTGAGCTATCCAGGCTCTGATGTTCTCATTGTGCCATCCCAGAAAGTAATATTTTACTTGGAAAAGCTGTTTATTAAACGCACAACAGTATTGTTTAAAAGGATCTCGCCAAAACATGGACTTGAACACTGGACCCTCAGATTAAAAGTCTGATGCTCTACCGACTGAGCTATCCAGGCTCTGATGCTCTCATTGTGCCATCCCAGAAAGTAATATTTTACTTAGAAAAGCTGTTTATTAAACGCACAACAGTATTGTTTAAAAAGATCTCTCCCGAAAAGGGACTTGAACACTGGACCCTCAGATTAAAAGTCTGATGCTCTACCGACTGAGCTATCCAGGCTCTGATGCTCTTATTGTGCAATCCCAGAAAGTAATATTTTACTTAGAAAAGCTGTTTATTAAACGCACAACAGTATTGTTTAAAAAGATCTCGCCTGAACAGGGACTTAAACCCTGGACCCTCAGATTAAAAGTCTGATGCTCTACCGACTGAGCTATCCAGGCTCTGGTAGGAAAGTGATGCCAGTTTAGAAGGTTTTGCAAACTATAAAAAAGGGAAAATTTTAGTACGCAAAAATGGAAAAAGATCTGTGTTACTGAAAGTATAAACTGAGAAGTTTGACTTGTAGGACCTCTTGACAAAACACAAATGATATGCCTCTAGGTTTACAGTGCAGATCATTAGATGCCATCAATATTAGCACCCTTCAAAAATGTCTTTCCATTCTAATAGATGAAGAAAATTGATTTGTTACTAGTCTAATTGAAATGCTGTGTGCCTCTCACAGTACGATGAATTTGAGTCTCTGATGAAATGTAGCCTTCCAGATTTAATTTTTAACTGTACTACTTGGCGATGATTTAATTACTGCCTAAAGATGTTAATGTCTGCCAATTAAAAAGAGATCAAGTAGAGTCCAATGTAAAATGGGTTGCCAGGGCAAGTCTGGGCATGGCAGGGGGCTGGAGGGCGCCAGGCCCTGCCCACTTCCGCTTTGGGGCAAGCAACAGTTGCCAGGGCAACCCTGGGCATGGCAGGGGGCTGGAGGGCGCCAGGCCCCGCCCACTTCCGCTTTGGGGCCCAGCAACAGTTGTCAGAGCAAACCTGGGCATGGCAGGGGGCTTGAGGGCACCAGATCCCGCCCACTTCCGCTTTGAGACCCAGCAACAGTTGACAGGGCAAGCCTGGGCATGGCAGGGGGCTTGAGGGCGCCTGACTCCGCCCACTTCCGCTTTGGGGCTCAGCAACAGTTGCTAGGGCAAGCCTGGGCATGGCAGGGGGCTTGAGGGCGCCAGGACCCGCCCACTTCCGCTTTGGGGCCCAGCAACAGTTGCCAGGGCAAGCCTTGGCTTGGCAGAAGGCTTGAGGGCGCCAGACCCCGCCCACTTCCGCTTTGGGGCCAAGCAACAGTTGCCAGGGCAACCCAGGGCATGGCAGGGGGCTGGAGGGCGCCAGGCACCGCCCACTTCCGCTTTGGGGCCCAGAAACAGTTGCCAGAGCAAGCCTGGGCATGGCAGGGGGCTTGAGGGTGCCAGATCCCGCCCACTTTCGATTTGGGGCCCAGCAACATTTTCCAGTGCAACCCTGGGCATGGCAGGGGGCTTGAGGGCGCCATGCCCCACTTACTTCCGCTTTGGGGGCCAGCAACAGTTGCCATGGCAACCCTGGGCATGGCATGGGGCTTGAGGGCGTCATGCCCCGCCCACTTCCGCTTTGTGGGCCAGCAACAGTTGCCAGGGTTACCCTGCGCATGACAGGGGGCTGGAGGGCGCAAGACCCCGCCCACTTCCGCTTTGGGGGCCAGCAACAGTTGCCAGGGCAACCCTGGGCATGGCAGGGGGCTTGAGGGCGCCATGCCCCACCCACTTCCGCTTTGGGGGCCAGCAACAGTTGCCACGGCAACCCTGGGCATGGCAGGGGGCTTGAGGGCGCCATTCCCCACCCACTTCTGCTTTGGGGGCCAGCAACATTTGCCAGGGCAACCCTGGGCATGGCAGGGGGCTTGAGGGCGCCAGGCCCCGCCCACTTCCGCTTTGGGGCCAGCAATAGTTGCCAGAGCAAACCTGGGCATGGCAGGAGGCTTGAGGGCGCCATGCCCCGCCCACTTCTGCTTTTAGGGCAAGCAACAGTCGCCAGGGCAACCCTGGGCATGGCTGGGGGCTTAAGGACGCCATGCCCCATCCACTTCCGCTTCGGGGGCCAGCAACAGTTGCCAGGGCAACCCTGGGCATGGCAGGGGGCTTAAGGGCACCAGGTCCCGCCCACTTCCGCTTTGGGGGGCCAGCAACAGTTGCTAGGGCAAGCCTGGGCATGGCAGGGGGCTTGAGGGCGCCAGGCCCCGCCCACTTCCGCTTTAGTGGTCAGCAACAGTTGCCAGGGCAACCCAGGGCATGGCAGGGGGCTGGAGGGCGCCATTCCCCGCCCACTTCCGCTTTGGGGGCCAGCAACAGTGGCCAGAGCAAACCTGGGCATGGCAGGGGGCTTGAGGGTGCCAGGCTCCGCCCACTTCCGCTTTCGGGGCCAGCAACAGTTGCCAGAGCAAACCTGGGCATGGCAGGGGGCTTGAGGGCGCCAGGCCCCGCCCACTTCCGCTTTGGGGCCCAGCAACAGTTGCAAGGGCAAGCCTGGGCATGGCAGGGGGCTTGAGGGCGCCAGGCCCCGCCAACTTCCACTTTGGGGCCCAGCAACAGTTGCCAGGGCAAGCCTGGGCATGGCAGGGGGCTGGAGGGCGCCAGGCACCGCCCACTTCCGCTTTGGGGGTCAGCAACAGTTGGCAGGGCAACCCTGGGCATGGCAGAAGGCTTGAGGGCGCCATTCCCCACCCACTTCCGCTTTGGGGGCCAGCAACAGTTGACAGGGCAACCCTGGGCATGGCAGGGGGCTTGAGGGCGCCATGCCCCGCCCACTTCCGCTTTGGGGCCAGCAACAGTTGCTAGGGCAAACCTGGGCATGGCTGGGGGCTTAAGGACGCCATGCCCCGCCCACTTCCGCTTTGGGGGCCAGCAACAGTTGCCAGGGCAACACTGGGCATGGCAGGGGGCTTAAGGGCGCAAGGTCCCGCCCACTTCCGCTTTGGGGCCCAGCAACATTTGCCAGGGCAAGCCTGGGCATGGCAGGGGGCTTGAGGGCGCCATGCCCCGCCCACTTCCGCTTTGTGGGCCAGCAACAGTTGCCAGGGCAACCCTGGGCATGGCAGGGGGCTTGAGGGCGCCATGCCCCGCCCACTTCCGCTTTTGGGGCCAGCAACAGTTTCCAGGGCAACCCAGGGCATGGCAGTGGGCTTAAGGGCGCCTGTACCCGCCCACTTCCGCTTTGGGGGCCAGCAACAGTTGCCACGGCAACCCTGGGCATGGCATGAGGCTTAAGGGCGCCATGCCCCGCCCACTTCCGCTTTGGGGCCCAGCAACAGTTGCCAGGGCAAACCTGGGCATGGCAGGGGGCTTGAGGGCGCCAGGCCCCGCCCACTTTCGCTTTGGGGCCAAGCAACAGTTGCCAGGGCAACCCAGGGCATGGCAGGGGACTGGATGGCGCCAGGCCCCGCCCACTTCCGCTTTGGGGGCCAGCAACAGTTGCCAGAGCAAGCCTGGGCATGGCAGTGGGCTTGAGGGCTCCAGATCCCGCCCACTTCCACTTTGGGACCCAGCAACAGTTGACAGGGCAAGCCTGGGCATGGCAGGGGGCTTGAGGGCGCCTGGCTCTGCCCACTTCCGCTTTGGGGGTCAGCAACAGTTGCCAGGGCAACCCTGGGCATGGCAGGGGGCTGGAGGGCGCCAGGCACCGCCCACTTCCGCTTTGGGGCCCAGAAACAGTTGCCAGAGCAAGCCTGGGCATGGCAGGGGGCTTGAGGGCGCCAGATCCTGCCCACTTTCGATTTGGGGCCCAGCAACATTTTCCAGTGCAACCCTGGGCATGGCAGGGGGCTTGAGGGCGCCATGCCCCACTTACTTCCGCTTTGGGGGCCAGCAACAGTTGCCATGGCAACCCTGGGCATGGCATGGGGCTTGAGGGCGCCATGCCCCGCCCACTTCCGCTTTGTGGGCCAGCAACAGTTGCCAGGGTTACCCTGCGCATGACAGGGGGCTGGAGGGCGCAAGACCCCGCCCACTTCCGCTTTGGGGGCCAGCAACAGTTGCCAGGGCAACCCTGGGCATGGCAGGGGGCTTGAGGGCGCCATGCCCCACCCACTTCCGCTTTGGGGGCCAGCAACAGTTGCCAGGGCAACCCTGGGCATGGCATGGGGCTTGAGGGCGCCATGCCCCGCCCACTTCCGCTTTGGGGGCCAGCAACAGTTGCCAGGGCAACCCTGGGCATGGCAGGGGGCTTGAGGGCGCCATGCCCCACCCACTTCCGCTTTGGGGGCCAGCAACATTTGCCAGGGCAACCCTGGGCATGGCAGGGGGCTTGAGGGCGCCAGGCCCCGCCCACTTCCGCTTTGGGGCCAGCAATAGTTGCCAGAGCAAACCTGGGCATGGCAGGAGGCTTGAGGGCGCCAGGCCCCGCCCACTTTCGCTTTGGGGCCAAGCAACAGTTGCCAGGGCAACCCAGGGCATGGCAGGGGACTGGATGGCGCCAGGCCCCGCCCACTTCCGCTTTGGGGGCCAGCAACAGTTGCCAGAGCAAGCCTGGGCATGGCAGTGGGCTTGAGGGCTCCAGATCCCGCCCACTTCCGCTTTGGGACCCAGCAACAGTTGACAGGGCAAGCCTGGGCATGGCAGGGGGCTTGAGGGCGCCTGGCTCTGCCCACTTCCGCTTTGGGGGTCAGCAACAGTTGCCAGGGCAACCCTGGGCATGGCAGGGGGCTGGAGGGCGCCAGGCACCGCCCACTTCCGCTTTGGGGCCCAGAAACAGTTGCCAGAGCAAGCCTGGGCATGGCAGGGGGCTTGAGGGCGCCAGATCCCGCCCACTTTCGATTTGGGGCCCAGCAACATTTTCCAGTGCAACCCTGGGCATGGCAGGGGGCTTGAGGGCGCCATGCCCCACTTACTTCCGCTTTGGGGGCCAGCAACAGTTGCCATGGCAACCCTGGGCATGGCATGGGGCTTGAGGGCGCCATGCCCCGCCCACTTCCGCTTTGTGGGCCAGCAACAGTTGCCAGGGCAACCCTGGGCATGGCAGGTGGCTTGAGGGCGCCATGCCCCGCCCACTTCTGCTTTTAGGGCAAGCAACAGTCGCCAGGGCAACCCTGGGCATGGCTGGGGGCTTAAGGACGCCATGCCCCATCCACTTCCGCTTCGGGGGCCAGCAACAGTTGCCAGGGCAACCCTGGGCATGGCAGGGGGCTTAAGGGCACCAGGTCCCGCCCACTTCCGCTTTGGGGGGCCAGCAACAGTTGCTAGGGCAAGCCTGGGCATGGCAGGGGGCTTGAGGGCGCCAGGCCCCGCCCACTTCCGCTTTAGTGGTCAGCAACAGTTGCCAGGGCAACCCAGGACATGGCAGGGGGCTGGAGGGCACCATTCCCCGCCCACTTCCGCTTTGGGGGCCAGCAACAGTGGCCAGAGCAAACCTGGGCATGGCAGGGGGCTTGAGGGTGCCAGGCTCCGCCCACTTCCGCTTTCGGGGCCAGCAACAGTTGCCAGAGCAAACCTGGGCATGGCAGGGGGCTTGAGGGCGCCAGGCCCCGCCCACTTCCGCTTTGGGGCCCAGCAACAGTTGCAAGGGCAAGCCTGGGCATGGCAGGGGGCTTGAGGGCGCCAGGCCCCGCCAACTTCCACTTTGGGGCCCAGCAACAGTTGCCAGGGCAAGCCTGGGCATGGCAGGGGGCTGGAGGGCGCCAGGCACCGCCCACTTCCGCTTTGGGGGTCAGCAACAGTTGGCAGGGCAACCCTGGGCATGGCAGAGGGCTTGAGGGCGCCATTCCCCACCCACTTCCGCTTTAGGGGCCAGCAACAGTTGACAGGGCAACCCTGGGCATGGCAGGGGGCTTGAGGGCGCCATGCCCCGCCCACTTCCGCTTTGGGGCCAGCAACAGTTGCTAGGGCAAACCTGGGCATGGCTGGGGGCTTAAGGACGCCATGCCCCGCCCACTTCCGCTTTGGGGGCCAGCAACAGTTGCCAGGGCAACACTGGGCATGGCAGGGGGCTTAAGGGCGCAAGGTCCCGCCCACTTCCGCTTTGGGGCCCAGCAACATTTGCCAGGGCAAGCCTGGGCATGGCAGGGGGCTTGAGGGCGCCATGCCCCGCCCACTTCCGCTTTGTGGGCCAGCAACAGTTGCCAGGGCAACCCTTTGCATGGCAGGGGGCTTGAGGGCGCCATGCTCCGCCCACTTCCGCTTTTGGGGCCAGCAACAGTTTCCAGGGCAACCCAGGGCATGGCAGTGGGCTTAAGGGCGCCTGTACCCGCCCACTTCCGCTTTGGGGGCCAGCAACAGTTGCCACGGCAACCCTGGGCATGGCATGAGGCTTAAGGGCGCCATGCCCCGCCCACTTCCGCTTTGGGGCCCAGCAACAGTTGCCAGGGCAAACCTGGGCATGGCAGGGGGCTTGAGGGCGCCAGGCCCCGCCCACTTTCGCTTTGGGGCCAAGCAACAGTTGCCATGGCAACCCAGGGCATGGCAGGGGACTGGATGGCGCCAGGCCCCGCCCACTTCCGCTTTGGGGGCCAGCAACAGTTGCCAGAGCAAGCCTGGGCATGGCAGTGGGCTTGAGGGCTCCAGATCCCGCCCACTTCCGCTTTGGGACCCAGCAACAGTTGACAGGGCAAGCCTGGGCATGGCAGGGGGCTTGAGGGCGCCTGGCTCTGCCCACTTCCGCTTTGGGGGTCAGCAACAGTTGCCAGGGCAACCCTGGGCATGGCAGGGGGCTGGAGGGCGCCAGGCACCGCCCACTTCCGCTTTGGGGCCCAGAAACAGTTGCCAGAGCAAGCCTGGGCATGGCAGGGGGCTTGAGGGCGCCAGATCCCGTCCACTTTCGATTTGGGGCCCAGCAACATTTTCCAGTGCAACCCTGGGCATGGCAGGGGGCTTGAGGGCGCCATGCCCCACTTACTTCCGCTTTGGGGGCCAGCAACAGTTGCCATGGCAACCCTGGGCATGACATGGGGCTTGAGGGCGCCATGCCCCGCCCACTTCCGCTTTGTGGGCCAGCAACAGTTGCCAGGGTTACCCTGCGCATGACAGGGGGCTGGAGGGCGCAAGACCCCGCCCACTTCCGCTTTGGGGGCCAGCAACAGTTGCCAGGGCAACCCTGGGCATGGCAGGGGGCTTGAGGGCGCCATGCCCCACCCACTTCCGCTTTGGGGGCCAGCAACAGTTGCCAGGGCAACCCTGGGCATGGCATGGGGCTTGAGGGCGCCATGCCCCGCCCACTTCCGCTTTGGGGGCCAGCAACAGTTGCCAGGGCAACCCTGGGCATGGCAGGGGGCTTGAGGGCGCCATGCCCCACCCACTTCCGCTTTGGGGGCCAGCAACATTTGCCAGGGCAACCCTGGGCATGGCAGGGGGCTTGAGGGCGCCAGGCCCCGCCCACTTCCGCTTTGGGGCCAGCAATAGTTGCCAGAGCAAACCTGGGCATGGCAGGAGGCTTGAGGGCGCCAGGCCCCGCCCACTTCCGCTTTGGGGGCCAGCAACAGTTGCCAGGGCAACCCTGGGCATGGCAGGGGGCTTGAGGGCGCCATGCCCCACCCACTTCCGCTTTGGGGGCCAGCAACAGTTGCCAGGGCAACCCTGGGCATGGCATGGGGCTTGAGGGCGCCATGCCCCGCCCACTTCCGCTTTGGGGGCCAGCAACAGTTGCCAGGGCAACCCTGGGCATGGCAGGTGGCTTGAGGGCGCCATGCCCCGCCCACTTCTGCTTTTAGGGCAAGCAACAGTCGCCAGGGCAACCCTGGGCATGGCTGGGGGCTTAAGGACGCCATGCCCTATCCACTTCCGCTTCGGGGGCCAGCAACAGTTGCCAGGGCAACCCTGGGCATGGCAGGGGGCTTAAGGGCACCAGGTCCCGCCCACTTCCGCTTTGGGGGGCCAGCAACAGTTGCTAGGGCAAGCCTGGGCATGGCAGGGGGCTTGAGGGCGCCAGGCCCCGCCCACTTCCGCTTTAGTGGTCAGCAACAAGTGCCAGGGCAACCCAGGGCATGGCAGGGGGCTGGAGGGCGCCATTCCCCGCCCACTTCCGCTTTGGGGGCCAGCAACAGTGGCCAGAGCAAACCTGGGCATGGCAGGGGGCTTGAGGGTGCCAGGCTCCGCCCACTTCCGCTTTCGGGGCCAGCAACAGTTGCCAGAGCAAACCTGGGCATGGCAGGGGGCTTGAGGGCGCCAGGCCCCGCCCACTTCCGCTTTGGGGCCCAGCAACAGTTGCAAGGGCAAGCCTGGGCATGGCAGGGGGCTTGAGGGCACCAGGTCCCGCCCACTTCCGCTTTGGGGGGCCAGCAACAGTTGCTAGGGCAAGCCTGGGCATGGCAGGGGGCTTGAGGGCGCCAGGCCCCGCCCACTTCCGCTTTAGTGGTCAGCAACAAGTGCCAGGGCAACCCAGGGCATGGCAGGGGGCTGGAGGGCGCCATTCCCCGCCCACTTCCGCTTTGGGGGCCAGCAACAGTGGCCAGAGCAAACCTGGGCATGGCAGGGGGCTTGAGGGTGCCAGGCTCCGCCCACTTCCGCTTTCGGGGCCAGCAACAGTTGCCAGAGCAAACCTGGGCATGGCAGGGGGCTTGAGGGCGCCAGGCCCCGCCCACTTCCGCTTTGGGGCCCAGCAACAGTTGCAAGGGCAAGCCTGGGCATGGCAGGGGGCTTGAGGGCACCAGGCCCCGCCAACTTCCACTTTGGGGCCCAGCAACAGTTGCCAGGGCAACCCTGGGCATGGCAGGGGACTGGATGGCGCCAGGCCCCGCCCACTTCCGCTTTGGGGGCCAGCAACAGTTGCCAGAGCAAGCCTGGGCATGGCAGTGGGCTTGAGGGCTCCAGATCCCGCCCACTTCCGCTTTGGGACCCAGCAACAGTTGACAGGGCAAGCCTGGGCATGGCAGGGGGCTTGAGGGCGCCTGGCTCTGCCCACTTCCGCTTTGGGGGTCAGCAACAGTTGCCAGGGCAACCCTGGGCATGGCAGGGGGCTGGAGGGCGCCAGGCACCGCCCACTTCCGCTTTGGGGCCCAGAAACAGTTGCCAGAGCAAGCCTGGGCATGGCAGGGGGCTTGAGGGCGCCAGATCCCGCCCACTTTCGATTTGGGGCCCAGCAACATTTTCCAGTGCAACCCTGGGCATGGCAGGGGGCTTGAGGGCGCCATGCCCCACTTACTTCCGCTTTGGGGGCCAGCAACAGTTGCCATGGCAACCCTGGGCATGGCATGGGGCTTGAGGGCGCCATGCCCCGCCCACTTCCGCTTTGTGGGCCAGCAACAGTTGCCAGGGTTACCCTGCGCATTGCAGGGGGCTGGAGGGCGCAAGACCCCGCCCACTTCCGCTTTGGGGGCCAGCAACAGTTGCCAGGGCAACCTTGGGCATGGCAGGGGGCTTGAGGGCGCCATGCCCCACCCACTTCCGCTTTGGGGGCCAGCAACAGTTGCTAGGGCAAGCCTGGGCATGGCAGGGGGCTTGAGGGCGCCAGGCCCCGCCCACTTCCGCTTTAGTGGTCAGCAACAGTTGCCAGGGCAACCCAGGGCATGGCAGGGGGCTGGAGGGCGCCATTCCCCGCCCACTTCCGCTTTGGGGGCCAGCAACAGTGGCCAGAGCAAACCTGGGCATGGCAGGGGGCTTGAGGGTGCCAGGCTCCGCCCACTTCCGCTTTCGGGGCCAGCAACAGTTGCCAGAGCAAACCTGGGCATGGCAGGGGGCTTGAGGGCGCCAGGCCCCGCCCACTTCCGTTTTGGGGCCCAGCAACAGTTGCAAGGGCAAGCCTGGGCATGGCAGGGGGCTTGAGGGCGCCAGGCCCCGCCAACTTCCACTTTGGGGCCCAGCAACAGTGACCAGGGCAAGCCTGGGCATGGCTGGGGGCTGGAGGGCGCCAGGCACCGCCCACTTCCGCTTTGGGGGTCAGCAACAGTTGGCAGGGCAACCCTGGGCATGGCAGAGGGCTTGAGGGCGCCATTCCCCACCCACTTCCGCTTTGGGGGCCAGCAACAGTTGACAGGGCAACCCTGGGCATGGCAGGGGGCTTGAGGGCGCCATGCCCCGCCCACTTCCGCTTTGGGGCCAGCAACAGTTGCTAGGGCAAACCTGGGCATGGCTGGGGGCTTAAGGACGCCATGCCCTGCCCACTTCCGCTTTGGGGGCCAGCAACAGTTGCCAGGGCAACACTGGGCATGGCAGGGGGCTTAAGGGCGCAAGGTCCCGCCCACTTCCGCTTTGGGGCCCAGCAACATTTGCCAGGGCAAGCCTGGGCATGGCAGGGGGCTTGAGGGCGCCATGCCCCGCCCACTTCCGCTTTTGGGGCCAGCAACAGTTTCCAGGGCAACCCAGGGCATGGCAGTGGGCTTAAGGGCGCCTGTACCCGCCCACTTCCGCTTTGGGGGCCAGCAACAGTTGCCACGGCAACCCTGGGCATGGCATGAGGCTTAAGGGCGCCATGCCCCGCCCACTTCCGCTTTGGGGCCCAGCAACAGTTGCCAGGGCAAACCTGGGCATGGCAGGGGGCTTGAGGGCGCCAGGCCCCGCCCACTTTCGCTTTGGGGCCAAGCAACAGTTGCCATGGCAACCCAGGGCATGGCAGGGGACTGGATGGCGCCAGGCCCCGCCCACTTCCGCTTTGGGGGCCAGCAACAGTTGCCAGAGCAAGCCTGGGCATGGCAGTGGGCTTGAGGGCTCCAGATCCCGCCCACTTCCGCTTTGGGACCCAGCAACAGTTGACAGGGCAAGCCTGGGCATGGCAGGGGGCTTGAGGGCGCCTGGCTCTGCCCACTTCCGCTTTGGGGGTCAGCAACAGTTGCCAGGGCAACCATGGGCATGGCAGGGGGCTGGAGGGCGCCAGGCACCGCCCACTTCCGCTTTGGGGCCCAGAAACAGTTGCCAGAGCAAGCCTGGGCATGGCAGGGGGCTTGAGGGCGCCAGATCCCGTCCACTTTCGATTTGGGGCCCAGCAACATTTTCCAGTGCAACCCTGGGCATGGCAGGGGGCTTGAGGGCGCCATGCCCCACTTACTTCCGCTTTGGGGGCCAGCAACAGTTGCCATGGCAACCCTGGGCATGACATGGGGCTTGAGGGCGCCATGCCCCGCCCACTTCCGCTTTGTGGGCCAGCAACAGTTGCCAGGGTTACCCTGCGCATGACAGGGGGCTGGAGGGCGCAAGACCCCGCCCACTTCCGCTTTGGGGGCCAGCAACAGTTGCCAGGGCAACCCTGGGCATGGCAGGGGGCTTGAGGGCGCCATGCCCCACCCACTTCCGCTTTGGGGGCCAGCAACAGTTGCCAGGGCAACCCTGGGCATGGCATGGGGCTTGAGGGCGCCATGCCCCGCCCACTTCCGCTTTGGGGGCCAGCAACAGTTGCCAGGGCAACCCTGGGCATGGCAGGTGGCTTGAGGGCGCCATGCCCCGCCCACTTCTGCTTTTAGGGCAAGCAACAGTCGCCAGGGCAACCCTGGGCATGGCTGGGGGCTTAAGGACGCCATGCCCTATCCACTTCCGCTTCGGGGGCCAGCAACAGTTGCCAGGGCAACCCTGGGCATGGCAGGGGGCTTAAGGGCACCAGGTCCCGCCCACTTCCGCTTTGGGGGGCCAGCAACAGTTGCTAGGGCAAGCCTGGGCATGGCAGGGGGCTTGAGGGCGCCAGGCCCCGCCCACTTCCGCTTTAGTGGTCAGCAACAAGTGCCAGGGCAACCCAGGGCATGGCAGGGGGCTGGAGGGCGCCATTCCCCGCCCACTTCCGCTTTGGGGGCCAGCAACAGTGGCCAGAGCAAACCTGGGCATGGCAGGGGGCTTGAGGGTGCCAGGCTCCGCCCACTTCCGCTTTCGGGGCCAGCAACAGTTGCCAGAGCAAACCTGGGCATGGCAGGGGGCTTGAGGGCGCCAGGCCCCGCCCACTTCCGCTTTGGGGCCCAGCAACAGTTGCAAGGGCAAGCCTGGGCATGGCAGGGGGCTTGAGGGCACCAGGTCCCGCCCACTTCCGCTTTGGGGGGCCAGCAACAGTTGCTAGGGCAAGCCTGGGCATGGCAGGGGGCTTGAGGGCGCCAGGCCCCGCCCACTTCCGCTTTAGTGGTCAGCAACAAGTGCCAGGGCAACCCAGGGCATGGCAGGGGGCTGGAGGGCGCCATTCCCCGCCCACTTCCGCTTTGGGGGCCAGCAACAGTGGCCAGAGCAAACCTGGGCATGGCAGGGGGCTTGAGGGTGCCAGGCTCCGCCCACTTCCGCTTTCGGGGCCAGCAACAGTTGCCAGAGCAAACCTGGGCATGGCAGGGGGCTTGAGGGCGCCAGGCCCCGCCCACTTCCGCTTTGGGGCCCAGCAACAGTTGCAAGGGCAAGCCTGGGCATGGCAGGGGGCTTGAGGGCACCAGGCCCCGCCAACTTCCACTTTGGGGCCCAGCAACAGTTGCCAGGGCAACCCTGGGCATGGCAGGGGACTGGATGGCGCCAGGCCCCGCCCACTTCCGCTTTGGGGGCCAGCAACAGTTGCCAGAGCAAGCCTGGGCATGGCAGTGGGCTTGAGGGCTCCAGATCCCGCCCACTTCCGCTTTGGGACCCAGCAACAGTTGACAGGGCAAGCCTGGGCATGGCAGGGGGCTTGAGGGCGCCTGGCTCTGCCCACTTCCGCTTTGGGGGTCAGCAACAGTTGCCAGGGCAACCCTGGGCATGGCAGGGGGCTGGAGGGCGCCAGGCACCGCCCACTTCCGCTTTGGGGCCCAGAAACAGTTGCCAGAGCAAGCCTGGGCATGGCAGGGGGCTTGAGGGCGCCAGATCCCGCCCACTTTCGATTTGGGGCCCAGCAACATTTTCCAGTGCAACCCTGGGCATGGCAGGGGGCTTGAGGGCGCCATGCCCCACTTACTTCCGCTTTGGGGGCCAGCAACAGTTGCCATGGCAACCCTGGGCATGGCATGGGGCTTGAGGGCGCCATGCCCCGCCCACTTCCGCTTTGTGGGCCAGCAACAGTTGCCAGGGTTACCCTGCGCATTGCAGGGGGCTGGAGGGCGCAAGACCCCGCCCACTTCCGCTTTGGGGGCCAGCAACAGTTGCCAGGGCAACCTTGGGCATGGCAGGGGGCTTGAGGGCGCCATGCCCCACCCACTTCCGCTTTGGGGGCCAGCAACAGTTGCCAGGGCAACCCTGGGCATGGCATGGGGCTTGAGGGCGCCATGCCCCGCCCACTTCCGCTTTGGGGGCCAGCAACAGTTGCCAGGGCAACCCTGGGCATGGCAGGGGGCTTGAGGGCGCCATGCCCCACCCACTTCCGCTTTGGGGGCCAGCAACATTTGCCAGGGCAACCCTGGGCATGGCAGGGGGCTTGAGGGCGCCAGGCCCCGCCCACTTCCGCTTTGGGGCCAGCAATAGTTGCCAGAGCAAACCTGGGCATGGCAGGAGGCTTGAGGGCGCCAGGCCCCGCCCACTTCCGCTTTGGGGGCCAGCAACAGTGGCCAGGGCAACCCTGGGCATGGCAGGGGGCTTGAGGGCGCCATGCCCCACCCACTTCCGCTTTGGGGGCCAGCAACAGTTGCCAGGGCAACCCTGGGCATGGCATGGGGCTTGAGGGCGCCATGCCCCGCCCACTTCCGCTTTGGGGGCCAGCAACAGTTGCCAGGGCAACCCTGGGCATGGCAGGTGGCTTGAGGGCGCCATGCCCCGCCCACTTCTGCTTTTAGGGCAAGCAACAGTCGCCAGGGCAACCCTGGGCATGGCTGGGGGCTTAAGGACGCCATGCCCCATCCACTTCCGCTTCGGGGGCCAGCAACAGTTGCCAGGGCAACCCTGGGCATGGCAGGGGGCTTAAGGGCACCAGGTCCCGCCCACTTCCGCTTTGGGGGGCCAGCAACAGTTGCTAGGGCAAGCCTGGGCATGGCAGGGGGCTTGAGGGCGCCAGGCCCCGCCCACTTCCGCTTTAGTGGTCAGCAACAGTTGCCAGGGCAACCCAGGGCATGGCAGGGGGCTGGAGGGCGCCATTCCCCGCCCACTTCCGCTTTGGGGGCCAGCAACAGTGGCCAGAGCAAACCTGGGCATGGCAGGGGGCTTGAGGGTGCCAGGCTCCGCCCACTTCCGCTTTCGGGGCCAGCAACAGTTGCCAGAGCAAACCTGGGCATGGCAGGGGGCTTGAGGGCGCCAGGCCCCGCCCACTTCCGTTTTGGGGCCCAGCAACAGTTGCAAGGGCAAGCCTGGGCATGGCAGGGGGCTTGAGGGCGCCAGGCCCCGCCAACTTCCACTTTGGGGCCCAGCAACAGTGACCAGGGCAAGCCTGGGCATGGCTGGGGGCTGGAGGGCGCCAGGCACCGCCCACTTCCGCTTTGGGGGTCAGCAACAGTTGGCAGGGCAACCCTGGGCATGGCAGAGGGCTTGAGGGCGCCATTCCCCACCCACTTCCGCTTTGGGGGCCAGCAACAGTTGACAGGGCAACCCTGGGCATGGCAGGGGGCTTGAGGGCGCCATGCCCCGCCCACTTCCGCTTTGGGGCCAGCAACAGTTGCTAGGGCAAACCTGGGCATGGCTGGGGGCTTAAGGACGCCATGCCCTGCCCACTTCCGCTTTGGGGGCCAGCAACAGTTGCCAGGGCAACACTGGGCATGGCAGGGGGCTTAAGGGCGCAAGGTCCCGCCCACTTCCGCTTTGGGGCCCAGCAACATTTGCCAGGGCAAGCCTGGGCATGGCAGGGGGCTTGAGGGCGCCATGCCCCGCCCACTTCCGCTTTGTGGGCCAGCAACAGTTGCCAGGGCAACCCTGGGCATGGCAGGGGGCTTGAGGGCGCCATGCCCCGCCCACTTCCGCTTTTGGGGCCAGCAACAGTTTCCAGGGCAACCCAGGGCATGGCAGTGGGCTTAAGGGCGCCTGTACCCGCCCACTTCCGCTTTGGGGGCCAGCAACAGTTGCCACGGCAACCCTGGGCATGGCATGAGGCTTAAGGGCGCCATGCCCCGCCCACTTCCGCTTTGGGGCCCAGCAACAGTTGCCAGGGCAACCCAGGGCATGGCAGGGGACTGGATGGCGCCAGGCCCCGCCCACTTCCGCTTTGGGGGGCCAGCAACAGTTGCCAGAGCAAGCCTGTGCATGGCAGTGGGCTTGAGGGCTCCAGATCCCGCCCACTTCCGCTTTGGGACCCAGCAACAGTTGACAGGGCAAGCCTGGGGCATGGCAGGGGGCTTGAGGGCGCCTGGCTCTGCCCACTTCCGCTTTGGGGGTCAGCAACAGTTGCCAGGGCAACCCTGGGCATGGCAGGGGGCTTGAGGGCGCCATGCCCCGCCCACTTCCGCTTTTGGGGCCAGCAACAGTTGCTAGGGCAAAACCTGGGCATGGCTGGGGGCTTAAGGACGCCATGCCCCGCCCACTTCCGCTTTGGGGGCCAGCAACAGTTGCCAGGGCAACACTGGGCATGGCAGGGGGCTTAAGGGCGCCAGGCCCCGCCCACTTCCGCTTTGGGGCCCAGCAACAGTTGCCAGGGCAAGCCTGGGCATGGCAGTGGGCTTGAGGGCGCCAGGCCCCGCCCACTTCCACTTTGGGGGCCAGCAACAGTTGCCAGAGCAAGCCTGGGCATGGCTGGGGGCTTAAGGACGCCAGGCCCCGCCCACTTCGCTTTGGGGGTCAGCAACAGTTGCCAGGGCAACCCTGGGAATGGAAGGGGGTTGGAGGGCGCCAGACCCCGCCCACTTTCGCTTTGGGGCCAAGCAACAGTTGCCAGGGCAACCCAGGGCATGGCAGGGGGCTGGAGGGCGCCAGGCCCAGCCCACTTCCGCTTTGGGGGCCAGCAACAGTTGCCAGGGCAACCCTGGGTATGGCAGTGGGCTGTAGGGCGCCAGACCCCGCCCACTTCCGCTTTGAGGGTCAGCAACAGTTGCCAGGGCAACCCTGGGCATGGCAGGGGCTGGAGGGCTCCAGGCACTGCCCACTTCCGCTTTGGGGGTCAGCAACAGTTGCCAGGGCAACCCTGGGCATGGCAGGGGGCTTGAGGGCACCATGCACCACCCACTTCCGCTTTGGGGCCAAGAAACAGTTGCCAGGGCAACCCAGGGCATGGCAGGGGGCTGGAGGGCGCCATGCCCCGCCCACTTCCGCTTTGGGGCCCAGCAACAGTTGACAGGGCAACCCAGGGCATGGCAGGGGACTGGATGGCGCCAGGCCCCTCCCACTTCCGCTTTGCGGGCCAGCAACAGTTGCCAGAGCAAGCCTGGGCATTGCAGGGGGCTTGAGGGCTCCAGATCCCGCCCACTTCCGCTTTGGGACCCAGCAACAGTTGACAGGGCAAGCCTGGGCATGGCAGGGGGCTTGAGGGCGCCTGGCTCCGCCCACTTCCGCTTTGGGGGTCAGCAACAGTTGCCAGGGCAACCCTGGGCATGGCAGGGGGCTTGAGGGCGCCATGCCCCGCCCACTTCCGCTTTTGGGGCCAAGAAAAAGTTGCCAGGGCAACCCAGGGTATGGCAGGGGGCTGGAGGGTGCCATGCCCCGCCCACTTCCGCTTTGGGGCCCAGCAACAGTTGCCAGGGCAAGCCTGGGCATGGCAGGGGGCTTGAGGGCGCCAGGTCCCGCCCACTTCCGCTTTATGGCCCAGCAACAGATGGCAGGGCAACCCTGGGCATGACAGGGGGCTGGAGGGCGCCAGACCCCGCCAACTTTCGCTTTGGGGCCAAGCAACAGTTGCCAGGGCAACCCAGGGCATGGCAGGGGACTGGATGGCGCCAGGCCCCGCCCACTTCCGCTTTGGGGGCCAGCGACAGTTGCCAGAGCAACCCTTTGCATGGCAGTGGGCTAAAGTGCGCCTGGACCCTCCCACTTCCGCTTTGGGGGTAAGCAACAGTTGCCAGGGCAACCCTGGGAATGGCAGGGGGCTTAAGGGCGCCAGGCCCCGCCCACTTCCGCTTTGGGGGCCAGCAACAGTTGCCAGGGCAACCCAGGGCATGGCAGTGGGCTTAAGGGCGCCTGTACCCGCCCACTTCTGCTTTGGGGCCAGCAACAGTTGCCACGGCAACCCTGGGCATGGCAGGGGGCTTAAAGGCGCCTGGACCCCGCCCATTTCCGCTTTGGGGCCAAGAAACAGTTGCCAGGGCAACCCAGGGCATGGCAGGGGGCTGGAAGGCGCCATGCCCCGCCCACTTCCGCTTTGGGACCCAGCAACAGTTGACAGGGCAAGCCTGGGCATGGCAGGGGGCTTGAGGGCGCCAGGCCCCGCCCACTTCCGCTTTGGGGGCCAGCAACAGTTGCCAGGGCAACCCTGGGCATGGCAGGGGGCTTGAGGGTGCCAGGCTCCGCCCACTTTCGCTTTGGGGGCCAGCAACGGTTCCCAGGGCAACCCTGGGCATGGCAGGGGGCTTGAGGGCGCCATGCCCCGCCCACTTCCGCTTTTGGGGCCAGCAACAGTTGCCAGGGCAACCCTGGGCATGGCTGGGGGCTTAAGGACGCCATGCCCCGCCCACTTCCGCTTTGGGGGCCAGCAACAGTTGCCAGGGCAACCCTGGGCATGGCTTGGGGCTTAAGGGCGCCAGGTCCCGCCCACTTCTGCTTTGGGGGGCCAGCTACAGTTGGCAGGGCAACCCTGGGCATGACAGGGGGCTGGAGGGCGCCAGGCCCCGCCCACTTCCGCTTTGGGGCCCAGCAACAGTTGACAGGGCAAGCCTGGGCATGGCAGGGGGCTTGAGGGCGCCTGGCTCCGCCCACTTCCGCTTTGGGGCCCAGCAACAGTTTCCAGGGCAAGCCTGGGCATGGCAGGGGGCTTGAGGGCGCCAGGCCCCGCCCACTTCCGCATTGGGGCTCAGCAACAGTTGTCAGGGCAAGCCTGGGCATGGCAGGGGGCTTGAGGGCGCCAGGTCCCGCCCACTTCCGCTTTGGGGGGCCAGCAACAGTTGGCAGGGCAACCCTAGTCATGACAGGGGGCTGGAGGGCGCCAGACCCCGCCCACTTCCGATTTGGGGCCAAGCAACAGTTGCCAGGGCAACCCAGGGCATGGCAGGGGGCTGGAGGGCGCCAGGCCCCGCCCACTTCCGCTTTAGTGGTCAGCAACAGTTGCCAGGGAAACGCAGGGCATGGCATGGGGCTTGAGGGCGCCATGCTCCGCCCACTTCCGCTTTGGGGGCCAGCAACAGTTGCCAGGGCAACCCTAGGCATGGCAGGGGGGCTTGAGGGCGCCATGCCCCGCCCACTTCCGATTTTGGGGCCAGCAACAGTTGCCAGGGCAACCCTGGGCATGGCAGGGGGCTTAAGGGCGCCAGGCCCCGCCCACTTCCGCTTTGGGGGCATGCAAAAAAGTTGCCAGGGCAAACCAGGGCATGGCAGTGGGCTTAAGGGCGCCTGTACCCGCCCACTTCCGCTTTGGGGGCCAGCAACAGTTGCCAGGGCAACCCTGGGCATGGCAAGGGGCTTAAGGGCGCCTGGACCCGCCCAGTTCTGCTTTGGGGGCCAGCAACAGTTGCCAGGGCAACCCTGGGCATGGCATTGGGCTTATGGGCGCCTGTAGCCGCTCACTTCCGCTTTGGGGGCCAGCAACAGTTGCCAGGGCAACCCTGGGCATGGCAGTGGGCTTGAGGGCGCCTGGACCCTCCCACTTCCGCTTTGGGGCCAGCATCAGTTGCCAGAGCAAACCTGGGCATGGCAGGGGGCTGGAGGGCGCCAGACCCCGCCCACTTCCGCTTTGGGGGCCAGCAACAGTTGCCAGGGCAACCCTGGGCATGGCAGGGGGCTTGAGGGCGCCAGGCCCCGCCCACTTCCGCTTTGGGGCCAGCAACAGTTGACAGAGCAAACCTGGGCATGGCAGGGGGCTTGAGGGCGCCAGGCCCCGCCCACTTCTGCTTTTAGGGCAAGAAACAGTTGCCAGGGCAACCCTGGGCATGGCTGGGGGCTTAAGGACGCCATTCCCCGCCCACTTCCGCTTTGGGGGCCAGCAACAGTGGCCAGAGCAAACCTGGGCATGGCAGGGGGCTTGAGGGTGCCAGGCTCCGCCCACTTCCGCTTTGGGGGCCAGCAACAGTTGCCAGAGCAAACCTGGGCATGGCAGGGGGCTTGAGGGCGCCAGGCCCCGCCCACTTCCGCTTTGGGGGCCAGCAACAGTTGCCAGGGAAACCCTGGGCATGGCATGGGGGCTTGAGGGCGCCAGGCCATCCCACTTCCGCTTTGGGGCCCAGCAACAGTTGCAAGGGCAAGCCTGGGCATGGCAGGGGGCTTAAGGACGCCAGGCCCCGCCCACTTCCCCTTTTCTGGCCCAGCAACAGTTGCCAGGGCAAGCCTGGGCATGGCAGAAGGCTTGAGGGTGCCAGGCCCCGCCCACTTCCGCTTTGGGGCCAGCAATGGTTGCCAGGATAACCCTGGGTATGGCAGTGGGCTGGAGGGCGCCAGACCCCGCCCACTTCCGCTTTGAGGGTCAGCAACAGTTGCCAGGGCAACCCTGGGCATGGCAGGGGGCTGGAGGGCTCCAGGCACCGCCCACTTCCGCTTTGGGGGTCAGCAACAGTTGCCAGGGCAACCCTGGGCATGTCAGGGGGGCTTGAGGGCACCATGCCCCACCCACTTCCGCTTTGGGGGCCAGCAACAGTTGACAGGGCAAGCCTGGTCATGGCAGGGGGCTTGAGGGAGCCAGGCCCCGCCCACTTCCGCTTTGGGGCCCAGCAACAGTTGCCAGGGCAACCCAGGGCATGGCAGGGGGCTGGAGGGCGCCAGGCCCCGCCCACTTCCGCTTTGGGGGCCAGCAACAGTTGCCAGAACAAGCCTGGGCATGGGCAGGGGGCTTGAGGGCGCCAGATCCCGCCCACTTCCGCTTTGGGGGTCAGCAACAGTTGCCAGGGCAACCCTGGGCATGTCAGGGGGCTTGAGGGCACCATGCCCCACCCACTTCCGCTTTGGGGGCCAGCAACAGTTGACAGGGCAAGCCTGGTCATGGCAGGGGGCTTGAGGGAGCCAGGCCCCGCCCACTTCCGCTTTGGGGCCCAGCAACAGTTGCCAGGGCAACCCAGGGCATGGCAGGGGGCTGGAGGGCGCCAGGCCCCGCCCACTTCCGCTTTGGGGGCCAGCAACAGTTGCCAGAACAAGCCTGGGCATGGCAGGGGGCTTGAGGGCGCCAGATCCCGCCCACTTCCGCTTTGAGGCCCAGCAACAGTTGACAGGGCAAGCCTGGTCATGGCAGGGGGCTTGAGGGCGCCAGGCCCCGCCAACTTCCACTTTGGGGCCCAGCAACAGTTGCCAGGGCAAGCCTGGGCATGGCAGGGGGCTGGAGGGCGCCAGGCACCGCCCACTTCCGCTTGGGGGTCAGCAACAGTTGGCAGGGCAACCCTGGGCATGGCAGAGGGCTTGAGGGCGCCATTCCCCACCCACTTCCGCTTTGGGGGCCAGCAACAGTTGACAGGGCAACCCTGTGCATGGCAGGGGGCTTGAGGGCGCCATGCCCCGCCCACTTCCGCTTTGGGGCCAGCAACAGTTGCTAGGGCAAACCTGGGCATGGCTGGGGGCTTAAGGATGCCATGCCCCGCCCACTTCCGCTTTGGGGGCCAGCAACAGTTGCCAGGGCAACACTGGGCATGGCAGGGGGCTTAAGGGCGCAAGGTCCCGCCCACTTCCGCTTTGGGGCCCAGCAACATTTGCCAGGGCAAGCCTGGGCATGGCAGGGGGCTTGAGGGCGCCAGGCCCCGCCCACTTCCGCTTTGGGGCCCAGCAACAGTTGCCAGGGCAAGCCTGGGAATGGCAGTGGGCTTGAGGACGCCAGGCCCCGCCCACTTCCGCTTTGGGGCCCAGCAACAGTTGCCAGGGCAAGCCTGGGCATGGCAGAAGGCTTGAGGGTGCCAGGCCCCGCCCACTTCCGCTTTGGGGCCAGCAACGGTTGCCAGGGCAACCCTGGGTATGGCAGTGGGCTGGAGGGCGCCAGACCCCGCCCACTTCCGCTTTGAGGGTCAGCAACAGTTGCCAGGGCAACCCTGGGCATGGCAGGGGGCTGGAGGGCTCCAGGCACCGCCCACTTCCGCTTTGGGGGTCAGCAACAGTTGCCAGGGCAACCCTGGGCATGTCAGGGGGCTTGAGGGCACCATGCCCCACCCACTTCCGCTTTGGGGGCCAGCAACAGTTGACAGGGCAAGCCTGGTCATGGCAGGGGGCTTGAGGGCGCCAGGCCCCGCCCACTTCCGCTTTGGGGCCCAGCAACAGTTGCCAGGGCAAGCCTGGGCATGGCAGGGGGCTGGAGGGCGCCAGGCACCGCCCACTTCTGCTTTGGGGGTCAGCAACAGTTGCCAAAGCAAGCCTGGGCATGGCAGGGGCTTGAGGGCGCCAGATCCCGCCCACTTTCGCTTTGGGGCCCAGCAACATTTGCCAGGGCAACCCTGGGCATGGCATGGGGCTTGAGGGCGCCATGCCCCGCCCACTTCCGCTTTTGGGGCCAGCAACAGTTTCCAGGGCAACCCAGGGCATGGCAGTGGGCTTAAGGGCGCCTGTACCCGCCCACTTCCGCTTTGGGGGCCAGCAACAGTTGCCACGGCAACCCTGGGCATGGCATGAGGCTTAAGGGCGCCATGCCCCGCCCACTTCCGCTTTGGGGCCCAGCAACAGTTGCCAGGGCAACCCTGGGCATGTCAGGGGGCTTGAGGGCACCATGCCCCACCCACTTCCGCTTTGGGGGCCAGCAACAGTTGACAGGGCAAGCCTGGTCATGGCAGGGGGCTTGAGGGCGCCAGGCCCCGCCCACTTCCGCTTTGGGGCCCAGCAACAGTTGCCAGGGCAAGCCTGGGCATGGCAGGGGGCTGGAGGGCGCCAGGCACCGCCCACTTCTGCTTTGGGGGTCAGCAACAGTTGCCAAAGCAAGCCTGGGCATGGCAGGGGGCTTGAGGGCGCCAGATCCCGCCCACTTTCGCTTTGGGGCCCAGCAACATTTGCCAGGGCAAACCTGGGCATGGCATGGGGCTTGAGGGCGCAATGCCCCGCCCACTTCCGCTTTGGGGCCCAGCAACAGTTGCCAGGGCAAACCTGGGCATGGCAGGGGGCTTGAGGGCGCCAGGCCCCGCCCACTTCCGCTTTAGGGCCCAGCAACAGTTGGCAGGACAACCCTGGGCATGACAGGGGGCTGGAGGGCGCCAGACCCCGCCCACTTTCGCTTTGGGGCCAAGCAACAGTTGCCAGGGCAACCCAGGGCATGGCAGGGGACTGGATGGCGCCAGGCCCCGCCCACTTCCGCTTTGGGGGCCAGCAACAGTTGCCAGAGCAAGCCAGGGCATGGCAGTGGGCTTGAGGGCTCCAGATCCCGCCCACTTCCGCTTTGGGACCCAGCAACAGTTGACAGGGCAAGCCTGGGCATGGCAGGGGGCTTGAGGGCGCCTGGCTCTGCCCACTTCCGCTTTGGGGGTCAGCAACAGTTGCCAGGGCAACCCTGGGCATGGCAGGGGGCTTGAGGGCGCCATGCCCCGCCCACTTCCGCTTTTGGGGCCAGAAACAGTTGCTAGGGCAAACCTGGGCATGGCTGGGGGCTTAAGGACGCCATGCCCCGCCCACTTCCGCTTTGGGGGTCAGCAACAGTTGCCAGGGCAACCGAAGGCATGGCAGGGGGCTTAAGGGCGCCAGGCCCCGCCCACTTCCGCTTTGGGGGTCAGCAACAGTTGCCAGGGCAACCCTAGGCATGGCAGGGGGCTTGAGGGCGCCAGGCCCCGCCCACTTCCACTTTGGGGGCCAGCAACAGTTGCCAGGGCAACCCTAGGCATGGCAGGGGGCTTAAGGGCGCCAGGCCACGCCCACTTCCGCTTTGGGGGTCAGCAACAGTTGCCAGGGCAACCCTGGGAATGGAAGGGGGCTGGAGGGCGCCAGACCCCGCCCACTTTCGCTTTGGGGCCAAGCAACAGTTGCCAGGGCAACCCAGGGCATGGCAGGGGGCTGGAGGGCGCCAGGCCCAGCCCACTTCCGCTTTGGGGGCCAGCAACAGTTGCCAGAGCAAGCCTGGGCATGGCAGGGGCTTGAGGGCGCCATATCCCGCCCACTTCCGCTTTGAGGCCCAGCAACAGTTGACAGGGCAAGCCTGGTCATGGCAGGGGGATTGAGGGCGCCAGGCCCCGCCCACTTCCGCTTTGGGGCCCAGCAACAGTTGCCAGGGCAAGCCTGGGCATGGCAGAAGGCTTGAGGGTGCCAGGCCCGCCCACTTCCGCTTTGGGGCCAGCAGCGGTTGCCAGGGCAATCCTGGGCATGGCAGGGGCTGGAGGGCTCCAGGCACTGCCCACTTCCGCTTTGGGGGTCAGCAACAGTTGCCAGGGCAACCCTGGGCATGGCAGGGGGCTTAAGGCGCCATGCCCCGCCCACTTCCGCTTTTGGAGCCAGCAACAGTTGCTAGGGCAAACCTGGGCATGGCTGGGGGCTTAAGGACGCCATGCCCCGCCCACTTCCGCTTTGGGGGCCAGCAACAGTTGCCAGGGCAACACTGGGCATGGCAGGGGGCTTAAGGGCGCAAGGTCCCGTCCACTTCCGCTTTGGGGGGCCAGCAACAGTTGGCAGGGCAACCCTGGACATGACAGGGGGCTGGAGGGCGCAAGACCCCGCCCACTTCAACTTTGGGGCCAAGCAACAGTTGCCAGGGCAACCCAGGGCATGGCAGGGGGCTTAAAGACGCCTGTACCCGCCCACTTCCGCTTTGGGGGCCAGCAACAGTTGCCACGGCAACCATGGGCATGGCAGGGGGCTTGAGGCTCCAGGCCCCGCCCACTTCCGCTTTGGGGCCCAGCAACAGTTTCCAGGGCAAGCCTGGGCATGGCAGGGGGCTTGAGGGCGCCAGGCCCCGCCCACTTCCGCATTGGGGCCCAGCAACAGTTGTCAGGGCAAGCCTGGGCATGGCAGGGGGCTTGAGGGCGCCAGGTCCCGCCCACTTCCGCTTTGGGGGGCCAGCAACAGTTGGCAGGGCAACCCTAGTCATGACAGGGGGCTGGAGGGCGCCAGACCCCGCCCACTTCCGCTTTGGGGCCAGCAACAGTTGCCAGGGCAACCCTGGGCATGGCAGGGGGCTTGAGGGCGCCAGGCCCCGCCCACTTCTGCTTTTAGGGCAAGAAACAGTTGCCAGGGCAACCCTGGGCATGGCTGGGGGCTTAAGGACGCCATTCCCCGCCCACTTCCGCTTTGGGGGCCAGCAACAGTGGCCAGAGCAAACCTGGGCATGGCAGGGGGCTTGAGGGTGCCAGGCTCCGCCCACTTCCGCTTTGGGGGCCAGCAACAGTTGCCAGAGCAAACCTGGGCATGGCAGGGGGCTTGAGGGCGCCAGGCCCCGCCCACTTCCGCTTTGGGGCCAGCAACAGTTGCCAGGGAAACCCTGGGCATGGCATGGGGCTTGAGGGCGCCAGGCCCCGCCCACTTCCGCTTTGGGGCCCAGCAACAGTTGCAAGGGCAAGCCCTGGGCATGGCAGGGGCTTAAGGACGCCAGGCCCCGCCCACTTCCGCTTTGGGGCCCAGCAACAGTTGCCAGGGCAAGCCTGGGCATGGCAGAAGGCTTGAGGGTGCCAGGCCCTGCCCACTTCCGCTTTGGGGCCAGCAATGGTTGCCAGGATAACCCTGGGTATGCAGTGGGCTGGAGGGCGCCAGACCCCGCCCACTTCCGCTTTGAGGGTCAGCAACAGTTGCCAGGGCAACCCTGGGCATGGCAGGGGGCTGGAGGGCTCCAGGCACCGCCCACTTCCGCTTTGGGGGTCAGCAACAGTTGCCAGGGCAACCCTGGGCATGTCAGGGGGCTTGAGGGCACCATGCCCCACCCACTTCCGCTTTGGGGGCCAGCAACAGTTGACAGGGCAAGCCTGGTCATGGCAGGGGGCTTGAGGGAGCCAGGCCCCGCCCACTTCCGCTTTGGGGCCCAGCAACAGTTGCCAGGGCAACCCAGGGCATGGCAGGGGCTGGAGGGCGCCAGGCCCCGCCCACTTCCGCTTTGGGGGCCAGCAACAGTTGCCAGAACAAGCCTGGGCATGGCAGGGTGCTTGAGGGCGCCAGATCCCGCCCACTTCCGCTTTGAGGCCCAGCAACAGTTGACAGGGCAAGCCTGGTCATGGCAGGGGGCTTGAGGGCGCCAGGCCCCGCCAACTTCCACTTTGGGCCCAGCAACAGTTGCCAGGGCAAGCCTGGGCATGGCAGGGGGCTGGAGGGCGCCAGGCACCGCCCACTTCCGCTTTGGGGGTCAGCAACAGTTGGCAGGGCAACCCTGGGCATGGCAGAGGGCTTGAGGGCGCCATTCCCCACCCACTTCCGCTTTGGGGGCCAGCAACAGTTGACAAGGCAACCCTGGGAATGGCAGGGGGCTTGAGGGCGCCATGCCCCGCCCACTTCCGCTTTGGGGCCAGCAACAGTTGCTAGGGCAAACCTGGGCATGGCTGGGGGCTTAAGGATGCCATGCCCCGCCCACTTCCGCTTTGGGGGCCAGCAACAGTTGCCAGGGCAACACTGGGCATGGCAGGGGGCTTAAGGGCGCAAGGTCCCGCCCACTTCCGCTTTGGGGCCCAGCAATATTTGCCAGGGCAAGCCTGGGCATGGCAGGGGGCTTGAGGGCGCCAGGCCCCGCCCACTTCCGCTTTGGGGCCCAGCAACAGTTGCCAGGGCAAGCCTGGGAATGGCAGTGGGCTTGAGGACGCCAGGCCCCGCCCACTTCCGCTTTGGGGCCAAGCAACAGTTGCCAGGGCAAGCCTGGGCATGGCAGAATGCTTGAGGGTGCCAGGCCCCGCCCACTTCCCGCTTTGGGGCCAGCAACGGTTGCCAGGGCAACCCTGGGTATGGCAGTGGGCTGGAGGGCACCAGACCCCGCCCACTTCCGCTTTGAGGGTCAGCAACAGTTGCCAGGGCAACCCTGGGCATGGCAGGGGGCTGGAGGGCTCCAGGCACCGCCCACTTCCGCTTTGGGGGTCAGCAACAGTTGCCAGGGCAACCCTGGGCATGTCAGGGGGCTTGAGGGCACCATGCCCCACCCACTTCCGCTTTGGGGGCCAGCAACAGTTGACAGGGCAAGCCTGGTCATGGCAGGGGGCTTGAGGGCGCCAGGCCCCGCCCACTTCCGCTTTGGGGCCCAGCAACAGTTGCCAGGGCAAGCCTGGGCATGGCAGGGGGCTGGAGGGCGCCAGGCACCGCCCACTTCTGCTTTGGGGGTCAGCAACAGTTGCCAAAGCAAGCCTGGGCATGGCAGGGGGCTTTAGGGCGCCAGATCCCGCCCACTTTCTCTTTGGGGCCCAGCAACATTTGCCAGGGCAACCCTGGGCATGGCATGGGGCTTGAGGGCGCCATGCCCCGCCCACTTCCGCTTTTGGGGCCAGCAACAGTTTCCAGGGCAACCCAGGGCATGGCAGTGGGCTTAAGGGCGCCTGTACCCGCCCACTTCCGCTTTGGGGGCCAGCAACAGTTGCCACGGCAACCCTGGGCATGGCATGAGGCTTAAGGGCGCCATGCCCCGCCGACTTCCGCTTTGGGGCCCAGCAACAGTTGCCAGGGCAACCCTGGGCATGTCAGGGGGCTTGAGGGCACCATGCCCCACCCACTTCCGCTTTGGGGGCCAGCAACAGTTGACAGGGCAAGCCTGGTCATGGCAGGGGGCTTGAGGGCGCCAGGCCCCGCCCACTTCCGCTTTGGGGCCCAGCAACAGTTGCCAGGGCAAGCCTGGGCATGGCAGGGGGCTGGAGGGCGCCAGGCACCGCCCACTTCTGCTTTGGGGGTCAGCAACAGTTGCCAAAGCAAGCCTGGGCATGGCAGGGGGCTTGAGGGCGCCAGATCCCGCCCACTTTCGCTTTGGGGCCCAGCAACATTTGCCAGGGCAAGCCTGGGCATGGCAGGGGGCTTGAGGGCGCCAGGCCCCGCCCACTTCCGCTTTGGGGCCCAGCAACAGTTGCCAGGGCAAGCCTGGGAATGGCAGTGGGCTTGAGGACGCCAGGCCCCGCCCACTTCCGCTTTGGGGCCAAGCAACAGTTGCCAGGGCAACCCAAGGCATGGCAGGGGGCTTAAGGGCGCCAGGCCCCGCCCACTTCCGCTTTGGGGGTCAGCAACAGTTGCCAGGGCAACCCTAGGCATGGCAGGGGGCTTAAGGGCGCCAGGCCCCGCCCACTTCCACTTTGGGGGCCAGCAACAGTTGCCAGGGCAACCCTAGGCATGGCAGGGGGCTTAGGGGCGCCAGGCCACGCCCACTTCCGCTTTGGGGGTCAGCAACAGTTGCCAGGGCAACCCTGGGAATGGAAGGGGGCTGGAGGGCGCCAGACCCCGCCCACTTTCGCTTTGGGGCCAAGTAACAGTTGCCAGGGCAACCCAGGGCATGGCAGGGGGCTGGATGGCGCCAGGCCCAGCCCACTTCCGCTTTGGGGGCCAGCAACAGTTGCCAGAGCAAGCCTGGGCATGGCAGGGGGCTTGAGGGCGCCATATCCCGCCCACTTCCGCTTTGAGGCAGAGCAACAGTTGACAGGGCAAGCCTGGTCATGGCAGGGGGATTGAGGGCGCCAGGCCCCGCCCACTTCCGCTTTGGGGCCCAGCAACAGTTGCCAGGGCAAGCCTGGGCATGGCAGAAGGCTTGAGGGTGCCAGGCCCGCCCACTTCCGCTTTGGGGCCAGCAACGGTTGCCAGGGCAACCCTGGGTATGGCAGTGGGCTGTAGGGCGCCAGACCCCGCCCACTTCCGCTTTGAGGGTCAGCAACAGTTGCCAGGGCAATCCTGGGCATGGCAGGGGCTGGAGGGCTCCAGGCACTGCCCACTTCCGCTTTGGGGGTCAGCAACAGTTGCCAGGGCAACCCTGGGCATGGCAGGGGCTTGAGGGCACCATGCACCACCCACTTCCGCTTTGGGGCCCAGCAACAGTTGACAGGGCAACCCTGGGCATGGCAGGGGGCTTAAGGGCGCCATGCCCCGCCCACTTCCGCTTTTGGAGCCAGCAACAGTTGCTAGGGCAAACCTGGGCATGGCTGGGGGCTTAAGGACGCCATGCCCCGCCCACTTCCGCTTTGGGGGCCAGCAACAGTTGCCAGGGCAACACTGGGCATGGCAGGGGGCTTAAGGGCGCAAGGTCCCGTCCACTTCCGCTTTGGGGGGCCAGCAACAGTTGGCAGGGCAACCCTGGACATGACAGGGGGCTGGAGGGCGCAAGACCCCGCCCACTTCAACTTTGGGGCCAAGCAACAGTTGCCAGGGCAACCCAGGGCATGGCAGGGGGCTTAAAGACGCCTGTACCCGCCCACTTCCGCTTTGCGGGCCAGCAACAGTTGCCACGGCAACCATGGGCATGGCAGGGGGCTTGAGGGCTCCAGGCCCCGCCCACTTCCGCTTTGGGGGCCAGAAACAGTTGCCAAAGCAAGCCTGGGCATGGCAGGGGGCTTGAGGGCGCCAGATCCCGCCCACTTCGCTTTGGGGCCCAGCAACATTTGCCAGGGCAACCCTGGGCATGGCATGGGGCTTGAGGGCGCCATGCCCCACTTACTTCCGCTTTGGGGGCCAGCAACAGTTGCCAGGGCAACCCTGGGCATGGCATGGGGCTTGAAGGCGCCATGCCCCGCCCACTTCCGCTTTGTGGGCCAGGAACAGTTGCCAGGGCAACCCTGGGCATGGCAGGGGGTTTAAGGGCGCCAGGCCCCGCCCACTACCGCTTTGGGGGCCAGCAACAGTTGCCAGGGCAACCCAGGGCATGGCAGTGGGCTTAAGGGCGCCTGTACCCGCCCACTTCCGCTTTGGGGGCCAGCAACAGTTGCCACGGCAACCCTGGGCATGGCAGGGGGCTTAAGGGTGCCTGGACCCGCCCACTTCCGCTTTGGGGCCAAGAAACAGTTGCCAGGGCAACCCAGGGCATGGCAGGGGGCTGGAGGGCGCCATGCCCCGCCCACTTCCGCTTTGGGGCCCAGCAACAGTTGACAGGGCAACCCAGGGCATGGCAGGGGACTGGATGGCGCCAGGCCCCTCCCACTTCCGCTTTGCGGGCCAGCAACAGTTGCCAGAGCAAGCCTGGGCATGGCAGGGGGCTTGAGGGCTCCAGATCCCGCCCACTTCCGCTTTGGGACCCAGCAACAGTTGACAGGGCAAGCCTGGGCATGGCAGGGGGCTTGAGGGCGCCTGGCTCCGCCCACTTCCGCTTTGGGGGTCAGCAACAGTTGCCAGGGCAACCCTGGGCATGGCAGGGGGTTTGAGGGCGCCATGCCCCGCCCACTTCCGCTTTTGGGGCCAAGAAACAGTTGCCAGGGCAACCCAGGGCATGGCAGGGGGCTGGAGGGTGCCATGCCCCGCCCACTTCCGCTTTGGGGCCCAGCAACAGTTGCCAGGGCAAGCCTGGGCATGGCAGGGGGCTTGATGGCGCCAGGTCTCGCCCACTTCCGCTTTATGGCCCAGCAACAGATGGCAGGGCAACCCTGGGCATGACAGGGGCTGGAGGGCGCCAGACCCCGCCAACTTTCGCTTTGGGCCAAGCAACAGTTGCCAGGGCAACCCAGGGCATGGCAGGGGACTGGATGGCGCCAGGCCCCGCCCACTTCCGCTTTGGGGGCCAGCGACAGTTGCCAGAGCAACCCTTTGCATGGCAGTGGGCTAAAGTGCGCCTGGACTCTCCCACTTCCGCTTTGGGGGTCAGCAACAGTTGCCAGGGCAACCCTGGGAATGGCAGGGGGCTTAAGGGCGCCAGGCCCCGCCCACTTCCGCTTTGGGGGCCAGCAACAGTTGCCAGGGCAACCCAGGGCATGGCAGTGGGCTTAAGGGCGCCTGTACCCGCCCACTTCTGCTTTGGGGGCCAGCAACAGTTGCCACGGCAACCCTGGGCATGGCTTGGGGCTTAAGGGCGCCAGGACCCGCCCACTTCTGCTTTGGGGGGCCAGCTACAGTTGGCAGGGCAACCCTGGGCATGACAGGGGCTGGAGGGCGCCAGGCCCCGCCCACTTCCGCTTTGGGGCCCAGCAACAGTTGACAGGGCAAGCCTTGGCATGGCAGGGGGCTTGAGGGCGCCTGGCTCCGCCCACTTCCGCTTTGGGGCCCAGCAACAGTTTCCAGGGCAAGCCTGGGCATGGCAGGGGGCTTGAGGGCGCCAGGCCCCGCCCACTTCCGCATTGGGGCCCAGCAACAGTTGTCAGGGCAAGCCTGGGCATGGCAGGGGGCTTGAGGGCGCCAGGTCCCGCCCACTTCCGCTTTGGGGGGCCAGCAACAGTTGGCAGGGCAACCCTAGTCATGACAGGGGGCTGGAGGGCGCCAGACCCCGCCCCACTTCCGATTTGGGGCCAAGCAACAGTTGCCAGGGCAACCCAGGGCATGGCAGGGGGCTGGAGGGCGCCAGGCCCCGCCCACTTCCGCTTTAGTGGTCAGCAACAGTTGCCAGGGAAACGCAGGGCATGGCATGGGGCTTGAGGGCGCCATGCCCCGCCCACTTCCGCTTTGGGGGTCAGCAACAGTTGCCAGGGCAACCCTAGGCATGGCAGGGGGCTTGAGGGCGCCAGGCCCGCCCACTTCCACTTTGGGGGCCAGCAACAGTTGCCAGGGCAACCCTAGGCATGGCAGGGGGCTTAAGGGCGCCAGGCCACGCCCACTTCCGCTTTGGGGGTCAGCAACAGTTGCCAGGGCAACCCTGGGAATGGAAGGGGGCTGGAGGGCGCCAGACCCCGCCCACTTTCGCTTTGGGGCCAAGCAACAGTTGCAGGGCAACCCAGGGCATGGCAGGGGGCTGGAGGGCGCCAGGCCCAGCCCACTTCCGCTTTGGGGGGCCAGCAACAGTTGCCAGAGCAAGCCTGGGCATGGCAGGGGGCTTGAGGGCGCCATATCCCGCCCACTTCCGCTTTGAGGCCCAGCAACAGTTGACAGGGCAAGCCTGGTCATGGCAGGGGGATTGAGGGCGCCAGGCCCCGCCCACTTCCGCTTTGGGGCCCAGCAACAGTTGCCAGGGCAAGCCTGGGCATGGCAGAAGGCTTGAGGGTGCCAGGCCCCGCCCACTTCCGCTTTGGGGCCAGCAGCGGTTGCCAGGGCAATCCTGGGCATGGCAGGGGCTGGAGGGCTCCAGGCACTGCCCACTTCCGCTTTGGGGGTCAGCAACAGTTGCCAGGGCAACCCTGGGCATGGCAGGGGGCTTAAGGGCGCCATGCCCCGCCCACTTCCGCTTTTGGAGCCAGCAACAGTTGCTAGGGCAAACCTGGGCATGGCTGGGGGCTTAAGGACGCCATGCCCCGCCCACTTCCGCTTTGGGGGCCAGCAACAGTTGCCAGGGCAACACTGGGCATGGCAGGGGGCTTAAGGGCGCAAGGTCCCGTCCACTTCCGCTTTGGGGGGCCAGCAACAGTTGGCAGGGCAACCCTGGACATGACAGGGGGCTGGAGGGCGCAAGACCCCGCCCACTTCAACTTTGGGGCCAAGCAACAGTTGCCAGGGCAACCCAGGGCATGGCAGGGGGCTTAAAGACGCCTGTACCCGCCCACTTCCGCTTTGGGGGCCAGCAACAGTTGCCACGGCAACCATGGGCATGGCAGGGGGCTTGAGGGCTCCAGGCCCCGCCCACTTCCGCTTTGGGGCCCAGCAACAGTTTCCAGGGCAAGCCTGGGCATGGCAGGGGGCTTGAGGGCGCCAGGCCCCGCCCACTTCCGCATTGGGGCCCAGCAACAGTTGTCAGGGCAAGCCTGGGCATGGCAGGGGGCTTGAGGGCGCCAGGTCCGCCCACTTCCGCTTTGGGGGGCCAGCAACAGTTGGCAGGGCAACCCTAGTCATGACAGGGGGCTGGAGGGCGCCAGACCCCGCCCACTTCCGCTTTGGGGGCCAGCAACAGTTGCCAGGGCAACCCTGGGCATGGCAGGGGGCTTGAGGGCGCCAGGCCCCGCCCACTTCTGCTTTTAGGGCAAGAAACAGTTGCCAGGGCAACCCTGGGCATGGCTGGGGGCTTAAGGACGCCATTCCCGCCCACTTCCGCTTTGGGGGCCAGCAACAGTGGCCAGAGCAAACCTGGGCATGGCAGGGGGCTTGAGGGTGCCAGGCTCCGCCCACTTCCGCTTTGGGGGCCAGCAACAGTTGCCAGAGCAAACCTGGGCATGGCAGGGGGCTTGAGGGCGCCAGGCCCCGCCCACTTTTTTGGGGGCCAGCAACAGTTGCCAGGGAAACCCTGGGCATGGCATGGGGCTTGAGGGCGCCAGGCCCCGCCCACTTCCGCTTTGGGGCCCAGCAACAGTTGCAAGGGCAAGCCTGGGCATGGCAGGGGGCTTAAGGACGCCAGGCCCCGCCCACTTCCGCTTTGGGGCCCAGCAACAGTTGCCAGGGCAAGCCTGGGCATGGCAGAAGGCTTGAGGGTGCCAGGCCCTGCCCACTTCCGCTTTGGGGCCAGCAATGGTTGCCAGGATAACCCTGGGTATGGCAGTGGGCTGGAGGGCGCCAGACCCCGCCCACTTCCGCTTTGAGGGTCAGCAACAGTTGCCAGGGCAACCCTGGGCATGGCAGGGGGCTGGAGGGCTCCAGGCACCGCCCACTTCCGCTTTGGGGGTCAGCAACAGTTGCCAGGGCAACCCTGGGCATGTCAGGGGGCTTGAGGGCACCATGCCCCACCCACTTCCGCTTTGGGGGCCAGCAACAGTTGACAGGGCAAGCCTGGTCATGGCAGGGGGCTTGAGGGAGCCAGGCCCCGCCCACTTCCGCTTTGGGGCCCAGCAACAGTTGCCAGGGCAACCCAGGGCATGGCAGGGGCTGGAGGGCGCCAGGCCCCGCCCACTTCCGCTTTGGGGGCCAGCAACAGTTGCCAGAACAAGCCTGGGCATGGCAGGGTGCTTGAGGGCGCCAGATCCCGCCCACTTCCGCTTTGAGGCCCAGCAACAGTTGACAGGGCAAGCCTGGTCATGGCAGGGGGCTTGAGGGCGCCAGGCCCCGCCAACTTCCACTTTGGGGCCCAGCAACAGTTGCCAGGGCAAGCCTGGGCATGGCAGGGGGCTGGAGGGCGCCAGGCACCGCCCACTTCCGCTTTGGGGGTCAGCAACAGTTGGCAGGGCAACCCTGGGCATGGCAGAGGGCTTGAGGGCGCCATTCCCCACCCACTTCCGCTTTGGGGGCCAGCAACAGTTGACAAGGCAACCCTGGGAATGGCAGGGGGCTTGAGGGCGCCATGCCCCGCCCACTTCCGCTTTGGGGCCAGCAACAGTTGCTAGGGCAAACCTGGGCATGGCTGGGGGCTTAAGGATGCCATGCCCCGCCCACTTCCGCTTTGGGGGCCAGCAACAGTTGCCAGGGCAACACTGGGCATGGCAGGGGGCTTAAGGGCGCAAGGTCCCGCCCACTTCCGCTTTGGGGCCCAGCAATATTTGCCAGGGCAAGCCTGGGCATGGCAGGGGGCTTGAGGGCGCCAGGCCCCGCCCACTTCCGCTTTGGGGCCCAGCAACAGTTGCCAGGGCAAGCCTGGGAATGGCAGTGGGCTTGAGGACGCCAGGCCCCGCCCACTTCCGCTTTGGGGCCAAGCAACAGTTGCCAGGGCAAGCCTGGGCATGGCAGAATGCTTGAGGGTGCCAGGCCCCGCCCACTTCCGCTTTGGGGCCAGCAACGGTTGCCAGGGCAACCCTGGGTATGGCAGTGGGCTGGAGGGCACCAGACCCCGCCCACTTCCGCTTTGAGGGTCAGCAACAGTTGCCAGGGCAACCCTGGGCATGGCAGGGGGCTGGAGGGCTCCAGGCACCGCCCACTTCCGCTTTGGGGGTCAGCAACAGTTGCCAGGGCAACCCTGGGCATGTCAGGGGGCTTGAGGGCACCATGCCCCACCCACTTCCGCTTTGGGGGCCAGCAACAGTTGACAGGGCAAGCCTGGTCATGGCAGGGGGCTTGAGGGCGCCAGGCCCCGCCCACTTCCGCTTTGGGGCCCAGCAACAGTTGCCAGGGCAAGCCTGGGCATGGCAGGGGGCTGGAGGGCGCCAGGCACCGCCCACTTCTGCTTTGGGGGTCAGCAACAGTTGCCAAAGCAAGCCTGGGCATGGCAGGGGGCTTGAGGGCGCCAGATCCCGCCCACTTTCTCTTTGGGGCCCAGCAACATTTGCCAGGGCAACCCTGGGCATGGCATGGGGCTTGAGGGCGCCATGCCCCGCCCACTTCCGCTTTTGGGGCCAGCAACAGTTTCCAGGGCAACCCAGGGCATGGCAGTGGGCTTAAGGGCGCCTGTACCCGCCCACTTCCGCTTTGGGGGCCAGCAACAGTTGCCACGGCAACCCTGGGCATGGCATGAGGCTTAAGGGCGCCATGCCCCGCCGACTTCCGCTTTGGGGCCCAGCAACAGTTGCCAGGGCAACCCTGGGCATGTCAGGGGGCTTGAGGGCACCATGCCCCACCCACTTCCGCTTTGGGGGCCAGCAACAGTTGACAGGGCAAGCCTGGTCATGGCAGGGGGCTTGAGGGCGCCAGGCCCCGCCCACTTCCGCTTTGGGGCCCAGCAACAGTTGCCAGGGCAAGCCTGGGCATGGCAGGGGGCTGGAGGGCGCCAGGCACCGCCCACTTCTGCTTTGGGGGTCAGCAACAGTTGCCAAAGCAAGCCTGGGCATGGCAGGGGGCTTGAGGGCGCCAGATCCCGCCCACTTTCGCTTTGGGGCCCAGCAACATTTGCCAGGGCAAGCCTGGGCATGGCAGGGGGCTTGAGGGCGCCAGGCCCCGCCCACTTCCGCTTTGGGGCCCAGCAACAGTTGCCAGGGCAAGCCTGGGAATGGCAGTGGGCTTGAGGACGCCAGGCCCCGCCCACTTCCGCTTTGGGGCCAAGCAACAGTTGCCAGGGCAACCCAAGGCATGGCAGGGGGCTTAAGGGCGCCAGGCCCCGCCCACTTCCGCTTTGGGGGTCAGCAACAGTTGCCAGGGCAACCCTAGGCATGGCAGGGGGCTTAAGGGCGCCAGGCCCCGCCCACTTCCACTTTGGGGGCCAGCAACAGTTGCCAGGGCAACCCTAGGCATGGCAGGGGGCTTAGGGGCGCCAGGCCACGCCCACTTCCGCTTTGGGGGTCAGCAACAGTTGCCAGGGCAACCCTGGGAATGGAAGGGGGCTGGAGGGCGCCAGACCCCGCCCACTTTCGCTTTGGGGCCAAGTAACAGTTGCCAGGGCAACCCAGGGCATGGCAGGGGGCTGGATGGCGCCAGGCCCAGCCCACTTCCGCTTTGGGGGCCAGCAACAGTTGCCAGAGCAAGCCTGGGCATGGCAGGGGGCTTGAGGGCGCCATATCCCGCCCACTTCCGCTTTGAGGCAGAGCAACAGTTGACAGGGCAAGCCTGGTCATGGCAGGGGGATTGAGGGCGCCAGGCCCCGCCCACTTCCGCTTTGGGGCCCAGCAACAGTTGCCAGGGCAAGCCTGGGCATGGCAGAAGGCTTGAGGGTGCCAGGCCCCGCCCACTTCCGCTTTGGGGCCAGCAACGGTTGCCAGGGCAACCCTGGGTATGGCAGTGGGCTGTAGGGCGCCAGACCCCGCCCACTTCCGCTTTGAGGGTCAGCAACAGTTGCCAGGGCAATCCTGGGCATGGCAGGGGCTGGAGGGCTCCAGGCACTGCCCACTTCCGCTTTGGGGGTCAGCAACAGTTGCCAGGGCAACCCTGGGCATGGCAGGGGGCTTGAGGGCACCATGCACCACCCACTTCCGCTTTGGGGCCCAGCAACAGTTGACAGGGCAACCCTGGGCATGGCAGGGGGCTTAAGGGCGCCATGCCCCGCCCACTTCCGCTTTTGGAGCCAGCAACAGTTGCTAGGGCAAACCTGGGCATGGCTGGGGGCTTAAGGACGCCATGCCCCGCCCACTTCCGCTTTGGGGGCCAGCAACAGTTGCCAGGGCAACACTGGGCATGGCAGGGGGCTTAAGGGCGCAAGGTCCCGTCCACTTCCGCTTTGGGGGGCCAGCAACAGTTGGCAGGGCAACCCTGGACATGACAGGGGGCTGGAGGGCGCAAGACCCCGCCCACTTCAACTTTGGGGCCAAGCAACAGTTGCCAGGGCAACCCAGGGCATGGCAGGGGGCTTAAAGACGCCTGTACCCGCCCACTTCCGCTTTGCGGGCCAGCAACAGTTGCCACGGCAACCATGGGCATGGCAGGGGGCTTGAGGGCTCCAGGCCCCGCCCACTTCCGCTTTGGGGGCCAGAAACAGTTGCCAAAGCAAGCCTGGGCATGGCAGGGGGCTTGAGGGCGCCAGATCCCGCCCACTTTCGCTTTGGGGCCCAGCAACATTTGCCAGGGCAACCCTGGGCATGGCATGGGGCTTGAGGGCGCCATGCCCCACTTACTTCCGCTTTGGGGGCCAGCAACAGTTGCCAGGGCAACCCTGGGCATGGCATGGGGCTTGAAGGCGCCATGCCCCGCCCACTTCCGCTTTGTGGGCCAGGAACAGTTGCCAGGGCAACCCTGGGCATGGCAGGGGGTTTAAGGGCGCCAGGCCCCGCCCACTACCGCTTTGGGGGCCAGCAACAGTTGCCAGGGCAACCCAGGGCATGGCAGTGGGCTTAAGGGCGCCTGTACCCGCCCACTTCCGCTTTGGGGGCCAGCAACAGTTGCCACGGCAACCCTGGGCATGGCAGGGGGCTTAAGGGTGCCTGGACCCGCCCACTTCCGCTTTGGGGCCAAGAAACAGTTGCCAGGGCAACCCAGGGCATGGCAGGGGGCTGGAGGGCGCCATGCCCCGCCCACTTCCGCTTTGGGGCCCAGCAACAGTTGACAGGGCAACCCAGGGCATGGCAGGGGACTGGATGGCGCCAGGCCCCTCCCACTTCCGCTTTGCGGGCCAGCAACAGTTGCCAGAGCAAGCCTGGGCATGGCAGGGGGCTTGAGGGCTCCAGATCCCGCCCACTTCCGCTTTGGGACCCAGCAACAGTTGACAGGGCAAGCCTGGGCATGGCAGGGGGCTTGAGGGCGCCTGGCTCCGCCCACTTCCGCTTTGGGGGTCAGCAACAGTTGCCAGGGCAACCCTGGGCATGGCAGGGGGTTTGAGGGCGCCATGCCCCGCCCACTTCCGCTTTTGGGGCCAAGAAACAGTTGCCAGGGCAACCCAGGGCATGGCAGGGGGCTGGAGGGTGCCATGCCCCGCCCACTTCCGCTTTGGGGCCCAGCAACAGTTGCCAGGGCAAGCCTGGGCATGGCAGGGGGCTTGATGGCGCCAGGTCTCGCCCACTTCCGCTTTATGGCCCAGCAACAGATGGCAGGGCAACCCTGGGCATGACAGGGGGCTGGAGGGCGCCAGACCCCGCCAACTTTCGCTTTGGGGCCAAGCAACAGTTGCCAGGGCAACCCAGGGCATGGCAGGGGACTGGATGGCGCCAGGCCCCGCCCACTTCCGCTTTGGGGGCCAGCGACAGTTGCCAGAGCAACCCTTTGCATGGCAGTGGGCTAAAGTGCGCCTGGACTCTCCCACTTCCGCTTTGGGGGTCAGCAACAGTTGCCAGGGCAACCCTGGGAATGGCAGGGGGCTTAAGGGCGCCAGGCCCCGCCCACTTCCGCTTTGGGGGCCAGCAACAGTTGCCAGGGCAACCCAGGGCATGGCAGTGGGCTTAAGGGCGCCTGTACCCGCCCACTTCTGCTTTGGGGGCCAGCAACAGTTGCCACGGCAACCCTGGGCATGGCTTGGGGCTTAAGGGCGCCAGGACCCGCCCACTTCTGCTTTGGGGGGCCAGCTACAGTTGGCAGGGCAACCCTGGGCATGACAGGGGGCTGGAGGGCGCCAGGCCCCGCCCACTTCCGCTTTGGGGCCCAGCAACAGTTGACAGGGCAAGCCTTGGCATGGCAGGGGGCTTGAGGGCGCCTGGCTCCGCCCACTTCCGCTTTGGGGCCCAGCAACAGTTTCCAGGGCAAGCCTGGGCATGGCAGGGGGCTTGAGGGCGCCAGGCCCCGCCCACTTCCGCATTGGGGCCCAGCAACAGTTGTCAGGGCAAGCCTGGGCATGGCAGGGGGCTTGAGGGCGCCAGGTCCCGCCCACTTCCGCTTTGGGGGGCCAGCAACAGTTGGCAGGGCAACCCTAGTCATGACAGGGGGCTGGAGGGCGCCAGACCCCGCCCACTTCCGATTTGGGGCCAAGCAACAGTTGCCAGGGCAACCCAGGGCATGGCAGGGGGCTGGAGGGCGCCAGGCCCCGCCCACTTCCGCTTTAGTGGTCAGCAACAGTTGCCAGGGAAACGCAGGGCATGGCATGGGGCTTGAGGGCGCCATGCCCCGCCCACTTCCGCTTTGGGGGCCAGCAACAGTTGCCAGGGCAACCCTAGGCATGGCATGGGGGCTTGAGGGCGCCAGGCCCCGCCCACTTCCGCTTTGGGGGCAAGCAACAGTTGCCAGGGCAACCCAGGGCATGGCAGGGGGCTGGAGGGCGCCAGGCCCCGCCCACTTCCGCTTTAGTGGTCAGCAACAGTTGCCAGGGAAACGCAGGGCATGGCATGGGGCTTGAGGGCGCCATGCCCCGCCCACTTCCGATTTTGGGGCCAGCAACAGTTGCCAGGGCAACCCTGGGCATGGCAGGGGGCTTAAGGGCGCCAGGCCCCGCCCACTTCCGCTTTGGGGGCGTGCAAAAAAGTTGCCAGGGCAACCCAGGGCATGGCAGTGGGCTTAAGGGCGCCTGTACCCGCCCACTTCCGCTTTGGGGGCCAGCAACAGTTGCCAGGGCAACCCTGGGCATGGCAAGGGGCTTAAGGGCGCCTGGACCCGCCCAGTTCCGCTTTGGGGGCCAGCAACAGTTGCCAGGGCAACCCTGGGCATGGCATTGGGCTTATGGGCGCCTGTAGCCGCTCACTCCTGCTTTGGGGGCCAGCAACAGTTGCCAGGGCAACCCTGGGCATGGCAGTGGGCTTAAGGGCGCCTGGACCCTCCCACTTCCGCTTTGGGGCCAGCAACAGTTGCCAGAGCAAACCTGGGCATGGCAGGGGGCTGGAGGGCGCCAGACCCTGCCCACTTCCGCTTTGGGGGCCAGCAACAGTTGCCAGGGCAACCCTGGGCATGGCAGGGGGCTTGAGGGCGCCAGGCCCCGCCCACTTCCGCTTTGGGGCCAGCAACAGTTGACAGGGCAACCCTGGGCATGGCTTGGGGCTTAAGGGCGCCAGGACCCGCCCACTTCTGCTTTGGGGGGCCAGCTACAGTTGGCAGGGCAACCCTGGGCATGACAGGGGGCTGGAGGGCGCCAGGCCCCGCCCACTTCCGCTTTGGGGCCCAGCAACAGTTTCCAGGGCAAGCCTGGGCATGGCAGGGGGCTTGAGGGCGCCAGGCCCCGCCCACTTCCGCATTGGGGCCCAGCAACAGTTGTCAGGGCAAGCCTGGGCATGGCAGGGGGCTTGAGGGCGCCAGGTCCCGCCCACTTCCGCTTTGGGGGGCCAGCAACTGTTGCCAGGGCAACCATGGGCATGGCAGGGGGCTTAAGGGCGCCAGGCCCCGCCCACTTCTGCTTTGGGGGCGTGCAACAGTTGCCAGGGCAACCCAGGGCATGGCAGTGGGCTTAAGGGCGCCTGTACCCGCCCACTTCCGCTTTAAGGGCCAGCAACTTTTGCCAGGGCAACCCTGGGCATGGCAGTGGGCTTAAGGGCGCCTGGACCCTCCCACTTCCGCTTTGGGGCCAGCAACAGTTGCCAGAGCAAACCTGGGCATGGCAGGGGGCTGGAGGGCGCCAGACCCCGCCCACTTCCGCTTTGGGGGCCAGCAACAGTTGCCAGGGAAACCCTGGGAATGGCAGGGGGCTGGAGGGCGCCAGGCCACGCCCACTTCCACATTGGGGCCCAGCAACAGTTGCCAGGGCAAGCCTGGGCATGGCAGGGGGCTTGAGGGCGCCAGGTCCCGCCCACTTCTGCTTTGGGGGGCCAGCAACAGTTGGCAGGGCAACCCTGGTCATGACAGGGGGCTGGAGGGCGCCAGACCCCGCCCACTTCCGATTTGGGGCCAAGCAACAGTTGCCAGGGCAACCCAGGGCATGGCAGGGGGCTGGAGGGCGCCAGGCCCCGCGCACTTCCGCTTTAGTGGTCAGCAACAGTTGCCAGGGAAACCCAGGGCCCCCAAAGCGGAAGTGGGCGGGGCCTGGCGCCCTCAAGCCCCCTGCCATGCCCAGGCTTGCCCTGTCAACTGTTGCTGGGTCCCAAAGCGGAAGTGGGCGGGATCTGGAGCCCTCAAGCCCCCTGCATTGCCCAGGCTTGCTCTGGCAACTGTTGCTGGCCCCCAAAGCGGAAGTGGGCGGGGCCTGGCGCCATCCAGTCCCCTGCCATGCCCTGGGTTGCCCTGGCAACTGTTGCTGGCCCCCAAAGCGGAAGTGGGCGGGGCATGGCGTCCTTAAGCCCCCAGCCATGCCCAGGGTTGCCCTGGCAACTGTTTCTTGCCCTAAAAGCAGAAGTGGGTGGGGCATGGCGCCCTCAAGCCACCTGCCATGCCCAGGGTTGCCCTGGCAACTGTTGCTGGCCCCCAAAGCGGAAGTGGGCGGGGCATGGCGCCCTCAAGCCCCATGCCATGCCCAGGGTTGCCCTGGCAACTGTTGCTGGCCCCCAAAGCGGAAGTGGGTGGGGCATGGCGCCCTCAAGCCCCCTGCCATGCCCAGGCTTGCCCTGTCAACTGTTGCTGGGTCCCAAAGCGGAAGTGGGCGGGATCTGGAGCCCTCAAGCCCCCTGCCATGGGGCTTGAGGGCGCCATGCCCCGCCCACTTCCGCTTTGGGGGCCAGCAACAGTTGCCAGGGCAACCCTGGGCATGGCAGGGGGCTTGAGGGCGCCATGCCCCTCCCACTTCCGATTTTGGGGCCAGCAACAGTTGCCAGGGCAACCCTGGGCATGGCAGTGGGCTTAAGGGCGCCAGGCCCCGCCCACTTCCGCTTTGGGGGCCAGCAACAGTTGCCAGGGCAACCCTGGGCATGGCAGGGGGCTTGAGGGAGCCAGGCCCCGCCCACTTCCGCTTTGGGGCCAGCAACAGTTGACAGAGCAAACCTGGGCATGGCAGGGGGCTTGAGTGCGCCAGGTTCCGCCCACTTCCGCTTTGGGGGCCAGCAACAGTTGCCAGGGCAACCCTTGGCATGGCAGGGGGCTTGAGGGCGCCATGCCCCACCCACTTCCGCTTTGGGGGCCAGCAACAGTTGCCAGGGCAACCCTGGGCATGGCATGGGGCTTGAGGGCGCCATGCCCCGCCCACTTCCGCTTTGGGGGCCAGCAACAGTTGCCAGGGCAACCCTGGGCATGGCAGGTGGCTTGAGGGCGCCATGCCCCGCCCACTTCTGCTTTTAGGGCAAGAAACAGTTGCCAGGGCAACCCTGGGCATGGCTGGGGGCTTAAGGACGCCATGCCCCGCCCACTTCCGCTTTGGGGGCCAGCAACAGTTGGCAGGGCAAAACTGGGCATGGCAGTGGGCTGGAGGGCGCCAGACCCCACCCACTTTCGCTTTGGGGGCCATCAACAGTTGCCAGGGCAACCCAGGGCATGGCAGGGGGCTGGAGGGCGCCAGGCCCCGCCCACTTCCGCTTTAGTGGTCAGCAGCAGTTGCCAGGGCAACCCAGGGCATGGCAGGGGGCTGGAGGGCGCCATTCCCCGCCCACTTCCGCTTTGGGGGCCAGCAACAGTTGCCAGGGCAACTCTGGGCATGGCAGGGGGCTTGAGGGTGCCAGGCTCCGCCCACTTCCGCTTTGGGGGCCAGCAACAGTTGCCAGAGCAAACCTGGGCATGGCAGAGGGCTTGAGGGCGCCAGGCCCCGCCCACTTCCGCTTTGGGGGCCAGCAACAGTTGCCAGGGCAACCCTGGGCATGGCATGGGGCTTGAGGGCGCCATGCCCCGCCCACTTCCGCTTTGGGAGCCAGCAACAGTTGCCAGGGCAACCCTGGGCATGGCAGGGGGCTTGAGGGCGCCATTCCCCGCCCACTTCCGATTTTGGGGCAAGCAAAAGTTGCCAGGGCAACCCTGGGCATGGCATGGGGCTTGAGGGCGCCATGCCCCGCCAACTTCCGCTTTGGGAGCCAGCAACAGTTGCCAGGGCAACCCTGGGCATGGCAGGGGGCTTGAGGGCGCCATTCCTCGCCCACTTCCGATTTTGGGGCCAGCAACAGTTGCCAGGGCAACCCTGGGCATGGCAGGGGGCTTAAGGGCGCCTGGACCCGCCCAGTTCCGCTTTGGGGGCCAGCAACAGTTGCCAGGGCAACCCTGGGCATGGCAGTGGGCTTAAGGGCGCCTGTAGCCGCTCACTTCCGCTTTGGGGGCCAGCAACAGTTGCCAGGGCAACCCTGGGCATGGCATGGGGCTTGAGGGCGCCATGCCTTGCCCACTTCCGCTTTGGGGGCCAGCAACAGTTGCCAGGGCAACCCTGAGCATGGCAGGGGGCTTGAGGGCGCCATGCCCCGCCCACTTCCGATTTTGGGGCCAGCAACAGTTGCCAGGGCAACCCTGGGCATGGCAGGGGGCTTAAGGGCGCCAGGCCCCGCCCACTTCCGCTTTGGGGGCGTGCAACAGTTGCCAGGGCAACCCAGGGCATGGCAGTGGGCTTAAGGGCGCCTGTACCCGCCCACTTCCGCTTTAAGGGCCAGCAACTTTTGCCAGGGCAACCCTGGGCATGGCAGTGGGCTTAAGGGCGCCTGGACCCTCCCACTTCCGCTTTGGGGCCAGCAACAGTTGCCAGAGCAAACCTGGGCATGGCAGGGGGCTGGAGGGCGCCAGACCCCGCCCACTTCCGCTTTGGGGGCCAGCAACAGTTGCCAGGGAAACCCTGGGAATGGCAGGGGGCTGGAGGGCGCCAGGCCCCGCCCACTTCCGCATTGGGGCCCAGCAACAGTTTCCAGGGCAAGCCTGTGCATGGCAGGGGGCTTGAGGGCGCCAGGTCCCGCCCACTTCCGCTTTGGGGGGCCAGCAACAGTTGGCAGGGCAACCCTGGTCATGACAGGGGGCTGGAGGGCGCCAGACCCCGCCCACTTCCGATTTGGGGCCAAGCAACAGTTGCCAGGGCAACCCAGGGCATGGCAGGGGGCTGGAGGGCGCCAGGCCCCGCCCACTTCCGCTTTAGTGGTCAGCAACAGTTGCCAGGGAAACCCAGGGCATGGCCTGGGGCTTGAGGGCGCCATGCCCCGCCCACTTCCGCTTTGGGGGCCAGCAACAGTTGCCAGGGCAATCCTGGGCATGGCAGGGGGCTTGAGGGCGCCATGCCCCGCCCACTTCCGATTTTGGGGCCAGCAACAGTTGCCAGGGCAACCCTGGGCATGGCAGGGGGCTAAAGGGCGCCAGGCCCCGCCCACTTCCGCTTTGGGGGCGTGCAACAGTTGCCAGGGCAACCCAGGGCATGGCAGTGGGCTTAAGGGCGCCTGTACCCGCCCACTTCCGCTTTGGGGGCAAGCAACAGTTGCCAGGGCAACCCTGGGCATGGCAGGGGGCTTAAGGGCGCCTGGACCCGCCCAGTTCAGCTTTGGGGGCCAGCAACAGTTGCCAGGGCAACCCTGGGCATGGCAGTGGGCTTAAGGGCGCCTGTAGCCGCTCACTTCCGCTTTGGGGGCCAGCAACAGTTGCCAGGGCAACCCTGGGCATGGCATGGGGCTTGAGGGCGCCATGCCTTGCCCACTTCCGCTTTGGGGGCCAGCAACAGTTGCCAGGGCAACCCTGAGCATGGCAGGGGGCTTAAGGGCGCCTGGACCCTCCCACTTCCGCTTTGGGGGCCAGCAACAGTTGCCAGGGAAACCCTGGGAAAGGCAGGGGGCTGGAGGGCGCCAGGCCCCGCCCACTTCCGCATTGGGGCCCAGCAACAGTTGCCAGGGCAAGCCTGGGCATGGCAGGGGGCTTGAGGGCGCCAGGTCCCGCCCACTTCCGCTTTGGGGGGCCAGCAACAGTTGGCAGGGCAACCCTGGTCATGACAGGGGGCTGGAGGGCGCCAGACCCCGCCCACTTCCGATTTGGGGCCAAGCAACAGTTGCCAGGGCAACCCAGGGCATGGCAGGGGGCTGGAGGGCGCCAGCCCCCGCCCACTTCCGCTTTAGTGGTCAGCAACAGTTGACAGGGAAACCCAGGGCATGGCCTGGGGCTTGAGGGCGCCATGCCCCGCCGACTTCCGCTTTGGGGGCCAGCAACAGTTGCCAGGGCAATCCTGGGCATGGCAGGGGGCTTGAGGGCGCCATGCCACGCCCACTTCCGATTTTGGGGCCAGCAACAGTTGCCAGGGCAACCCTGGGCATGGCAGGGGGCTAAAGGGCGCCAGGCCCCGCCCACTTCCGCTTTGGGGGCGTGCAACAGTTGCCAGGGCAACCCAGGGCATGGCAGTGGGCTTAAGGGCGCCTGTACCCGCCCACTTCCGCTTTGGGGGCCAGCAACAGTTGCCAGGGCAACCCTGGGCATGGCAGGGGGCTTAAGGGCGCCTGGACCCGCCCAGTTCCGCTTTGGGGGCCAGCAACAGTTGCCAGGGCAACCCTGGGCATGGCAGTGGGCTTAAGGGCGCCTGTAGCCGCTCACTTCCGCTTTGGGGGCCAGCAACAGTTGCCAGGGCAACCCTGGGCATGGCAGTGGGCTTAAATGCGCCTGGACCCTCCCACTTCCGCTTTGGGGCCAGCAACAGTTGCCAGGGCAAGCCTGGGCATGGCAGGGGGCTTGAGGGCGCCAGGTCCCGCCCACTTCCGCTTTGGGGGGCCAGCAACAGTTGGCAGGGCAACCCTGGTCATGACAGGGGGCTGGAGGGCGCCAGACCCCGCCCACTTCCGATTTGGGGCCAAGCAACAGTTGCCAGGGCAACCCAGGGCATGGCAGGGGGCTGGAGGGCGCCAGCCCCCGCCCACTTCCGCTTTAGTGGTCAGCAACAGTTGCCAGGGCAACCCTGGGCATGGCAGGGGGCTTGAGGGCGCCATGCCCCACCCACTTCCGCTTTGGGGGCCAGCAACAGTTGCCAGGGCAACACTGGGCATGGCAGGGGGCTTAAGGGCGCCTGGACCCGCCCAGTTCCGCTTTGGGGGCCAGCAACAGTTGCCAGGGCAACCCTGGGCATGGTAGTGGGCTTAAGGGCGCCTGTAGCCGCTCACTTCCGCTTTGGGGGCCAGCAACAGTTGCCAGGGCAACCCTGGGCATGGCATGGGGCTTGAGGGCGCCATGCCTTGCCCACTTTCGCTTTGGGGGCCAGCAACAGTTGCCAGGGCAACCCTGAGCATGGCAGGGGGCTTGAGGGCGCCATGCCCCGCCCACTTCTGATTTTGGGGCCAGCAACAGTTGCCAGGGCAACCCTGGGCATGGCAGGGGGCTTAAGGGTGCAAGGCCCCGCCCAATTCCGCTTTGGGGGCTAGCAACAGTTGCCAGGGCAACCCAGGGCATGGCAGTGGGCTTAAGGGCGCCTGTACCCGCCCACTTCCGCTTTAAGGGCCAGCAACAGTTGCCAGGGCAAACCTGGGCATGGCAGGGGGCTTAAGGGCGCCTGGACCCGCCCAGTTCCGCTTTGGGGGCCACTAACAGTTGCCAGGGCAACCCTGGGCATGGCAGTGGGCTTAAGGGCGCCTGTAGCTGCTCACTTCCGCTTTGGGGGCCAGCAACAGTTGCCAGGGCAACCCTGGGCATGGCTGGGGGCTTAAGGGCGCCTGGACCCGCCCAGTTCCGCTTTGGGGGCCAGCAACAGTTGCCAGGGCAACCCTAGGCATGGCAGTGGGCTTAAGGGCGCCTGGACCCTCCCACTTCCGCTTTGGGGCCAGCAACAGTTGCCAGAGCAAACCTGGGCATGGCAGGGGGCTGGAGGGCGCCAGACCCAGCCCACTTCCGCTTTGGGGGCCAGCAACAGTTGCCAGAGCAAACCTGGGCATGGCATGGGGCTTGAGGGCGCCATGCCCCGCCCACTTCCGCTTTGGGGGCCAGCAACAGTTGCCAGGGCAACCCTGGGCATGGCAGGTGGCTTGAGGGCGCCATGCCCCGCCCACTTCCGCTTTTAGGGCAAGCAACAGTTGCCAGGGCAACCCTGGGCATGGCTGGGGGCTTAAGGACGCCATGCCCCGCCCACTTCCGCTTTGAGGGCCATCAACAGTTGCCAGGGCAACCCTGGGCATGGCAGGGGGCTTAAGGGCACCAGGTCCCGCCCACTTCCGCTTTGGGGGGCCAGCAACAGTTGGCAGGGCAACACTGGGCATGGCAGTGGGCTGGAGGGCGCCAGACCCCACCCACTTCCGCTTTGGGGGCCAGGAACAGTTGCCAGGGCAACCCTGGGCATGGCAGGGGGCTTGAGGGCGCCATGCTCCACCCACTTCCGCTTTGGGGGCCAGCAACAGTTGCCAAGGCAACCCTGGGCATGGCAGGGGGCTGAAGGGCGCCAGGCCCCGCACACTTCCGCTTTGGGGCCCAGCAGCAGTTGCCAGGGCAAGCCTGGGCATGGCAGGGGGATGGAGGGCGCCAGGCCCCGCCCACTTCCGCTTTGGGGCCCAGCAACAGTTGCCAGGGCAAGCCTGGGCATGGCAGGGGGCTTGAGGGCGCCAGGCCCCGCCCACTTCCGCTTTGGGGCACAGTAACATTTGCCAGGGCAACACTGGGCATAGTAGGGGGCTGGAGGGCGCCAGAACCCGCCCACTTCCGCTTTGGGGGCCAGAAACAGTTGCCAGGGCAACCCTGGGCATGGCAGTGGGCTGGAAGGCGCAAGACCCCGCCCACTTCCGCTTTGGGGCCCAGCAACAGCTGCCAGGGCAACCCTTGGCATGGCAGTGGGCTGGAGGGCGCCAGACCCCACCCACTTCCGCTTTGGGGGCCAGCAACAGTTGCCAGGGCAACCCTGGGCATGGCAGGGGGCTTGAGGGCGCCATGCCCCACCCACTTCCGCTTTGGGGGCCAGCAACAGTTGCCAGGGCAAGCCTGGGCATGGCAGGGGGCTGGAGGGCGCCAGGCCCCGCCCACTTCCGCTTTGGGGCCCAGCAAAAGTTGAGAGGGCAACCCTGGGCATGGCAGGGGGCTTGAGGGCGCCAGACCCCGCCCACTTCCGCTTTGGGGCCCAGCAACAGCTGCCACGGCAACCCTGGGCATGGCAGTGGGCTGGAGGGCACCAGACCCCACCCACTTCCGCTTTGGGGGCCAGCAACAGTTGCCAGGGCAACCCTGGGCATGGCAGGGGGCTTGAGGGCGCCATGCCCCACCCACTTCCGCTTTGGGGGCCAGCAACTTTTGCCAGGGCAACCCTGGGCATGGCAGTGGGCTTAAGGGCGCCTGGACCCTCCCACTTCCGCTTTGGGGCCAGCAACAGTTGCCAGAGCAAACCTGGGCATGGCAGGGGGCTGGAGGGCGCCAGACCCCGCCCACTTCCGCTTTGGGGGCCAGCAACAGTTGCCAGGGAAACCCTGGGAATGGCAGGGGGCTGGAGGGCGCCAGGCCCCGCCCACTTCCGCATTGGGGCCCAGCAACAGTTGCCAGGGCAAGCCTGGGCATGGCAGGGGGCTTGAGGGCGCCAGGTCCCGCCCACTTCCGCTTTGGGGGGCCAGCAACAGTTGGCAGGGCAACCCTGGTCATGACAGGGGGCTGGAGGGCGCCAGACCCCGCCCACTTCCGATTTGGGGCCAAGCAACAGTTGCCAGGGCAACCCAGGGCATGGCAGGGGGCTGGAGGGCGCCAGGCCCCGCCCACTTCCGCTTTAGTGGTCAGCAACAGTTGCCAGGGAAACCCAGGGCATGGCCTGGGGCTTGAGGGCGCCATGCCCCGCCCACTTCCGCTTTGGGGGCCAGCAACAGTTGCCAGGGCAATACTGGGCATGGCAGGGGGCTTGAGGGCGCCATGCCCCGCCCACTTCCGATTTTGGGGCCAGCAACAGATGCCAGGGCAACCCTGGGCATGGCAGGGGGCTTAAGGGCACCAGGCCCCGCCCACTTCCGCTTTTGGGGCGTGCAAAAGTTGCCAGGGCAACCCAGGGCATGGCAGTGGGCTTAAGGGCGCCTGTACCCACCCACTTCTGCTTTGGGGGCCATCAACAGTTGCCAGGGCAACCCAGGGCATGGCAGGGGGCTGGAGGGCGCCAGGCCCCGCCCACTTCCGCTTTAGTGGTCAGCAGCAGTTGCCAGGGCAACCCTGGGCATGGCAGGGGGCTTGAGGGCGCCATGCCCCGCCCACTTCCGATTTTGGGGCCAGCAACAGATGCCAGGGCAACCCTGGGCATGGCAGGGGGCTTAAGGGCGCCAGGCCCCGCCCACTTCCGCTTTAGTGGTCAGCAGCAGTTGCCAGGGCAACCCTGGGCATGGCAGGGGGCTTGAGGGCGCCATGCCCCGCCCACTTCCGATTTTGGGGCCAGCAACAGATGCCAGGGCAACCCTGGGCATGGCAGGTGGCTTGAGGGCGCCATGCCCCGCCCACTTCCGCTTTTAGGGCAAGCAACAGTTGCCAGGGCAACCCTGGGCATGGCTGGGGGCTTAAGGACGCCATGCCCCGCCCACTTCCGCTTTGAGGGCCATCAACAGTTGCCAGGGCAACCCTGGGCATGGCAGGGGGCTTAAGGGCACCAGGTCCCGCCCACTTCCGCTTTGGGGGGCCAGCAACAGTTGGCAGGGCAACACTGGGCATGGCAGTGGGCTGGAGGGCGCCAGACCCCACCCACTTCCGCTTTGGGGGCCAGGAACAGTTGCCAGGGCAACCCTGGGCATGGCAGGGGGCTTGAGGGCGCCATGCTCCACCCACTTCCGCTTTGGGGGCCAGCAACAGTTGCCAAGGCAACCCTGGGCATGGCAGGGGGCTGAAGGGCGCCAGGCCCCGCACACTTCCGCTTTGGGGCCCAGCAGCAGTTGCCAGGGCAAGCCTGGGCATGGCAGGGGGATGGAGGGCGCCAGGCCCCGCCCACTTCCGCTTTGGGGCCCAGCAACAGTTGCCAGGGCAAGCCTGGGCATGGCAGGGGGCTTGAGGGCGCCAGGCCCCGCCCACTTCCGCTTTGGGGCACAGTAACATTTGCCAGGGCAACACTGGGCATAGTAGGGGGCTGGAGGGCGCCAGAACCCGCCCACTTCCGCTTTGGGGGCCAGAAACAGTTGCCAGGGCAACCCTGGGCATGGCAGTGGGCTGGAAGGCGCAAGACCCCGCCCACTTCCGCTTTGGGGCCCAGCAACAGCTGCCAGGGCAACCCTTGGCATGGCAGTGGGCTGGAGGGCGCCAGACCCCACCCACTTCCGCTTTGGGGGCCAGCAACAGTTGCCAGGGCAACCCTGGGCATGGCAGGGGGCTTGAGGGCGCCATGCCCCACCCACTTCCGCTTTGGGGGCCAGCAACAGTTGCCAGGGCAAGCCTGGGCATGGCAGGGGGCTGGAGGGCGCCAGGCCCCGCCCACTTCCGCTTTGGGGCCCAGCAAAAGTTGAGAGGGCAACCCTGGGCATGGCAGGGGGCTTGAGGGCGCCAGACCCCGCCCACTTCCGCTTTGGGGCCCAGCAACAGCTGCCACGGCAACCCTGGGCATGGCAGTGGGCCTGGAGGGCACCAGACCCCACCCACTTCCGCTTTGGGGGCCAGCAACAGTTGCCAGGGCAACCCTGGGCATGGCAGGGGGCTTGAGGGCGCCATGCCCCACCCACTTCCGCTTTGGGGGCCAGCAACTTTTGCCAGGGCAACCCTGGGCATGGCAGTGGGCTTAAGGGCGCCTGGACCCTCCCACTTCCGCTTTGGGGCCAGCAACAGTTGCCAGAGCAAACCTGGGCATGGCAGGGGGCTGGAGGGCGCCAGACCCCGCCCACTTCCGCTTTGGGGGCCAGCAACAGTTGCCAGGGAAACCCTGGGAATGGCAGGGGGCTGGAGGGCGCCAGGCCCCGCCCACTTCCGCATTGGGGCCCAGCAACAGTTGCCAGGGCAAGCCTGGGCATGGCAGGGGGCTTGAGGGCGCCAGGTCCCGCCCACTTCCGCTTTGGGGGCCAGCAACAGTTGGCAGGGCAACCCTGGTCATGACAGGGGGCTGGAGGGCGCCAGACCCCGCCCACTTCCGATTTGGGGCCAAGCAACAGTTGCCAGGGCAACCCAGGGCATGGCAGGGGGCTGGAGGGCGCCAGGCCCCGCCCACTTCCGCTTTAGTGGTCAGCAACAGTTGCCAGGGAAACCCAGGGCATGGCCTGGGGCTTGAGGGCGCCATGCCCCGCCCACTTCCGCTTTGGGGGCCAGCAACAGTTGCCAGGGCAATACTGGGCATGGCAGGGGGCTTGAGGGCGCCATGCCCCGCCCACTTCCGATTTTGGGGCCAGCAACAGATGCCAGGGCAACCCTGGGCATGGCAGGGGGCTTAAGGGCACCAGGCCCCGCCCACTTCCGCTTTTGGGGCGTGCAAAAGTTGCCAGGGCAACCCAGGGCATGGCAGTGGGCTTAAGGGCGCCTGTACCCACCCACTTCTGCTTTGGGGGCCATCAACAGTTGCCAGGGCAACCCAGGGCATGGCAGGGGGCTGGAGGGCGCCAGGCCCCGCCCACTTCCGCTTTAGTGGTCAGCCAGCAGTTGCCAGGGCAACCCTGGGCATGGCAGGGGCTTGAGGGCGCCATGCCCCGCCCACTTCCGATTTTGGGGCCAGCAACAGATGCCAGGGCAACCCTGGGCATGGCAGGGGGCTTAAGGGCGCCAGGCCCCGCCCACTTCCGCTTTTGGGGCGTGCAACAGTTGCCAGGGCAACCCAGGGCATGGCAGTGGGCTTAAGGGCGCCTGTACCCGCCCACTTCCGCTTTGGGGGCCAGCAACAGTTGCCAGGGCAACCCTGGGCATGGCAGGGGCTTAAGGGCGCCTGGACCCGCCCAGTCCGCTTTGGGGGCCAGCAACAGTTGCCAGGGCAACCCTGGGCATGGCAGTGGGCTTAAGGGCGCCTGTAGCCGCTCACTTTCCGCTTTGGGGCCAGCAACAGTTGCCAGGGCAACCCTGGGCATGGCAGTGGGCTTAAATGCGCCTGGACCCTCCCACTTCCGCTTTGGGGCCAGCAACAGTTGCCAGAGCAAACCTGGGCATGGCAGGGGGCTGAAGGGCGCCAGACCCCGCCCACTTCCGCTTTGGGGGCCAGCAACAGTTGCCAGGGCAACCCTGGGCATGGCAGTGGGCTTAAGGGCGCCTGTAGCCGCTCACTTCCGCTTTGGGGGCCAGCAACAGTTGCCAGGGCAACCCTGGGCATGGCAGTGGGCTTAAGGGCGCCTGGACCCTCCCACTTCCGCTTTGGGGCCAGCAACAGTTGCCAGAGCAAACCTGGGCATGGCAGGGGGCTGGAGGGCGCCAGACCCCGCCCACTTCCGCTTTGGGGGCCAGCAACAGTTGACAGAGCAAACCTGGGCATGGCAGGGGGCTTGAGGGCGCCAGGCCCCGCCCACTTCCGCTTTGGGGGCCAGCAACAGTTGCCAGGGCAACCCTGGGCATGGCAGGGGGCTTGAGGGCGCCATGCCCCACCCACTTCCGCTTTGGGGGCCAGCGACAGTTGCCAGGGCAACCCTGGGCATGGCATCGGGCTTGAGGGCGCCATGCCCCGCCCACTTCCGCTTTGGGGGCCAGCAACAGTTGCCAGGGCAACCCTGGGCATGGCAGGTGGCTTGAGGGCGCCATGCCCCGCCCACTTCTGCTTTTAGGGCAAGAAACAGTTGCCAGGGCAACCCTGGGCATGGCTGGGGGCTTAAGGACGCCATGCCCCGCCCACTTCCGCTTTGGGGGCCAGCAACAGTTGGCAGGGCAAAACTGGGCATGGCAGTGGGCTGGAGGGCGCCAGGCCCCACCCACTTCCGCTTTGTGGGCCATCAACAGTTGCCAGGGCAACCCAGGGCATGGCAGGGGGCTGGAGGGCGCCAGGCCCCGCCCACTTCCGCTTTAGTGGTCAGCAGCAGTTGCCAGGGCAACCCAGGGCATGGCAGGGGCTGGAGGGCGCCATTCCCCGCCCACTTCCGCTTTGGGGGCCAGCAACAGTTGCCAGGGCAACTCTGGGCATGGCAGGGGGCTTGAGGGTGCCAGGCTCCGCCCACTTCCGCTTTGGGGGCCAGCAACAGTTGCCAGAGCAAACCTGGGCATGGCAGGGGGCTTGAGGGCGCCATGCCCCGCCCACTTCCGCTTTGGGAGCCAGCAACAGTTGCCAGGGCAACCCTGGGCATGGCAGGGGTCTTGAGGGCGCCATGCCCCGCCCACTTCCGCTTTGGGAGCCAGCAACAGTTGCCAGGGCAACCCTGGGCATGGCAGGGGGCTTGAGGGCGCCATTCCCCGCCCACTTCCGATTTTGGGGCCAGCAACAAGTGCCAGGGCAACCCTGGGCATGAGAGTATGGAGAAAGAGAACGTGTGTCTTGTTTGTGGTGCACCAGAGAGAATTAATTAGAGTCAATAAAAATTAACCTTTAATTTGTTTATTTAAAAAAACTGCGAAATATAAAACCAAAACACAAAAAATGACAAGCAAAGTGCAAGATAGTGCGTGTTAAAAACAGCACATGTGGGGACTTATGTGCTTTTAATGTGTCTCTTTAATTATGATTTTGTGTTAGCGTAACTGAAAAACAACAGTCTCTGCTACAAATGTGGGTTGAGAACCTCTTATTACACTTGTAGCTGTTTTTATGGAATACCTCTAGCACTGAATTGAATTCAAATATTCTTCACATATATTTGTGATATTTTTACTGTAATGCTGCTTGTCTCAAAATAACAGGTTAATTGTTGTTGATCTTGAGCGTGTTGACACTAGGATGTCGATTTGTTAAGCTCAACACACAGTTGGCTTGTGTTGATACTGAATTGACACACTTGTGTGCTCTAATTGCCTTCAATCATCCAATTTGTATCAATCAATCAGCTTATTGCACTGGGTTAAAGTCAAATATTCTTTAGTGGATTTGTCACTGTAATGACGCCTGTCTCATAGCACCAGGCTAATCGCTAATTGCTAACCATAGGTATGTCGACACTTGGGTGTCGATTTCTCATGCTTATCACACATTTGTATTGTGTTGATATTAAATTGACATAATAATGGGCTTTAATTTGCCTTCAATCATATAATTGTATCTTTAGTCAGTTAGCATGAAAATGGCAAGTCAATTCTGCGAAACAATCCGTCAGTGAGTGAAGCAGTACTAACAATAAGTGTATCTGCTTATAGTTTCGTAGTAAGGCAGCAGCACTGATGCGACAGCGTTTAAAGTAGCATGTGTATATAGACAGTATAACACTGGTACAAATGCTTTATTGATACAATTAGATTTTAATCTGATTGATTAGTGAGTGTTGAACCAGAGCTGTCAGCGGGTTCAAGCAGCGTTGTAAACTCACGTGCCTGCCTGTAACTATACACTGAAACACTAAATGCTGGAAATTGTCACATATGATGCAGTATTGCGCTAATAGTATAAACTTCTGCTATTGTTCCAAGTATAGCTTGTTTCAATCTCTAGCATTTTACATAACTGTATGAGCTGTCAGTGGGTAAGACAATGCTTGTACTCCGTTTGTCTGCCCGTGTGTTTTCCAGTCTGGTAAGAAACCTCCTGCTATCATTTGTCACTTGTAATTTATGAGGCAGAGCTGTCAGCGGGTAAGGCAACGCTGGTAGTCTGCGTGCCTACCCGTGAATTCTCTAATGCCCGGTTAACAGTTGAGGTACCACGTATGTACCTGCTTCTCTTTAAGAAAAGTGTTTAGATAGAATCAATAGCCGTGAGGCAGAGCTGTTAGAGCTGTCAATGGGTCATAGAGTAAGGCAGCGCTAGTAGTTCGCGTGCCTGTCTGTCAGTTCACAGTGAGAGGTTAAATAAGTGCTTAGATAGCTGCAAGGCAGAGCTGTCAGATCTGTAACCGGGTAAGGCAACGCTAGTAGTCACGGTGCCTGCCCGTAAGTTTACAATGCGAGGTTAGCAGTTGTGGTATAGTATAAATTACCGTTCTGTTATTAAACAAGTGCTAGCTGCAGGGCAGAGCTGTCAGATCTGTAACCGGGTAAGGCAACGCTAATGGTCAGCGTGCCTGCCCGTGAGTTTACAGTGTGAGGTTAGCAGTTGTGGTACAGTATAAATTACCGTTCTGTTATTAAACAAGTGCTAGCTGCAAGGCAGAGCTGTCAGATCTATAACCGGGTAAGGCAACGCTAGTGGTCAGCGTGCCTGCCCGTGAGTTTACAGTACGAGGTTAGCAGTTGTGGTACAGTATAAATTACCGTTCTGTTATTAAACAAGTGCTTAGGTAGAATCAATAGCTGCGAGCCAGAGCTGTCAGAGCTGTCACCGGGTAAGGCAACGCTTGTAATATGCGTGCCTGCCCGTGAGTTTGCAGTGAGAGTTTAACAGTTGCGGTATAACATATATACCCGCTTCTTGTTATGGATATATGCTAGAAGCATTCACATATGATACAGTATTGACATTACAGCCCTGAAAAGGGCTAACATTAGTATACGCTAGACACACGATTAGTAAATAAGTTTAGAGACAGTGCACATAGAAGTACACCCACACGGCCGTGCTGCCGGCGCGCGCGTTTCGCTCCCCGCTTTTTCAAGGCAAGCCGCTCTGCTGCCTTGATGGGGTTTAAATTCTAAATTCAAATGTAAAGTCGTCCAATGACCTTTACTGGCGTGTGGGAGTCTCCTCCCATTAGTTACTGATGGGTGTGTTCCCTGATCGTATCCATTATGTACACACCGGGGGATTTCTGGATTGTCCCATTCACAGGTAAGTAGAACTTGTTTTATGATGTTTTTTTGTGTTTTTTTATTATTTTAAGGAATAACTCTTGGTAAAGAAAGGGCATGTATTATGCCCATCTGGTGAAAAAGAAAAATCACAGCTGAAATTAGAGATAAGCAGGTTATAATAATATCGGAAAGACTGCTGTCTGTAACAATTTTTTATCAATTCCTGCATACACACTGAGCGATTTTATTGTGCTCAAATCGCCACTTTGAATATTTAATTGTTTATTACTTAATGCTAGTATGACCACTAAACCTAGGTCTAATGTTTATGAATACAGATACTGGTAATAATAACGCAATTTATATAGTCTAATTACTGAGAAAAATAGGAAAAAGTTAATTATTTGTATATGTCCTATAATAATTCAGTCGAGAATCTCTTCCTTAAGGACAATATTTAGAATACTTGGAGATAGAATTCAGTAGTGTCACCGTTGTCAGGTGTACTAGTATCTTTGTGTTTTGATTATACGAATTGTATAATAGGTGTTAAGGTGTATAGGTGTTGCCCCACATTGGGGTGTAGGTGAGGATAAGGTTAAGAGTGTGATTAAATAATGGTGATACATAATAAGGGTTAGGGTTAGGGTAAGGGTTAGGGTTGGGGTTAAGGTTAGGGTTAGGGTTAGGGTTAGGGTTAGGATAAGGGTTAGGGTTAGGGTTAGGGTTAGGATAGGGATTAGGGTTAGGGTTAGGGTTAGGGTTAGGGTTAGGGTAGGGATTAGGGGTGGTGATGGGAATGGTGCTAGATTTGTACTAGATTGCAGTACTAGGACTAAATTCAATTCAATGGTGTCACCGTGAAACGGTGTACTTGCATCCTTAAGTGTTAGTCCAGGGATTATATAATTGGTGTAGATGCATATAGGTGTTATCCCACATTAAGGTGTGGGTGAGGATTGGGTTTAGGGTGTGCTTGGGTCATAATAGTAAATGAAGCATTTAAGAACTTGTGATAATAGAAGATTTTCATGATGATTAGGGTGCCTGTCTATTACATCCCAGTGGGGGGATAAGGAAAAAATGGTGTAGGTGAGGTGACACAACATACAAAAAATAATAATAAGTGAGTTACACTCTGCAAATAACAACAGAAACCAAAAGGAAGGGGAGTGGTGTAGAACACGTGTGGGGAAGGAGGTGTAGTGAGTACCCTCTGAGTGTTTTTGATGAGTTTAATATGATATGATATAATGATGAAGTAATGAGGTGAACGAATTATCTTTTAATAGAGTGGTCTGTATCACCCTGTAACAAGTATTCCTACTGTCTCAGTGTGTACTCACTGAGTGTGTGGTCATTCTAGCTGGTCTCTATCAAGAGGAATGTAAATGTGTTGAGGTATCAATTTAAAGGAAAGCTGCAAAGCAATTTTCCTCATTTAGGCCTGTGGGGACCATGGTGTTCATGAGGAAGATGAATTTGGTCTCTTGTCGGAGCAATTCCTTATCTTTATTGCCCCGTCTAATACCCAAATCAACCTTATGCATGCCAAAGGCCTTGAGTCCTCCACATTTACTCTGGTGAAATCGCAAAAAGTGTTTGGCGATAGGTGTTAGTATCTTCATATTCTGCTTATCTCTTGGAGCGTTCCGAATGCTGGCAAGGTGCTCAAGTATTCGATGTTTAAGAGGTCTCAGAGTTTTACCTATATATGTCAGATTGCATGGACATGTTAGGCTGTATATAACTCCAGGGATGTCACATGTGATGTAGTCTCTTATTTGCCAATTTTTTGCAAATTTGTCTTGGAAGGACGTGGTGGTGATCATGATAGAGCATGCTTTGCAGTGGCCACATTTATATGAACCTTTTTTCTGGATCCTTGGGGGTCCAATTTTCCCTAAATGACTATGGACCAACATATCTCTTAAGTTGCTACTCCTTCTCCAACTTATGTCAATGTGGTCTGTCATGATGCTTTTCAGATCCTTATCTGTTTTAAGTACGTCAGTGTGTTTATTCAGGATATGGCGTATGTCTTTCCATTCCTTACAGTACGTACCAATGTATCTGACTGTGTTGTTATTCTCTTCAGGATCTTTAGGGTGAGGAATGAGTAGGTCATCTCGATTGTGATTCCTGGCCTCTTTAGCAGCTCTTTTAATGTGGCGTTTACTGTACCCTCTGTTAACTAGTCTATTTCCCAGTTGTTCTGCTCTCAGGTCATATGTCTCTATTTGGGAGCAGTTCCTCTTAGTTCTTAGACCCTTCAGAACTGGCGGGAAGTGGGAGCTGTCATGGTGTAAAATGGAGTTAGTGGCTGTCTTCTTTCGAAAGACATCCGAGGATATGTGACCATCTTGTTCTATTGTTAATTTGAGATCTAGGAAGGTCACTGTCTCCTGGCTCATGTCTGTTGTCAGTCTGAGGTTCAACTTATTATTGTTGAGTTTCTTGATGAATTGGGTGAACAGGTCTATATCTCCCTCCCAGATGATCAGGAGATCATCAATATATCTCAACCACATAAGTATGTGTCCTGTATACTCCTCATTGGACTCAACAAACACGTGCTCTCTCTCCCACCACCCCAGGTACAGGTTCGCATACGTGGGTGCACAAACGCTACCCATCGCAGTCCCCTGTACCTGGAGGTAGAATATATCGTTGCACACAAAAAAATTCTTCGTGAGAACGAAGTGTAGTAATTTTACGATGAAATCGTTAAAGGGGTCAGTCCTTTCCATGCTCAGAAAGTATTTGGTAGCCTCTATACCGTATTGATGGATTATACTGGTATAGAGGCTCTCTACATCACATGTGATTAACCAGCTTTGGTTATTCAGTACCACATCTTGAATCTTATTCAATACGTCCATCGTATCTCGAATGTAAGATGGTAGCGTGCATACATAGTCTTTCAGGAAGTGGTCTACAAATTTGCTGGCATTTTCTGTTAGGCTTCCTACCCCTGAGACTATTGGTCTCCCTGGTGGATTTGTTTCATTCTTATGTATCTTGGGTAGGAGATACAGGGTTGCCACCCTTGGTTCATCTGTTTTGAGAAATTCATATTGTTTCTTGGTGATGGTGTTATCTCTCAGAGCCCTTTGTAGGATGTTGTTATATATCTCCAAGAAGTTGTCCATCGGATTGAAATATAATCTTTGATAGCATGTTTTATCATTTAGTTGACGTTCCAGTTCCTTGATGTACCCGGAACGAGGCCATAGGACTACGTTGCCACCTTTATCAGATGGCTTTATTATCGTGTCATCCCATTTTTTGATTTCATCCAAAGCATGTCTTTCTTGTGACGTGAGGTTATCATGAGGGAATCTAGTGTGCTTGCATCTTTCCAGTTCATCTAGATCCCTGCTCACCAAGTCCAAGTATACTTTGATTTGGGGACACATATTAAAGTCTGGGTAGAATTGTGACTTTTTCTTAGGGGTTAATAGTTTGGAGCCCTTATTTCCTTGGCCTTCACTATCATTGGAATCCGTGACATTTTCATTGGATAATTCCTCCATCATGGAGATGACTCTTTGTTCCTCCACAGAGAAGTAGTTGGTAATCATAGTTTGTCCATCAGTGCTTGCGTCCTGATTTGCATTGGTGACAAGTATGTCATCTCTTTTATGAAAGATCTTTTTAAGAAGGAGTTTTCTTGCAAACAAGTGTAGGTCTCTTTCACAGTCAAATCGATTGAATGACTGAGATGGACTGAATGATAATCCTTTGCCAAGGATCTGTATTTGTGTTGGGGTGAGAAGGTGTTCTGTCAGGTTGATGACTTTCAGTGTATCTTGGTCATCTAATACCTGTGCCTTCTCTGATCTCTGTTTTCTTCCCTCCAATCTTTTGCTTGCTTTTTTCGTCTTGTTCCCCCTCCTGATCTTTCGGGGAACCTTCCCATTGCCAGGGCAAGCCTGGGCATGGCAGGGGGCTGGAGGGCGCCAGGCACCGCCCACTTCCGCTTTGGGGGTCAGCAACAGTTGCCAGAGCAACCCTGGGCATGGCATGGGGCTTGAGGGCGCCAGGCCCCGCCCACTTCCGCTTTGGGGCCCAGCAACAGCTGCCAGGGCAACCCTGGGCATGGCAGTGGGCTGGAGGGCGCCAGACCCCACCCACTTCCGCTTTGGGGGCCAGCAACATTTGCCAGGGCAACCCTGGGCATGGCAGGGGGCTTGAGGGCGCCATGCCCCACCCACTTCCACTTTGGGGGCCAGCAACAGTTGCCAGGGCAAGCCTGGGCATGGCAGGGGGCTGGAGGGCGCCAGGCCCCGCCCACTTCCGCTTTGGGGCCAGCAACAGTTGCCAGGGCAACCCTGGGCATGGCAGGGGGCTGGAGGGCGCCAGGCCCCGCCCACTTCCGCTTTGGGGCCCAGCAACAGTTGCCAGGGCAAGCCTGGGCATGGCAGGGGGATGGAGGGCGCCAGGCCCAGCCCACTTCCGCTTTGGGGCCCAGCAAAAGTTGAGAGGGCAACCCTGGGCATGGCAGGGGGCTTGAGGGCGCCAGACCCCGCCCACTTCCGCTTTGGGGCACAGCAACAATTGCCAGCGCAACCCTGGGCATGGCAGGGGGCTGGAGGGCGCCAGGCCCCGCCCACTTCCGCTTTGGGGGCCAGCAACAGTTGACAGGGTAACCCTGGGCATGGCTGGGGGATGAATGGCGCCAGGCCCCACCCACTTCCGCTTTTGGGCCCAGCAACAGTTGCCAGGGCAAGCCTGGGCATGGCAGGGGGCTGGAGGGCGCCAGGCCCTGCCCACTTCCGCTTTGGGGCAAGCAACAGTTGCCAGGGCAACCCTGGGCATGGCAGGGGGCTGGAGGGCGCCAGGCCCCGCCCACTTCCGCTTTGGGGCCCAGCAACAGTTGCCAGAGCAAGCCTGGGCATGGCAGGGGGCTTGAGGGCGCCAGATTCCGCCCACTTCCGCTTTGAGGCCCAGCAACAGTTGACAGGGCAAGCCTGGGCATGGCAGGGGGCTTGAGGGCGCCTGACTCCGCCCACTTCCGCTTTGGGGCCCAGCAACAGTTGCTAGGGCAAGCCTGGGCATGGCAGGGGGCTTGAGGGCGCCAGGCCCCGCCCACTTCCGCTTTGGGGCCCAGCAACAGTTGCCAGGGCAAGCCTTGGCTTGGCAGAAGGCTTGAGGGCGCCAGACCCCGCCCACTTCCGCTTTGGGGCCAAGCAACAGTTGCCAGGGCAACCCAGGGCATGGCAGGGGGCTGGAGGGCACCAGGCACCGCCCACTTCCGCTTTGGGGCCCAGAAACAGTTGCCAGAGCAAGCCTGGGCATGGCAGGGGGCTTGAGGGCGCCAGATCCCGCCCACTTTCGCTTTGGGGCCCAGCAACATTTGCCAGGGCAACCCTGGGCATGGCAGGGGGCTTGAGGGCGCCATGCCCCACTTACTTCCGCTTTGGGGGCCAGCAACAGTTGCCATGGCAACCCTGGGCATGGCATGGGGCTTGAGGGCGCAAGACCCCGCCCACTTCCGCTTTGGGGGCCAGCAACAGTTGCCAGGGCAACCCTGGGCATGGCAGGGGGCTTGAGGGCGCCATGCCCCGCCCACTTCCGCTATGGGGGCCAGCAACAGTTGCCAGGGCAACCCTGGGCATGGCAGGGGGCTTGAGGGCGCCATGCCCCACCCACTTCCGCTTTGGGGGCCAGCAACAGTTGCCAGGGCAACCCTGGGCATGGCAGGGGGCTTGAGGGCGCCAGGCCCCGCCCACTTCCGCTTTGGGGCCAGCAATAGTTGCCAGAGCAAACCTGGGCATGGCAGGGGGCTTAAGGGCACCAGGTCCCGACCACTTCCGCTTGGGGGGCCAGCAACAGTTGGCAGGGCAAAACTGGGCATGGCAGTGCGCAGGAGGGCGCCAGACCCCACCCACTTCCGCTTTGGGGGCCAGCAACAGTTGCCAGGACAACCCAGGGCATGGCAGGGGGCTGGAGGGGGCCAGGCCCCGCCCACTTCCGCTTTAGTGGTCAGCAACAGTTGCCAGGGCAACCCAGGGCATGGCAGGGGGCTGGAGGGCGCCAGACCCCGCCCACTTCCGCTTTGGGGGTCAGCAACAGTGGCCAGAGCAAACCTGGGCATGGCAGGGGGCTTGAGGGTGCCAGGCTCCGCCCACTTCCGCTTTGGGGGCAAGCAACAGTTGCCAGAGCAAACCTGGGCATGGCAGGGGGCTTGAGGGCGCCAGGCCCCGCCCACTTCCGCTTTGGGGGCCAGCAACAGTTGCCAGGGCAACCCTGGGCATGGCATGGGGCTTGAGGGTGCCAGGCTCCGCCCACTTCCGCTTTGGGGGCAAGCAACAGTTGCCAGAGCAAACCTGGGCATGGCAGGGGGCTTGAGGGCGCCAGGCCCCGCCTACTTCCGCTTTGGGGCCAGCAATGGTTGCCAGGGCAACCCTGGGTATGGCAGTGGGCTGGAGGGCGCCAGGCCCAGCCCACTTCCGCTTTGGGGGCAAGCAACAGTTGCCAGAGCAAACCTGGGCATGGCAGGGGGCTTGAGGGCGCCAGGCCCCGCCTACTTCCGCTTTGGGGCCAGCAATGGTTGCCAGGGCAACCCTGGGCATGGCAGGGGGATGGAGGGCGCCAGGCCCAGCCCACTTCCGCTTTGGGGCCCAGCAAAAGTTGAGAGGGCAACCCTGGGCATGGCAGGGGGCTTGAGGGCGCCAGGCCCCGCCCACTTCCGCTTTGGGGCACAGCAACAGTTGCCAGGGCAAGCCTGGGCATGGCAGGGGGCTGGAGGGCGCCAGGCCCTGCCCACTTCCGCTTTGGGGCAAGCAACAGTTGCCAGGGCAACCCTGGGCATGGCAGGGGGCTGGAGGGCGCCAGGCCCCGCCCACTTCCGCTTTGGGGCCCAGCAACAGTTGCCAGAGCAAGCCTTGGGCATGGCAGGGGGCTTGAGGGCGCCAGATCCCGCCCACTTCCGCTTTGAGGCCCAGCAACAGTTGACAGGGCAAGCCTGGGCATGGCAGGGGGCTTGAGGGCGCCTGACTCCGCCCACTTCCGCTTTGGGGCCCAGCAACAGTTGCTAGGGCAAGCCTGGGCATGGCAGGGGGCTTGAGGGCGCCAGGCCCCGCCCACTTCCGCTTTGGGGCCCAGCAACAGTTGCCAGGGCAAGCCTTGGCTTGGCAGAAGGCTTGAGGGCGCCAGACCCCGCCCACTTCCGCTTTGGGGCCAAGCAACAGTTGCCAGGGCAACCCAGGGCATGGCAGGGGGCTTGAGGGCGCCAGGTCCCGCCCACTTCCGCTTTGGGGGGCCAGCAACAGTTGGCAGGGCAACCCTAGTCATGACAGGGGGCTGGAGGGCGCCAGACCCCGCCCACTTCCGATTTGGGGCCAAGCAACAGTTGCCAGGGCAACCCAGGGCATGGCAGGGGGCTGGAGGGCGCCAGGCCCCGCCCACTTCCGCTTTAGTGGTCAGCAACAGTTGCCAGGGAAACGCAGGGCATGGCATGGGGCTTGAGGGCGCCATGCCCCGCCCACTTCCGCTTTGGGGGCCAGCAACAGTTGCCAGGGCAACCCTAGGCATGGCAGGGGGCTTGAGGGCGCCATGCCCCGCCCACTTCCGATTTTGGGGCCAGCAACAGTTGCCAGGGCAACCCTGGGCATGGCAGGGGGCTTAAGGGCGCCAGGCCCCGCCCACTTCCGCTTTGGGGGCGTGCAAAAAAGTTGCCAGGGCAACCCAGGGCATGGCATTGGGCTTAAGGGCGCCTGTACCCGCCCACTTCCGCTTTGGGGGCCAGCAACAGTTGCCAGGGCAACCCTGGGCATGGCATTGGGCTTATGGGCGCCTGTAGCCGCTCACTCCTGCTTTGGGGGCCAGCAACAGTTGCCAGGGCAACCCTGGGCATGGCAGTGGGCTTAAGGGCGCCTGGACCCTCCCACTTCCGCTTTGGGGCCAGCAACAGTTGCCAGAGCAAACCTGGGCATGGCAGGGGGCTTGAGGGCGCCAGGCCCCGCCCACTTCCGCTTTGGGGGCCAGCAACAGTTGCCAGGGCAACCCTGGGCATGGCAGGGGGCTTGAGGGCGCCATGCCCCACCCACTTCCGCTTTGGGGGCCAGCAACAGTTGCCAGGGCAACCCTGGGCATGGCATGGGGCTTGAGGGCGCCATGCCCCGCCCACTTCCGCTTTGGGGGCCAGCAACAGTTGCCAGGGCAACCCTGGGCATGGCAGGTGGCTTGAGGGCGCCATGCCCCACCCACTTCTGCTTTTAGGGCAAGAAACAGTTGCCAGGGCAACCCTGGGTATGGCTGGGGGCTTAAGGACGCCATGCCCCGCCCACATCCGCTTTGGGGGCCAGCAACAGTTGGCAGGGCAAAACTGGGCATGGCAGTGGGCTGGAGGGCGCCAGACCCCACCCACTTCCGCTTTGGGGGCCATCAACAGTTGCCAGGGCAACCCAGGGCATGGCAGGGGGCTGGAGGGCGCCAGGCCCCGCCCACTTCCGCTTTAGTGGTCAGCAGCAGTTGCCAGGGCAACCCAGGGCATGGCAGGGGGCTGGAGGGCGCCATTCCCCGCCCACTTCCGCTTTGGGGGCCAGCAACAGTTGCCAGGGCAACTCTGGGCATGGCAGGGGGCTTGAGGGTGCCAGGCTCCGCCCACTTCCGCTTTGGGGGCCAGCAACAGTTGCCAGAGCAAACCTGGGCATGGCAGGGGGCTTGAGGGCGCCAGGCCCCGCCCACTTCCGCTTTGGGGGCCAGCAACAGTTGCCAGGGCAACCCTGGGCATGGCATGGGGCTTGAGGGCGCCATGCCCCGCCCTTTTCCGCTTTGGGGGCCAGCAACAGTTGCCAGGGCAAACCTGGGCATGGCAGGGGGCTTGAGGGCGCCATTCCCCGCCCACTTCCGCTTTGGGGGCCAGCAACAGGTGCCAGGGCAACTCTGGGCATGGCAGGGGGCTTGAGGGTGCCAGGCTCCGCCCACTTCCGCTTTGGGGGCCAGCAACAGTTGCCAGAGCAAACCTGGGCATGGCAGGGGGCTTGAGGGCGTCAGGCCCCGCCCACTTCCGCTTTGGGGGCCAGCAACAGTTGCCAGGGCAACCCTGGGCATGGCATGGGGCTTGAGGGCGCCATGCCCCGCCCTTTTCCGCTTTGGGGGCCAGCAACAGTTGCCAGGGCAAACCTGGGCATGGCAGGGGGCTTGAGGGCGCCATTCCCCGCCCACTTCCGATTTTGGGGCCAGCAACAGTTGCCAGGGCAACCCTGGGCATGGCAGGGGGCTTAAGGGCGCCTGGACCCACCCAGTTCCGCTTTGGGGGCCAGCAACAGTTGCCAGGGCAACCCTGGGCATGGCAGTGGGCTGGAGGGCGCCAGACCCCGCCCACTTCCGCTTTGAGGGTCAGCAACAGTTGGCAGGGCAACCCTGGGCATGGCAGGGGGCTTAAAAGCGCAAGGTCCCGCCCACTTCCGCTTTGGGGGGCCAGCAACAGTTGGCAGGGCAACCCTGGGCATGACAGGGGGCTGGAGGGTGCAAGACCCCGCCCACTTCCGCTTTGGGGCCAAGCAACAGTTGCCAGGGCAACCCAGGGCATGGCAGGGGGCTTAAGGACGCCATGCCCCGCCCACTTCCGCTTTGGGGGCCAGCAACAGTTGCCAGGGCAACCCTGGGTATGGCAGGGGGCTTAAGGGCGCCATGTCCCGCCCACTTCCGCTTTGGGGGGCCAGCAACAGTTGCCAGCGCAAGCCTGGGCATGGCAGGGGGCTTGAGGACGCCAGGCCCCGCCCACTTCCACTTTGGGGCCCAGCAACAGTTGCTAGGGCAAGCCTGAGCATGGCAGGGGGCTTGAGGGCGCCAGGCCCCGCCCACTTCCGCTTTGGGGGCCAGCAACAGTTGCCAGAGCAAGAATGGGCATGGCAGGGGGCTTGAGGGCGCCAGATCCCGCCCACTTCCGCTTTGAGGCCCAGCAACAGTTGACAGGGCAAGCCTGGGCATGGCAGAAGGCTTGAGGGCGCCAGGCACCGCCCACTTCCGCTTTGGGGCCAGCAACGGTTGCCAGGGCAACCCTGGGTATGGCAGTGGACTGGAGGGCGCCAGACCCCGCCCACTTCCGCTTTGAGGGTCAGCAACAGTTGCCAGGGCAACCCTGGGCATGGCAGGGGGCTGGAGGGCGCCAGGCACCGCCCACTTCCGCTTTGGGGGTCAGCAACAGTTGGCAGGGCAACCCTGGTCATGACAGGGGGCTGGAGGGCGCCAGACCCCGCCCATTTCCGCTTTGGGGCCAAGCAACAGTTGCCAGGGCAACCAAGGGCATGGCAGGGGGCTTAAGGACGCCATGCCTCGCCCACTTCCGCTTTGGGGGCCAGCAACAGTTGCCAGGGCAACCCTGGGCATGGCAGGGGGCTTAAGGGCGCAATGCCCCACCCACTTCCGCTTTGGGGGCCAGCAACAGTTGACAGGGCAACCCTGGGCATGGCAGGAGGCTTGAGGACGCCAGGCCCAGCCCACTTCCGCTTTGGGGCCCAGCAACAGTTGGCAGGGCAAGCCTGGGCATGGCAGGGGGCTTAAAAGCGCAAGGTCCCGCCCACTTCCGCTTTGGGGGGCCAGCAACAGTTGCCAGGGCAAGCCTGGGCATGGCAGAAGGCTTGAGGGCGCCAGGCACCGCCCACTTCCGCTTTGGGGCCCAGCAACAGTTGCCAGGGCAAGCCTGGGCATGGCAGAAGGCTTGAGGACGCCATGCCCCGCCCACTTCCGCTTTGGGGGCCAGCAACAGTTGCCAGGGCAACCCTGGGCATGGCAGGGGGCTTAAGGGCGCCATGTCCCGCCCACTTCCGCTTTGGGGGGCCAGCAACAGTTGGCAGGGCAAGCCTGGGCATGGCAGGGGGCTTGAGGGCGCCTGGCTCCGCCCACTTCCGCTTTGGGGCCCAGCAACATTTGCCAGGGCAAGCCTGGGCATGACAGGGGGCTGGAGGGCACAAGACCCCGCCCACTTCCGCTTTGGGGCCAAGCAACAGTTGCCAGGGCAACCCAGGGCATGGCAGGGGGCTTAAGGACGCCATGCCCCGCCCACTTCCGCTTTGGGGGCCAGCAACAGTTGCCAGGGCAACCCTGGGCATGGCAGGGGGCTTAAGGGCGCCATGTCCCGCCCACTTCCGCTTTGGGGGGCCAGCAACAGTTGGCAGGGCAAGCCTGGGCATGGCAGGGGGCTTGAGGGCGCCTGGCTCCGCCCACTTCCGCTTTGGGGCCCAGCAACATTTGCCAGGGCAAGCCTGGGCATGGCAGGGGGCTTGAGGGCGCCAGGCCCCGCCCACTTCCGCTTTGGGGCCCAGCAACAGTTGCCAGGGCAAGCCTGGGCATGGCAGGGGGCTTGAGGACGCCAGGCCCCGCCCACTTCCGCTTTGGGGCCCAGCAACAGTTGCCAGGGCAAGCCTGGGCATGGCAGAAGGTTTGAGGGCGCCAGACCCCGCCCACTTCCGCTTTGGGGCCAAGCAACAGTTGCCAGGGCAACCCAGGGCATGGCAGGGGGCTTAAGGACGCCATGCCCCGCCCACTTCCGCTTTGGGGGCCAGCAACAGTTGCCAGGGCAACCCTGGGCATGGCAGGGGGCTTAAGGGCGCCAGGCCCCGCCCACTTCCGCTTTGGGGCCAGCAACGGTTGCCAGGGCAACCCTGGGTATGGCAGTGGGCTGGAGGGCGCCAGACCCCGCCCACTTCCGCTTTGAGGGTCAGCAACAGTTGCCAGGGCAACCCTGGGCATGGCAGGGGGTTGGAGGGCGCCAGGCACCGCCCACTTCCGCTTTGGGGCAAGCAACAGTTGCCAGGGCAACCCTGGGCATGGCAGGGGGCTTGAGGGCGCCATGCCCCACCCACTTCCGCTTTGGGGGCCAGCAACAGTTGACAGGGCAACCCTGGGCATGGCAGGGGGCTTGAGGGCGCCATGCCCCGCCCACTTCCGCTTTTGGGGCCAGCAACAGTTGCTAGGGCAAACCTGGGCATGGCTGGGGGCTTAAGGACGCCATGCCCCGCCCACTTCGGCTTTGGGGGCCAGCAACAGTTGCCAGGGCAACCCTGGGCATGGCAGGGGGTTGGAGGGCGCCAGGCACCGCCCACTTCCGCTTTGGGGCCCAGCAACAGTTGCCAGGGCAACACTGGGCATGGCAGGGGGCTTAAAAGCGCAAGGTCCCGCCCACTTCCGCTTTGGGGGGCCAGCAACAGTTGGCAGGGCAACCCTGGACATGACAGGGGGCTGGAGGGCGCAAGACCCCGCCCACTTCCGCTTTTGGGCCAAGCAACAGTTGCCAGGGCAACCCAGGGCATGGCAGGGGGCTTAAGGACGCCATGCCCCGCCCACTTCCGCTTTGGGGGCCAGCAACAGTTGCCAGGGCAACCCTGGGCATGGCAGGGGGCTTAAGGGCGCCAGGTCCCGCCCACTTCCGCTTTGGGGCCCAGCAACAGTTGCCAGGGCAAGCCTGGGCATGGCAGAAGGCTTGAGGGCGCCAGGCACCGCCCACTTCCGCTTTGGGGCCCAGCAACAGTTGCCAGGGCAAGCCTGGGCATGGCAGGGGGCTTGAGGACGCCATGCCCCGCCCACTTCCGCTTTGGGGCCCACCAACAGTTGCGAGGGCAAGCCTGGGCATGGCAGAAGGCTTGAGGGCGCCAGGCACCGCCCACTTCCGCTTTGGGGCCAGCAACGGTTGCCAGGGCAACCCTGGGTATGGCAGTGGGCTGGAGGGCGCCAGACCCCGCCCACTTCCGCTTTGAGGGTCAGCAACAGTTGGCAGGGCAACCCTGGGCATGGCAGGGGGCTTAAAAGCGCAAGGTCCCGCCCACTTCCGCTTTGGGGGGCCAGCAACAGTTGGCAGGGCAACCCTGGGCATGACAGGGGGCTGGAGGGCGCAAGACCCCGCCCACTTCCGCTTTTGGGCCAAACAACAAGTTGCCAGGGCAACCCAGGGCATGGCAGGGGGCTTAAGGACGCCATGCCCCGCCCACTTCCGCTTTGGGGGCCAGCAACAGCTGCCAGGGCAACTCTGGGCATGGCAGGGGGCTTAAGGGCGCCAGGTCCCGCCCACTTCCGCTTTGGGGCCCAGCAACAGTTGCCAGGGCAAGCCTGGGCATGGCAGAAGGCTTGAGGGCGCCAGGCACCGCCCACTTCCGCTTTGGGGCCCAGCAACAGTTGCCAGGGCAAGCCTGGGCATGGCAGGGGGCTTGAGGACGCCAGGCCCCGCCCACTTCCGCTTTGGGGCCCAGCAACAGTTGCCAGGGCAAGCCTGGGCATGGCAGAAGGCTTGAGGGCGCCAGGCACCGCCCACTTCCGCTTTGGGGCCCAGCAACAGTTGCCAGGGCAAGCCTGGGCATGGCAGGGGGCTTGAGGACGCCAGGCCCCGCCCACTTCCACTTTGGGGCCCAGCAACAGTTGCTAGGGCAAGCCTGAGCATGGCAGGGGGCTTGAGGGCGCCAGGCCCCGCCCACTTCCGCTTTGGGGGCCAGCAACAGTTGCCAGAGCAAGAATGGGCATGGCAGGGGGCTTGAGGGCGCCAGATCCCGCCCACTTCCGCTTTGAGGCCCAGCAACAGTTGACAGGGCAAGCCTGGGCATGGCAGAAGGCTTGAGGGCGCCAGGCACCGCCCACTTCCGCTTTGGGGCCAGCAACGGTTGCCAGGGCAACCCTGGGTATGGCAGTGGGCTGGAGGGCGACAGACCCCGCCCACTTCCGCTTTGAGGGTCAGCAACAGTTGGCAGGGCAACCCTGGGCATGGCAGGGGGCTTAAAAGCGCAAGGTCCCGCCCACTTCCGCTTTGGGGGCCAGCAACAGTTGGCAGGGCAACCCTGGGCATGACAGGGGGCTGGAGGGCGCAAGACCCCGCCAACTTTCGCTTTGGGGCCAAGCAACAGTTGCCAGGGCAAGCCTGGGCATGGCAGGGGGCTTGAGGACGCCAGGCCCCGCCCACTTCCGCTTTGGGGGCCAGCAACAGTTGCCAGGGCAACCCTGGGCATGGCAGGGGGCTTAAGGGCGCAATGCCCCACCCACTTCCGCTTTGGGGGCCAGCAACAGTTGACAGGGCAACCCTGGGCATGGCAGGAGGCTTGAGGACGCCAGGCCCAGCCCACTTCCGCTTTGGGGCCCAGCAACAGTTGCCAGGGCAAGCCTGGGCATGGCAGAAGGCTTGAGGGCGCCAGGCCCCGCCCACTTCCGCTTTGGGGCCAGCAACGGTTGCCAGGGCAAGCCTGGGCATGGCAGAAGGCTTGAGGGCGCCATGCCCCACTCACTTCCGCTTTGGGGGCCAGCAACAGTTGACAGGGCAACCCTGGGCATGGCAGGAGGCTTGAGGGCGCCATGCCCCGCCCACTTCCGCTTTTGGGGCCAGCAACAGTTGATAGGGCAAACCTGGGCATGGCTGGGGGCTTAAGGACGCCATGCAACGCCCACTTCGGCTTTGGGGGCCAGCAACAGTTGCCACGGCAACACTGGGCATGGCAGGGGGCTTAAAAGCGCAAGGTCCCGCCCACTTCCGCTTTGGGGGGCCAGCAACAGTTGGCAGGGCAACCCTGGGCATGACAGGGGGCTGGAGGGCGCAAGACCCCGCCCACTTCCGCTTTGGGGCCAAGCAACAGTTGCCAGGGCAACCCAGGGCATGGCAGGGGGCTTAAGGACGCCATGCCCCGCCCACTTCCGCTTTGGGGGCCAGCAACAGTTGCCAGGGCAACCCTGGGCATGGCAGGGGGCTTAAGGGCGCCATGTCCCGCCCACTTCCGCTTTGGGGGGCCAGCAACAGTTGGCAGGGCAAGCCTGGGCATGGCAGGGGGCTTGAGGGCGCCTGGCTCCGCCCACTTCCGCTTTGGGGCCCAGCAACATTTGCCAGGGCAAGCCTGGGCATGGCAGGGGGCTTGAGGGCGCCAGGCCCCGCCCACTTCCGCTTTGGGGCCCAGCAACAGTTGCCAGGGCAAGCCTGGGCATGGCAGGGGGCTTGAGGACGCCAGGCCCCGCCCACTTCCGCTTTGGGGCCCAGCAACAGTTGCCAGGGCAAGCCTGGGCATGGCAGAAGGCTTGAGGGCGCCAGACCCCGCCCACTTCCGCTTTGGGGCCAAGCAACAGTTGCCAGGGCAACCCAGGGCATGGCAGGGGGCTTAAGGACGCCATGCCCCGCCCACTTCCGCTTTGGGGGCCAGCAACAGTTGCCAGGGCAACCCTGGGCATGGCAAGGGGCTTAAGGGCGCCAGGCCCCGCCCACTTCCGCTTTGGGGCCAGCAACGGTTGCCAGGGCAACTCTGGGTATGGCAGTGGGCTGGAGGGCGCCAGACCCCGCCCACTTCCGCTTTGAGGGTCAGCAACAGTTGCCAGGGCAACCCTGGGCATGGCAGGGGGTTGGAGGGCGCCAGGCACCGCCCACTTCCGCTTTGGGGCAAGCAACAGTTGCCAGGGCAACCCTGGGCATGGCAGGGGGCTTGAGGGCGCCATGCCCCACCCACTTCCGCTTTGGGGGCCAGCAACAGTTGACAGGGCAACCCTGGGCATGGCAGGGGGCTTGAGGGCGCCATGCCCCGCCTACTTCCGCTTTTGGGGCCAGCAACAGTTGCTAGGGCGAACCTGGGCATGGCTGGGGGCTTAAGGACGCCATGCCCCGCCCACTTCGGCTTTGGGGGCCAGCAACAGTTGCCAGGGCAACCCTGGGCATGGCAGGGGGTTGGAGGGCGCCAGGCACCGCCCACTTCCGCTTTGGGGCCCAGCAACAGTTGCCAGGGCAACACTGGGCATGGCAGGGGGCTTAAGGGCGCCAGGCACCGCCCACTTCCGCTTTGGGGCCCAGCAACAGTTGCCAGGGCAACCCAGGGCATGGCAGGGGGCTTAAGGACGCCATGCCCCGCCCGATTCCGCTTTGGGGGCCAGCAACAGTTGCCAGGGCAACCCTGGGCATGGCAGGGGGCTTAAGGGCGCCAGGTCCCGCCCACTTCCGCTTTGGGGCCCAGCAACAGTTGCCAGGGCAAGCCTGGGCATGGCAGAAGGCTTGAGGGCGCCAGGCACCGCCCACTTCCGCTTTGGGGCCCAGCAACAGTTGCCAGGGCAAGCCTGGGCATGGCAGGGGGCTTGAGGACGCCAGGCCCAGCCCACTTCCGCTTTGGGGCCCACCAACAGTTGCGAGGGCAAGCCTGGGAATGGCAGAAGGCTTGAGGGCGCCAGGCACCGCCCACTTCCGCTTTGGGGCCAGCAACGGTTGCCAGGGCAACCCTGGGTATGGCAGTGGGCTGGAGGGCGCCAGACCCCGCCCACTTCCGCTTTGAGGGTCAGCAACAGTTGGCAGGGCAACCCTGGGCATGGCAGGGGGCTTAAAAGCGCAAGGTCCTGCCCACTTCCGCTTTGGGGGGCCAGCAACAGTTGGCAGGGCAACCCTGGGCATGACGGGGGGCTGGAGGGCGCAAGACCCCGCCCACTTCCGCTTTTGGGCCAAGCAACAGTTGCCAGGGCAACCCAGGGCATGGCAGGGGGCTTAAGGACGCCATGCCCCGCCCACTTCCGCTTTGGGGGCCAGCAACAGCTGCCAGGGCAACTCTGGGCATGGCAGGGGGCTTAAAGGCGCCAGGTCCCACCCACTTCCGCTTTGGGGCCCAGCAACAGTTGCCAGGGCAAGCCTGGGCATGGCAGAAGGCTTGAGGGCGCCAGGCACCGCCCACTTCCGCTTTGGGGCCCAGCAACAGTTGCCAGGGCAAGCCTGGGCATGGCAGGGGGCTTGAGGATGCCAGGCCCCGCCCACTTCCGCTTTGGGGCCCAGCAACAGTTGACAGGGCAAGCCTGGGCATGGGAGAAGGCTTGAGGGCGCCAGGCACCGCCCACTTCCGCTTTGGGGCCAGCAACGGTTGCCAGGGCAACCCTGGGTATGGCAGTGGGCTGGAGGGCGCCAGACCCCGCCCACTTCCGCTTTGAGGGTCAGCAACAGTTGGCAGGGCAACCCTGGGCATGGCAGGGGGCTTAAAAGCGCAAGGTCCCGCCCACTTCCGCTTTGGGGGGCCAGCAACAGTTGGCAGGGCAACCCTGGGCATGACAGGGGGCTGGAGGGCGCAAGACCCCGCCAACTTTCGCTTTGGGGCCCAGCAACAGTTGCCAGGGCAAGCCTGGGCATGGCAGAAGGCTTGAGGGCGCCAGGCCCCGCCCACTTCCGCTTTGGGGCCCAGCAACAGTTGCCAGGGAAAGCCTGGGCATGGCAGAAGGCTTGAGGGCGCCAGGTCCCGCCCACTCTTGCTTTGGGGCCAGCAACGGTTGCCAGGGCATCCCTGGGCATGGCAGGGGGCTTAAGGGCGCCAGGTCCCGCCCACTTCCGCTTTGGGGCCCAGCAACAGTTGCCAGGGCAAGCCTGGGCATGACAGAAGGCTTGAGGGCGCCAGGCACCGCCCACTTCCGCTTTTGGGCCCAGCAACAGTTGCCAGGGCAAGCCTGGGCATGGCAGGGGGCTTGAGGACGCCAGGCCCCGCCCACTTCCGCTTTGCGGCCCAGCAACAGTTGCCAGGGCAAGCCTGGGCATGGCAGAAGGCTTGAGGGCGCCAGGCACCGCCCACTTCCGCTTTGGGGCCAGCAACGGTTGCCAGGGCAAGCCTGGGTATTGCAGTGGGCTGGAGGGCGCCAGACCCCGCCCACTTCCGCTTTGAGGGTCAGCAACAGTTAGCAGGGCAACCCTGGGCATGGCAGGGGGCTTAAAAGCGCAAGGTCCCGCCCACTTCCGCTTTGGGGGGCCAGCAACAGTTGGCAGGGCAACCCTGGGCATGACAGGGGGCTGGAGGGCGCAAGACCCCGCCAACTTTCGCTTTGGGGCCCAGCAACAGTTGCCAGGGCAAGCCTGGGCATGGCAGAAGGCTTGAGAGCGCCAGGCCCCGCCCACTTCCGCTTTGGGGCCCAGCAACAGTTGCCAGGGCAAGCCTGGGCATTGCAGGGGGCTTGAGGACGCCAGGCCCCGCCCACTTCCGCTTTGGGGCCCAGCAACAGTTGCCAGGGCAACCCTGGGCATGGCAGGGGGCTTAAGGGCGCCAGGCCCCACCCACTTCCGCTTTGGGGCCAGCAACGGTTGCCAGGGCAACCCTGGGTATGACAGTGGACTGGAGGGCGCCAGACCCCGCCCACTTCCGCTTTGAGGGTCAGCAACAGTTGCCAGGGCAACCCTGGGCATGGCAGGGGGTTGGAGGGCGCCAGGCACCGCCCACTTCCGCTTTGGGGCCAGCAACGGTTGCCAGGGCAACCCTGGGTATGGCAGTGGGCTGGAGGGCGCCAGACCCCGCCCACTTCCGCTTTGAGGGTCAGCAACAGTTGGCAGGGCAACCCTGGGCATGACAGGGGGCTGGAGGGCGCAAGACCCCGCCCACTTCCGCTTTGGGCCAAGCAACAGTTGCCAGGGCAACCCAGGGCATGGCAGGGGGCTTAAGGATGCCATGCCCCGCCCACTTCCGCTTTGGGGGTCAGCAACAGTTGCGAGGGCAACCCTGGGCATGGCAGGGGGCTTGAGGGCGCAATGCCCCACCCACTTCCGCTTTGGGGGCCAGCAACAGTTGACAGGGCAACCCTGGGCATGGCAGGAGGCTTGAGGACGCCAGACCCCTCCCAGTTCCGCTTTGGGGCCCAGCAACAGTTGCCAGGGCAAGCCTGGGCATGGCAGAAGGCTTGAGGGCGCCAGGCCCCGCCCACTTCCGCTTTGGGGCCAGCAACGGTTGCCAGGGCAAGCCTGGGCATGGAAGAAGGCTTGAGGGCGCCATGCCCCACTCACTTCCGCTTTGGGGGCCAGCAACAGTTGACAGGGCAACCCTGGGCATGGCAGGAGGCTTGAGGGCGCCATGCCCCGCCCACTTCCGCTTTTGGGGCCAGCAACAGTTGATAGGGCAAACCTGGGCATGGCTGGGGGCTTAAGGACGCCATGCAACGCCCACTTCGGCTTTGGGGGCCAGCAACAGTTGCCAGGGCAACACTGGTCATGGCAGGTGGCTTAAAAGCGCAAGGTCCCGCCCACTTCCGCTTTGGGGGGCCAGCAACAGTTGGCAGGGCAACCCTGGGCATGGCAGGAGGATTGAGGACGCCAGGCCCCGCCCACTTCCGCTTTGGGGCCCAGCAACAGTTGCAAAGGCAACCATGGGCATGGCAGAAGGCTTGAGGGCGCCAGGCCCCGCCCACTTCCGCTTTGGGGGGCCAGCAACAGTTGGCAGGGCAACCCTGGGCATGGCAGGAGGATTGAGGACGCCAGGCCCCGCCCACTTCCGCTTTGGGGCCCAGCAACAGTTGCCAGGGCAACCCTGGGCATGGCAGAAGGCTTGAGGGCGCCAGGCCCCGCCCACTTCCGCTTTGGGGCCAGCAATGGTTGCCAGGGCAAGCCTGGGCATGGCAGAAGGCTTGAGGGCACCATGCCCCACTCACTTCCGCTTTGGGGGCCAGCAACAGTTGACAGGGCAACCCTGGGCATGGCAGGAGGCTTGAGGGCGCCATGCCCCGCCCACTTCCGCTTTTGGGGCCAGCAACAGTTGATAGGACAAACCTGGGCATGGCTGGGGGCTTAAGGACGCCATGCAACGCCCACTTCGGCTTTGGGGGCCAGCAACAGTTGCCAGGGCAACACTGGGCATGGCAGGGGGCTTAAAAGCGCAAGGTCCCGCCCACTTCCGCTTTGGGGGGCCAGCAACAGTTGGCAGGGCAACCCTGGGCATGACAGGGGGCTGGAGGGCGCAAGACCCCGCCCACTTCCGCTTTTGGGCCAAGCAACAGTTGCCAGGGTAACCCAGGGCATGGCAGGGGGCTTAAGGACGCCATGCCCCGCCCACTTCCGCTTTGGGGGCCAGCAACAGTTGCCAGGGCAACCCTGGGCATGGCAGGGGGCTTAAGGGCGCCATGTCCCGCCCACTTCCGCTTTGGGGGGCCAGCAAAAGTTGGCAGGGCAAGCCTGGGCATGGCAGGGGGCTTGAGGGCGCCAGGCCCCGCCCACTTCCGCTTTGGGGCCCAGCAACAGTTGCCAGGGCAAGCCTGGGCATGGCAGGGGGCTTGAGGACGCCAGGCCCCGCCCACTTCCGCTTTGGGGCCCAGCAACAGTTGCCAGGGCAAGCCTGGGCATGGCAGAAGGCTTGAGGGTGCCAGGCCCCGCCCACTTCCGCTTTGGGGCCAGCAACGGTTGCCAGGGCAACCCTGGGTATGGCCGTGGGCTGGAGGGCGCCAGAACCCGCCCACTTCCGCTTTGAAGGTCAGCAACAGTTGCCAGGGCAACCCTGGGCATGGCAGGGGGCTGGAGGGCGCCAGGCACCGCCCACTTCCGCTTTGGGACCAAGCAACAGTTGCCAGGGCAACCCAGGGCATGGCAGGGGGCTTAAGGACGCCATGCCCCGCCCACTTCCGCTTTGGGGGCCAGCAACGGTTGCCAGGGCAACCCTGGGTATGGCAGTGGGCTGGAGGGCGCCAGACCCCGCCCACTTCTTCTTTTAGGGTCAGCAACAGCTGCCAGGGCAAGCCTGGGCATGGCAGGGTGGGGCTTGAGGGCGCCAGGCCCCGCCCACTTCCGCTTTGGGGCCCACCAACAGTTGCGAGGGCAAGCCTGGGCATGGCAGAAGGCTTGAGGGCGCCAGGCACCGCCCACTTCCGCTTTGGGGCCCAGCAACAGTTGCCAGGGCAACCCAGGGCATGGCAGGGGGCTTAAGGGCGCCAGGTCTCGCCCACTTCCGCTTTGGGGGGCCAGCAACAGTTGGCAGGGCAACCCTGGGCATGACAGGGGGCTGAAGGGCGCCAGACCCCGCCCACTTTCGCTTTGGGGCCAATCATTAGTTGCCAGGGCAACCCTGAGCATGGCAGGGGGCTTGAGGGCGCCAGGCCCCGCCCACTTCCGCTTTGGGGCCCAGCAACGGTTGCCAGGGCAACCCTGGGTATGGCAGTGGGCTGGAGGGCGCCAGACCCCGCCCACTTCCGCTTTTAGGGTCAGCAACAGTTGCCAGGGCAACCCTGGGCATGGCAGGGGCTGGAGGGCGCCAGGCACCGCCCACTTCCGCTTTGGGGGTCAGCAACAGTTGGCAGGGCAACCCTGGTCATGACAGGGGGCTGGAGGGCGCCAGACCCCGCCCACTTCCGCTTTGGGGGTCAGCAACAGTTGCCAGGGCAACCCTGGGCATGGCAGGGGGCTTGAGGGCGCCATGCCCCACCCACTTCCGCTTTGGGGGCCAGCAACAGTTGACAGGGCAACCCTGAGCATGGCAGGGGGCTTGAGGGCGCCATGCCCCGCCCTCTTCCGCTTTTGGGGCCAGCAACAGTTGCTAAGCCCTCTTCCCTCCTGTTGTCAAAGCCCACTTCTCTTCACATTTCACTCACAGCTCTCCTTTAATCCAACACTCAGTGACCATCTTCATACTCATCTCCATCATTGGCCTCAAGCCTCTAGTTGTATGTTGATTGGGTACTCACTACTTACATTTAAGCTGTAATGTGTATTGAACTGTGGTGCTCTTTATTTGTACTGTATTTTTTTTATTTATTCAATGTTATGCCAAGTTTTGTCTCCCTGTATTGTTCCTTTGTACGGCGCTGCGAAACACTTGTGGCGCCTTATAAATAAAATTATAATAATAATAATAATAGGGCAAACCTGGGCATGGCTGGGGGCTTAAGGACGCCATGCCCCGCCCACTTCGGCTTTGGGGGCCAGCAACAGTTGCCAGGGCAACACTGGGCATAGCAGGGGGCTTAAAAGCGCAAGGTCCCGCCCACTTCCGCTTTGGGGGGGCCAGCAACAGTTGGCAGGGCAACCCTGGGCATGACAGGGGGCTGGAGGGCGCCATGCCCCGCCCACTTCCGCTTTTGGGGCCAGCAACAGTTGCTAGGGCAAACCTCGGCATGGCTGTGGGCTTAAGGACGCCATGCCCCTCCCACTTCGGCTTTGGGGGCCAGCAACAGTTGCCAGGGCAACCCTGGGCATGGCAGGGGGTTGAAGGGCGCCAGGCACCGCCCACTTCCGCTTTGGGGCCAGCAACAGTTGCCACGGCAACACTGGGCATGGCAGGGGGCTTAAAAGCGCAAGGTCCCGCCCACTTCCGCTTTGGGGGGCCAGCAACAGTTGGCAGGGCAACCCTGGGCATGACAGGGGGCTGGAGGGCGCAAGACCCCGCCCACTTCCGCTTTTGGGCCAAGCAACAGTTGCCAGGGCAACCCAGGGCATGGCAGGGGGCTTAAGGACGCCATGCCCCGCCCACTTCCGCTTTGGGGGCCAGCAACAGTTGCCAGGGCAACCCTGGGCATAGCAGGGGGCTTAAGGGCGCCAGGTCCCGCCCACTTCCGCTTTGGGGCCCAGCAACAGTTGCCAGGGCAAGCCTGGGCATGGCAGAAGGCTTGAGGGCGCCAGGCACCGCCCACTTCCGCTTTGGGGCCCAGCAACAGTTGCCAGGGCAAGCCTGGGCATGGCAGGGGGCTTGAGGACGCCAGGCCCCGCCCACTTCCGCTTTGGGGCCCACCAACAGTTGCGAGGGCAAGCCTGGGCATGGCAGAAGGCTTGAGGGCGCCAGGCACCGCCCACTTCCGCTTTGGGGCCAGCAACGGTTGCCAGGGCAACCCTGGGTATGGCAGTGGGCTGGAGGGCGCCAGACCCCGCCCACTTCCGCTTTGAGGGTCAGCAACAGTTGGCAGGGCAACCCTGGGCATGGCAGGGGGCTTAAAAAGCGCAAGGTCCCGCCCACTTCCGCTTTGGGGGGCCAGCAACAGTTGGCAGGGCAACCCTGGGCATGACAGGGGGCTGGAGGGCGCAAGACCCCGCCCACTTCCGCTTTTGGACCAAACAACAGTTGCCAGGGCAACCCAGGGCATGGAAGGGGGCTTAAGGACGCCATGCCCCGCCCACTTCCGCTTTGGGGGCCAGCAACAGCTGCCAGGGCAACTCTGGGCATGGCAGGGGGCTTAAGGGCGCCAGGTCCCGCCCACTTCCGCTTTGGGGCCCAGCAAAAGTTGCCAGGGCAAGCCTGGGCATGGCAGAAGGCTTGAGGGCGCCAGGCACCGCCCACTTCCGCTTTGGGGCCCAGCAACAGTTGCCAGGGCAAGCCTGGGCATGGCAGGGGCTTGAGGGCGCCAGGCCCCGCCCACTTCCGCTTTGGGGCCAGCAACGGTTGCCAGGGCAACCCTGGGTATGGCAGTGGGCTGGAGGGCGCCAGACCCCGCCCACTTCCGCTTTGAGGGTCAGCAACAGTTGCCAGGGCAACCCTGGGCATGGCAGGGGGTTGGAGGGCGCCAGGCACCGCCCACTTCCGCTTTGAGGGTCAGCAACAGTTGCCAGGGCAACCCTGGGCATGGCAGGGGGCTGGAGGGCGCCAGGCACCGCCCACTTCCGCTTTGGGGGTCAGCAACAGTTGCCAGGGCAACCCTGGGCATGGCAGGGGGCTTGAGGGCGCCATGCCCCGGCCACTTCCGCTTTTGGGGCCAGCAACAGTTGCTAGGGCAAACCTCGGCATGGCTGGGGGCTTAAGGACGCCATGCCCCGCCCACTTCGGCTTTTGGGGCCAGCAACAGTTGCCAGGGCAACCCTGGGCATGGCAGGGGGTTGGAGGGCGCCAGGCACCGCCCACTTCCGCTTTGGGGCCAGCAACAGTTACCAGGGCAACCCTGGGCATGGCAGGGGGCTTAAAAGCGCAAGGTCCCGCCCACTTCCGCTTTGGGGGGCCAGCAACAGTTGGCAGGGCAACCCTGGGCATGACAGGGGGCTGGAGGGCGCAAGACCCCGCCCACTTCCGCTTTTGGGCCAAGCAACAGTTGCCAGGGCAACCCAGGGCATGGCAGGGGGCTTAAGGACGCCATGCCCCGCCCACTTCCGCTTTGGGGGCCAGCAACAGTTGCCAGGGCAACCCTGGGCATGGCAGGGGGCTTAAGGGCGCCAGGTCCCGCCCACTTCCGCTTTGGGGCCCAGCAACAGTTGCCAGGGCAAGCCTGGGCATGGCAGAAGGCTTGAGGGCGCCAGGCACCGCCCACTTCCGCTTTGGGGCCCAGCAACAGTTGCCAGGGCAAGCCTGGGCATGGCAGGGGGCTTGAGGACGCCAGGCCCCGCCCACTTCCGCTTTGGGGCCCACCAACAGTTGCGAGGGCAAGCCTGGGCATGGCAGAAGGCTTGAGGGTGCCAGTCACCGCCCACTTCCGCTTTGGGGCCAGCAACGGTTGCCAGGGCAACCCTGGGTATGGCAGTGGGCTGGAGGGCGCCAGACCCCGCCCACTTCCGCTTTGAGGGTCAGCAACAGTTGGCAGGGCAACCCTGGGCATGGCAGGGGGCTTAAAAGCGCAAGGTCCCGCCCACTTCCGCTTTGGGGGGCCAGCAACAGTTGGCAGGGCAACCCTGGGCATGACAGGGGGCTGAAGGGCGCAAGTCCCCGCCCACTTCCGCTTTTGGACCAAACAACAGTTGCCAGGGCAACCCAGGGCATGGCAGGGGGCTTAAGGACGCCATGCCCCGCCCACTTCCGCTTTGGGGGCCAGCAGCAGCTGCCAGGGCAACTCTGGGCATGGCAGGGGGCTTAAGGGCGCCAGGTCCCGCCCACTTCCGCTTTGGGGCCCAGCAACAGTTGCCAGGGCAAGCCTGGGCATGGCAGAAGGCTTGAGGGCGCCAGGCACCGCCCACTTCCGCTTTGGGGCCCAGCAACAGTTGCCAGGGCAAGCCTGGGCATGGCAGGGGGCTTGAGGACGCCAGGCCCCGCCCACTTCCGCTTTGGGGCCCAACAACAGTTGCCAGGGCAAGCCTGGGCATGGCAGAAGGCTTGAGGGTGCCAGGCACCGCCCACTTCCGCTTTGGGGCCAGCAACGGTTGCCAGGGCAACCCTGGGTATGGCAGTGGGCTGGAGGGCGCCAGACCCCACCCACTTCCGCTTTGAGGGTCAGCAACAGTTGGCAGGGCAACCCTGGGCATGGCAGGGGGCTTAAAAGCGCAAGGTCCCGCCCACTTCCGCTTTGGGGGGCCAGCAACAGTTGGCAGGGCAACCCTGGGCATGACAGGGGGCTGGAGGGCGCCATGCCCCGCCCACTTCCGCTTTTGGGGCCAGCAACAGTTGCTAGGGCAAACCTGGGCATGGCTGTGGGCTTAAGGACGCCATGCCCCGCCCACTTCGGCTTTGGGGGCCAGCAACAGTTGCCAGGGCAACCCTGGGCATGGCAGGGGGTTGAAGGGCGCCAGGCACCGCCCACTTCCGCTTTGGGGCCAGCAACAGTTGCCACGCCAACACTGGGCATGGCAGGGGGCTTAAAAGCGCAAGGTCCCGCCCACTTCCGCTTTGGGGGGCCAGCAACAGTTGGCAGGGCAACCCTGGGCATGACAGGGGGCTGGAGGGCGCAAGACCCCGCCCACTTCCGCTTTTGGGCCAAGCAACAGTTGCCAGGGCAACCCAGGGCATGGCAGGGGGCTTAAGGACGCCATGCCCCGCCCACTTCCGCTTTGGGGGCCAGCAACAGTTGCCAGGGCAACCCTGGGCATAGCAGGGGGCTTAAGGGCGCCAGGTCCCGCCCACTTCCGCTTTGGGGCCCAGCAACAGTTGCCAGGGCAAGCCTGGGCATGGCAGAAGGCTTGAGGGCGCCAGGCACCGCCCACTTCCGCTTTGGGGCCCAGCAACAGTTGCCAGGGCAAGCCTGGGCATGGCAGGGGGCTTGAGGACGCCAGGCCCCGCCCACTTCCGCTTTGGGGCCCACCAACAGTTGCGAGGGCAAGCCTGGGCATGGCAGAAGGCTTGAGGGCGCCAGGCACCGCCCACTTCCGCTTTGGGGCCAGCAACGGTTGCCAGGGCAACCCTGGGTATGGCAGTGGGCTGGAGGGCGCCAGACCCCGCCCACTTCCGCTTTGAGGGTCAGCAACAGTTGGCAGGGCAACCCTGGGCATGGCAGGGGGCTTAAAAGCGCAAGGTCCCGCCCACTTCCGCTTTGGGGGGCCAGCAACAGTTGGCAGGGCAACCCTGGGCATGACAGGGGGCTGGAGGGCGCAAGACCCCGCCCACTTCCGCTTTTGGACCAAACAACAGTTGCCAGGGCAACCCAGGGCATGGAAGGGGGCTTAAGGACGCCATGCCCCGCCCACTTCCGCTTTGGGGGCCAGCAACAGCTGCCAGGGCAACTCTGGGCATGGCAGGGGGCTTAAGGGCGCCAGGTCCCGCCCACTTCCGCTTTGGGGCCCAGCAAAAGTTGCCAGGGCAAGCCTGGGCATGGCAGAAGGCTTGAGGGCGCCAGGCACCGCCCACTTCCGCTTTGGGGCCCAGCAACAGTTGCCAGGGCAAGCCTGGGCATGGCAGGGGGCTTGAGGACGCCAGGCCCCGCCCACTTCCGCTTTGGGGCCCAACAACAGTTGCCAGGGCAAGCCTGGGCATGGCAGAAGGCTTGAGGGCGCCAGGCCCCGCCCACTTCCGCTTTGGGGCCAGCAACGGTTGCCAGGGCAACCCTGGGTATGGCAGTGGGCTGGAGGGCGCCAGACCCCGCCCACTTCCGCTTTGAGGGTCAGCAACAGTTGCCAGGGCAACCCTGGGCATGGCAGGGGGTTGGAGGGCGCCAGGCACCGCCCACTTCCGCTTTGAGGGTCAGCAACAGTTGCCAGGGCAACCCTGGGCATGGCAGGGGGCTGGAGGGCGCCAGACACCGCCCACTTCCGCTTTGGGGGTCAGCAACAGTTGCCAGGGCAACCCTGGGCATGGCAGGGGGCTTGAGGGCGCCATGCCCCGCCCACTTCCGCTTTTGGGGCCAGCAACAGTTGCTAGGGCAAACCTGGGCATGGCTGGGGGCTTAAGGACGCCATGCCCCGCCCACTTCGGCTTTTGGGGCCAGCAACAGTTGCCAGGGCAACCCTGGGCATGGCAGGGGGTTGGAGGGCGCCAGGCACCGCCCACTTCCGCTTTGGGGCCAGCAACAGTTACCAGGGCAACCCTGGGCATGGCAGGGGGCTTAAAAGCGCAAGGTCCCGCCCACTTCCGCTTTGGGGGGCCAGCAACAGTTGGCAGGGCAACCCTGGGCATGACAGGGGGCTGGAGGGCGCAAGACCCCGCCCACTTCCGCTTTTGGGCCAAGCAACAGTTGCCAGGGCAACCCAGGGCATGGCAGGGGGCTTAAGGACGCCATGCCCCGCCCACTTCCGCTTTGGGGGCCAGCAACAGTTGCCAGGGCAACCCTGGGCATGGCAGGGGGCTTAAGGGCGCCAGGTCCCGCCCACTTCCGCTTTGGGGCCCAGCAACAGTTGCCAGGGCAAGCCTGGGCATGGCAGAAGGCTTGAGGGCGCCAGGCACCGCCCACTTCCGCTTTGGGGCCCAGCAACAGTTGCCAGGGCAAGCCTGGGCATGGCAGGGGGCTTGAGGACGCCAGGCCCCGCCCACTTCCGCTTTGGGGCCCACCAACAGTTGCGAGGGCAAGCCTGGGCATGGCAGAAGGCTTGAGGGCGCCAGTCACCGCCCACTTCCGCTTTGGGGCCAGCAACGGTTGCCAGGGCAACCCTGGGTATGGCAGTGGGCTGGAGGGCGCCAGACCCCGCCCACTTCCGCTTTGAGGGTCAGCAACAGTTGGCAGGGCAACCCTGGGCATGGCAGGGGGCTTAAAAGCGCAAGGTCCCGCCCACTTCCGCTTTGGGGGGCCAGCAACAGTTGGCAGGGCAACCCTGGGCATGACAGGGGGCTGGAGGGCGCAAGACCCCGCCCACTTCCGCTTTTGGACCAAACAACAGTTGCCAGGGCAACCCAGGGCATGGCAGGGGGCTTAAGGACGCCATGCCCCGCCCACTTCCGCTTTGGGGGCCAGCAGCAGCTGCCAGGGCAACTCTGGGCATGGCAGGGGGCTTAAGGGCGCCAGGTCCCGCCCACTTCCGCTTTGGGGCCCAGCAACAGTTGCCAGGGCAAGCCTGGGCATGGCAGAAGGCTTGAGGGCGCCAGGCACCGCCCACTTCCGCTTTGGGGCCCAGCAACAGTTGCCAGGGCAAGCCTGGGCATGGCAGGGGGCTTGAGGACGCCAGGCCCCGCCCACTTCCGCTTTGGGGCCCAACAACAGTTGCCAGGGCAAGCCTGGGCATGGCAGAAGGCTTGAGGGTGCCAGGCACCGCCCACTTCCGCTTTGGGGCCAGCAACGGTTGCCAGGGCAACCCTGGGTATGGCAGTGGGCTGGAGGGCGCCAGACCCCACCCACTTCCGCTTTGAGGGTCAGCAACAGTTGGCAGGGCAACCCTGGGCATGGCAGGGGGCTTAAAAGCGCAAGGTCCCGCCCACTTCCGCTTTGGGGGGCCAGCAACAGTTGGCAGGGCAACCCTGGGCATGACAGGGGGCTGGAGGGCGCCATGCCCCGCCCACTTCCGCTTTTGGGGCCAGCAACAGTTGCTAGGGCAAACCTGGGCATGGCTGTGGGCTTAAGGACGCCATGCCCCGCCCACTTCGGCTTTGGGGGCCAGCAACAGTTGCCAGGGCAACCCTGGGCATGGCAGGGGGTTGAAGGGCGCCAGGCACCGCCCACTTCCGCTTTGGGGCCAGCAACAGTTGCCACGCCAACACTGGGCATGGCAGGGGGCTTAAAAGCGCAAGGTCCCGCCCACTTCCGCTTTGGGGGGCCAGCAACAGTTGGCAGGGCAACCCTGGGCATGACAGGGGGCTGGAGGGCGCAAGACCCCGCCCACTTCCGCTTTTGGGCCAAGCAACAGTTGCCAGGGCAACCCAGGGCATGGCAGGGGGCTTAAGGACGCCATGCCCCGCCCACTTCCGCTTTGGGGGCCAGCAACAGTTGCCAGGGCAACCCTGGGCATAGCAGGGGGCTTAAGGGCGCCAGGTCCCGCCCACTTCCGCTTTGGGGCCCAGCAACAGTTGCCAGGGCAAGCCTGGGCATGGCAGAAGGCTTGAGGGCGCCAGGCACCGCCCACTTCCGCTTTGGGGCCCAGCAACAGTTGCCAGGGCAAGCCTGGGCATGGCAGGGGGCTTGAGGACGCCAGGCCCCGCCCACTTCCGCTTTGGGGCCCACCAACAGTTGCGAGGGCAAGCCTGGGCATGGCAGAAGGCTTGAGGGCGCCAGGCACCGCCCACTTCCGCTTTGGGGCCAGCAACGGTTGCCAGGGCAACCCTGGGTATGGCAGTGGGCTGGAGGGCGCCAGACCCCGCCCACTTCCGCTTTGAGGGTCAGCAACAGTTGGCAGGGCAACCCTGGGCATGGCAGGGGGCTTAAAAGCGCAAGGTCCCGCCCACTTCCGCTTTGGGGGGCCAGCAACAGTTGGCAGGGCAACCCTGGGCATGACAGGGGGCTGGAGGGCGCAAGACCCCGCCCACTTCCGCTTTTGGACCAAACAACAGTTGCCAGGGCAACCCAGGGCATGGAAGGGGGCTTAAGGACGCCATGCCCCGCCCACTTCCGCTTTGGGGGCCAGCAACAGCTGCCAGGGCAACTCTGGGCATGGCAGGGGGCTTAAGGGCGCCAGGTCCCGCCCACTTCCGCTTTGGGGCCCAGCAAAAGTTGCCAGGGCAAGCCTGGGCATGGCAGAAGGCTTGAGGGCGCCAGGCACCGCCCACTTCCGCTTTGGGGCCCAGCAACAGTTGCCAGGGCAAGCCTGGGCATGGCAGGGGGCTTGAGGACGCCAGGCCCCGCCCACTTCCGCTTTGGGGCCCAACAACAGTTGCCAGGGCAAGCCTGGGCATGGCAGAAGGCTTGAGGGCGCCAGGCCCCGCCCACTTCCGCTTTGGGGCCAGCAACGGTTGCCAGGGCAACCCTGGGTATGGCAGTGGGCTGGAGGGCGCCAGACCCCGCCCACTTCCGCTTTGAGGGTCAGCAACAGTTGCCAGGGCAACCCTGGGCATGGCAGGGGGTTGGAGGGCGCCAGGCACCGCCCACTTCCGCTTTGAGGGTCAGCAACAGTTGCCAGGGCAACCCTGGGCATGGCAGGGGGCTGGAGGGCGCCAGACACCGCCCACTTCCGCTTTGGGGGTCAGCAACAGTTGCCAGGGCAACCCTGGGCATGGCAGGGGGCTTGAGGGCGCCATGCCCCGCCCACTTCCGCTTTTGGGGCCAGCAACAGTTGCTAGGGCAAACCTGGGCATGGCTGGGGGCTTAAGGACGCCATGCCCCGCCCACTTCGGCTTTTGGGGCCAGCAACAGTTGCCAGGGCAACCCTGGGCATGGCAGGGGGTTGGAGGGCGCCAGGCACCGCCCACTTCCGCTTTGGGGCCAGCAACAGTTACCAGGGCAACCCTGGGCATGGCAGGGGGCTTAAAAGCGCAAGGTCCCGCCCACTTCCGCTTTGGGGGGCCAGCAACAGTTGGCAGGGCAACCCTGGGCATGACAGGGGGCTGGAGGGCGCAAGACCCCGCCCACTTCCGCTTTTGGGCCAAGCAACAGTTGCCAGGGCAACCCAGGGCATGGCAGGGGGCTTAAGGACGCCATGCCCCGCCCACTTCCGCTTTGGGGGCCAGCAACAGTTGCCAGGGCAACCCTGGGCATGGCAGGGGGCTTAAGGGCGCCAGGTCCCGCCCACTTCCGCTTTGGGGCCCAGCAACAGTTGCCAGGGCAAGCCTGGGCATGGCAGAAGGCTTGAGGGCGCCAGGCACCGCCCACTTCCGCTTTGGGGCCCAGCAACAGTTGCCAGGGCAAGCCTGGGCATGGCAGGGGGCTTGAGGACGCCAGGCCCCGCCCACTTCCGCTTTGGGGCCCACCAACAGTTGCGAGGGCAAGCCTGGGCATGGCAGAAGGCTTGAGGGCGCCAGTCACCGCCCACTTCCGCTTTGGGGCCAGCAACGGTTGCCAGGGCAACCCTGGGTATGGCAGTGGGCTGGAGGGCGCCAGACCCCGCCCACTTCCGCTTTGAGGGTCAGCAACAGTTGGCAGGGCAACCCTGGGCATGGCAGGGGGCTTAAAAGCGCAAGGTCCCGCCCACTTCCGCTTTGGGGGGCCAGCAACAGTTGGCAGGGCAACCCTGGGCATGACAGGGGGCTGGAGGGCGCAAGACCCCGCCCACTTCCGCTTTTGGACCAAACAACAGTTGCCAGGGCAACCCAGGGCATGGCAGGGGGCTTAAGGACGCCATGCCCCGCCCACTTCCGCTTTGGGGGCCAGCAGCAGCTGCCAGGGCAACTCTGGGCATGGCAGGGGGCTTAAGGGCGCCAGGTCCCGCCCACTTCCGCTTTGGGGCCCAGCAACAGTTGCCAGGGCAAGCCTGGGCATGGCAGAAGGCTTGAGGGCGCCAGGCACCGCCCACTTCCGCTTTGGGGCCCAGCAACAGTTGCCAGGGCAAGCCTGGGCATGGCAGGGGGCTTGAGGACGCCAGGCCCCGCCCACTTCCGCTTTGGGGCCCAACAACAGTTGCCAGGGCAAGCCTGGGCATGGCAGAAGGCTTGAGGGTGCCAGGCACCGCCCACTTCCGCTTTGGGGCCAGCAACGGTTGCCAGGGCAACCCTGGGTATGGCAGTGGGCTGGAGGGCGCCAGACCCCACCCACTTCCGCTTTGAGGGTCAGCAACAGTTGGCAGGGCAACCCTGGGCATGGCAGGGGGCTTAAAAGCGCAAGGTCCCGCCCACTTCCGCTTTGGGGGGCCAGCAACAGTTGGCAGGGCAACCCTGGGCATGACAGGGGGCTGGAGGGCGCAAGACCCCGCCCACTTCCGCTTTTGGACCAAACAACAGTTGCCAGGGCAACCCAGGGCATGGCAGGGGGCTTAAGGACGCCATGCCCCGCCCACTTCCGCTTTGGGGGCCAGCAGCAGCTGCCAGGGCAACTCTGGGCATGGCAGGGGGCTTAAGGGCGCCAGGTCCCGCCCACTTCCGCTTTGGGGCCCAGCAACAGTTGCCAGGGCAAGCCTGGGCATGGCAGAAGGCTTGAGGGCGCCAGGCACCGCCCACTTCCGCTTTGGGGCCCAGCAACAGTTGCCAGGGCAAGCCTGGGCATGGCAGGGGGCTTGAGGACGCCAGGCCCCGCCCACTTCCGCTTTGGGGCCCAACAACAGTTGCCAGGGCAAGCCTGGGCATGGCAGAAGGCTTGAGGGTGCCAGGCACCGCCCACTTCCGCTTTGGGGCCAGCAACGGTTGCCAGGGCAACCCTGGGTATGGCAGTGGGCTGGAGGGCGCCAGACCCCACCCACTTCCGCTTTGAGGGTCAGCAACAGTTGGCAGGGCAACCCTGGGCATGGCAGGGGGCTTAAAAGCGCAAGGTCCCGCCCACTTCCGCTTTGGGGGGCCAGCAACAGTTGGCAGGGCAACGCTGGGCATGACAGGGGGCTGGAGGGCGCAAGACCCCGCCCACTACTGCTTTTGGGCCAAGCAACAGTTGCCAGGGCAACCCAGGGCATGGCAGGGGGCTTAAGGACGCCATGCCCCGCCCACTTCCACTTTGGGGGCCAGCAACAGTTGCCAGGGCAACCCTGGGCATGGCAGGGGGCTTAAGGGCGCCAGGTCCCGCCCACTTCCGCTTTGGGGGCCCAGCAACATTTGCCAGGGCAAGCCTGGGCATTGCAGGGGGCTTGAGGACGCCAGGCCCCGCCCACTTCCGCTTTGGGGCCCAGCAACAGTTGCCAGGGCAAGCCTGGGCATGGCAGAAGGCTTGAGGGTGCCAGGCCCCGCCCACTTCCGCTTTGGGGCCAGCAACGGTTGCCATGGCAACCCTGGGTATGGCAGTGGGCTGGAGGGCGCCAGACCCCGCTAACTTCCGCTTTGAAGGTCAGCAACAGTTGCCAGGGCAACCCTGGGCATGGCAGGGGGCTGGAGGGCGCCAGGCACCGCCCACTTCCGCTTTGGGGGTCAGCAACAGTTGGCAAGGCAACCCTGGTCATGACAGGGGGCTGGAGGGCGCCGGACCCCGCCCACTTCCGCTTTGGGGCCAAGCAACAGTTGCCAGGGCAACCCAGGGCATGGCAGGGGGCTTAAGGACGCCATGCCCCGCCCACTTCAACTTTGGGGGCCAGCAACAGTTGCCAGGGCAACCCTGGGCATGGCAGGGGGCTTAAGGGCGCCAGGCCCCGCCCACTTCCGCTTTGGGGCCAGCAACGGTTGCCAGGGCAACCCTGGGTATGGCAGTGGGCTGGAGGGCGCCATACCCCGCCCACTTCCGCTTTGAGGGTCAGCAACATTTGCCAGGGCAACCCTGGGCATGGCAGGGGGCTGGAGGGCGCCAGGCACCGCCCACTTCCGCTTTGGGGGTCAGCAACAGTTGCCAGGGCAACCCTGGGCATGGCAGGGGGCTTAAGGGCGCCAGGCCCCGCCCACTTCCGCTTTGGGGGTCAGCAACAGTTGCCAGGGCAACCCTGGGCATGGCAGGGGGCTTGAGGGCGCCTGGCTCCGCCCACTTCCGCTTTGAGGGTCAGCAACATTTGCCAGGGCAACCCAGGGCATGGCAGGGGGCTTAAGGACGCCATGCCCCGCCCACTTCCGCTTTGGGGGCCAGCAACAGTTGCCAGGGCAACCCTGGGCATGGCAGGGGGCTTAAGGGCGCCAGGTCCCGCCCACTTCCGCTTTGGGGGGCCAGCAACAGTTGGCAGGGCAAGCCTGGGCATGGCAGGGGGCTTGAGGGCGCCTGGCTCCGCCCACTTCCGCTTTGGGGCCCAGCAACATTTGCCAGGGCAAGCCTGGGCATGGCAGGGGGCTTGAGGGCGCCAGGCCCCGCCCACTTCCGCTTTGGGGCCCAGCAACAGTTGCCAGGGCAAGCCTGGGCATGGCAGGGGGCTTGAGTACGCCAGGCCCCGCCCACTTCCGCTTTGGGGCCCAGCAACAGTTGCCAGGGCAAGCCTGGGCATGGCAGAAGGCTTGAGGGTGCCAGGCCCCGCCCACTGCCGCTTTGGGGCCAGCAACGGTTGCCAGGGCAACCCTGGGTATGGCAGTGGGCTGGAGGGCGCCAGACCCCGCCCACTTCCACTTTGAAGGTCAGCAACAGTTGCCAGGGCAACCATGGGCATGGCAGGGGGCTGGAGGGCGCCAGGCACCGCCCACTTCCGCTTTGGGGGTCAGCAACAGTTGGCAGGGCAACCCTGGTCATGACAGGGGGCTGGAGGGCGCCAGACCCCGCCCACTTCCGCTTTGGGGCCAAGCAACAGTTGCCAGGGCAACCCAGGGCATGGCAGGGGCCTTAAGGACGCCATGCCCCGCCCACTTCCGCTTTGGGGGCCAGCAACAGTTGCCAGGGCAACCCTGGGCATGGCAGGGGGCTTAAGGGCGCCAGGCCCCGCCCACTTCTGCTTTGGGGCCAGCAACGGTTGCCAGGGCAACCCTGGGTATGGCAGTGGGCTGGAGGGCGCCAGACCCCGCCCACTTCCGTTTTGAGGGTCAGCAACAGTTGCCAGGGCAACCCTGGGCATGGCAGGGGGTTGGAGGGCGCCAGGCACCGCCCACTTCCGCTTTGAGGGTCAGCAACAGTTGCCAGGGCAACCCTGGGCATGGCAGGGGGCTGGAGGGTGCCAGGCACCGCCCACTTCCGCTTTGGGGGTCAGCAACAGTTGCCAGGGCAACCCTGGGCATGGCAGGGGGCTTGAGGGCGCCATGCCCCACCCACTTCCACTTTGGGGGCCAGCAACAGTTGACAGGGCAACCCTGGGCATGGCAGGGGGCTTGAGGGCGCCATGCCCCGCCCACTTCCGCTTTTGGGGCCAGCAACAGTTGCTAGGGCAAACCTGGGCATGGCTGGGGGCTTAAGGACGCCATGCCCCGCCCACTTCGGCTTTGGGGGCCAGCAACAGTTGCCAGGGCAACCCTGGGCATGGCAGGGGGTTGGAGGGCGCCAGGCACCGCCCACTTCCGCTTTGGGGCCCAGCAACAGTTGCCAGGGCAACACTGGGCATGGCAGGGGGCTTAAAAGCGCAAGGTCCCGCCCACTTCCGCTTTGGGGGGCCAGCAACAGTTGGCAGGGCAACCCTGGGCATGACAGGGGGCTGGAGGGCGCAAGACCCCGCCCACTTCCGCTTTTGGGCCAAGCAACAGTTGCCAGGGCAACCCAGGGCATGGCAGGGGGCTTAAGGACGCCATGCCCCGCCCACTTCCGCTTTGGGGGCCAGCAACAGTTGCCAGGGCAAGCCTGGGCATGGCAGAAGGCTTGAGGGCGCCAGGCACCGCCCACTTCCGCTTTGGGGCCCAGCAACAGTTGCCAGGGCAAGCCTGGGCATGGCAGGCGGCTTGAGGACGCCAGGCCCCGCCCACTTCCGCTTTGGGGCCCACCAACAGTTGCGAGGGCAAGCCTGGGCATGGCAGAAGGCTTGAGGGCGCCAGGCACCGCCCACTTCCGCTTTGGGGCCAGCAACGGTTGCCAGGGCAACCCTGGGTATGGCAGTGGGCTGGAGGGCGCCAGACCCCGCCCACTTCCGCTTTGAAGGTCAGCAACAGTTGCCAGGGCAACCCTGGGCATGGCAGGGGGCTGGAGGGCGCCAGGCACCGCCCACTTCCGCTTTGGGGGTCAGCAACAGTTGGCAAGGCAACCCTGGTCATGACAGGGGGCTGGAGGGCGCCGGACCCCGCCCACTTCCGCTTTGGTGCCAAGCAACAGTTGCCAGGGCAACCCAGGGCATGGCAGGGGGCTTAAGGCTGCCATGCCCCGCCCACTTCCGCTTTGGGGGCCGGCAACCCTGGGCATGGCAGGGGGCTTAAGGGCGCCAGGCCCCGCCCACTTCCACTTTGGGGCCAGCAACGGTTGCCAGGGAAACCCTGGGTATGGCAGTGGGCTGGAGGGCGCCAGACCCCGCCCACTTCCGCTTTGAGGGTCAGCAACATTTGCCAGGGCAACCCTGGGCATGGCAGGGGGCTGGAGGGCGCCAGGCACCGCCCACTTCCGCTTTGGGGGTCAGCAACAGTTGCCAGGGCAACCCTGGGCATGACAGTGGGCTTGAGGGCGCCATGCCCCACCCACTTCCGCTTTGGGGGCCAGCAACAGTTGACAGGGCAACCCTGGGCATGGTAGGGGGCTTGAGGGCGCCATGCCCCGCCCACTTTCGCTTTTGGGGTCAGCAACAGTTGCTAGGGCAAACCTGGGCATGGCTGGGGGCTTAAGGACGCCATGCCCCGCCCACTTCGGCTTTGGGGGCCAGCAACAGTTGCCAGGGCAACACTGGGCATGGCAGGGGGCTTAAAAGTGCAAGGTCCCGCCCACTTCCGCTTTGTGGGGCCAGCAACAGTTGGCAGGGCAACCCTGGGCATGACAGGGGGCTGGAGGGCGCAAGACCCCGCCCACTTCCGCTTTGGGGCCAAGCAACAGTTGCTAGGGCAACCCAGGGCATGGCAGGGGGCTTAAGGACGCCATACCCCGCCCACTTCCGCTTTGGGGGCCAGCAACAGTTGCCAGGGCAACCCTGGGCATGGCAGGGGGCTTAAGGGCGCCAGGTCTCGCCCACTTCCGCTTTGGGGGGCCAGCAACAGTTGGCAGGGCAACCCTGGGCATGACAGGGGGCTGGAGGGCGCCAGACCCCGCCCACTTTCGCTTTGGGGCCAAGCAACAGTTGCCAGGGCAACCCTGGGCATGGCAGGGGGCTTGAGGGCGCCAGGCCCCGCCCACTTCCGTTTTGGGGCACAGCAACGGTTGCCAGGGCAAGCCTGGGCATGGCAGAAGTCTTGAGGGTGCCAGGCCCCGCCCACTTCCGCTTTGGGGCCAGCAACGGTTGCCATGGCAACCCTGGGTATGGCAGTGGGCTGGAGGGCGCCAGACCCCGCCCACTTCCGCTTTGAAGGTCAGCAACAGTTGCCAGGGCAACCCTGGGCATGGAAGGGGGCTGGAGGGCGCCAGGCACCACCCACTTCCGCTTTGGGGGTCAGCAACAGTTGGCAAGGCAACCCTGGTCATGACAGGGGGCTGGAGGGCGCCGGACCCCGCCCACTTCCGCTTTGGGGCCAAGCAACAGTTGCCAGGGCAACCCAGGGCATGGCAGGGGCCTTAAGGACGCCATGCCCCGCCCACTTCGCTTTGGGGGCCAGCAACAGTTGCCAGGGCAACCCTGGGCATGGCAGGGGGCTTAAGGGCGCCAGGCCCCGCCCACTTCCGCTTTGGGGCCAGCAACGGTTGCCAGGGCAACCCTGGGTATGGCAGTGGGCTGGAGGGCGCCAGACCCCGCCCACTTCCGCTTTGAGGGTCAGCAACAGTTGCCAGGGCAACCCTGGGCATGGCAGGGGGTTGGAGGGCGCCAGGCACCGCCCACTTCCGCTTTGAGGGTCAGCAACAGTTGCCAGGGCAACCCTGGGCATGGCAGGGGGCTGGAGGGTGCCAGGCACCGCCCACTTCCGCTTTGGGGGTCAGCAACAGTTGCCAGGGCAACCCTGGGCATGGCAGGGGGCTTGAGGGCGCCATGCCCCACCCACTTCCACTTTGGGGGCCAGCAACAGTTGACAGGGCAACCCTGGGCATGGCAGGGGGCTTGAGGGCGCCATGCCCCGCCCACTTCCGCTTTTGGGGCCAGCAACAGTTGCTAGGGCAAACCTGGGCATGGCTGGGGGCTTAAGAACGCCATGCCCCGCCCACTTCGGCTTTGGGGCCAGCAACAGTTGCCAGGGCAACCCTGGGCATGGCAGGGGGTTGGAGGGCGCCAGGCACCGCCCACTTCCGCTTTGGGGGCCCAGCAACAGTTGCCAGGGCAACACTGGGCATGGCAGGGGGCTTAAAAGCGCAAGGTCCGCCCACTTCCGCTTTGGGGGGCCAGCAACAGTTGGCAGGGCAACCCTGGGCATGACAGGGGGCTGGAGGGCGCAAGACCCCGCCCACTTCCGCTTTTGGGCCAAGCAACAGTTGCCAGGGCAACCCAGGGCATGGCAGGGGGCTTAAGGACGCCATGCCCCGCCCACTTCCGCTTTGGGGGCCAGCAACAGTTGCCAGGGCAAGCCTGGGCATGGCAGAAGGCTTGAGGGCGCCAGGCACCGCCCACTTCCGCTTTGGGGCCCAGCAACAGTTGCCAGGGCAAGCCTGGGCATGGCAGGGGGCTTGAGGACGCCAGGCCCCGCCCACTTCCGCTTTGGGGCCCACCAACAGTTGCGAGGGCAAGCCTGGGCATGGCAGAAGGCTTGAGGGCGCCAGGCACCGCCCACTTCCGCTTTGGGGCCAGCAACGGTTGCCATTGCAACCCTGGGTATGGCAGTGGGCTGGAGGCGCCAGACCCCGCCCACTTCCGCTTTGAGGGTCAGCAACAGTTGGCAGGGCAACCCTGGGCATGGCAGGGGGCTTAAAAGCGCAAGGTCCCGCCCACTTCCGCTTTGGGGGGCCAGCAACAGTTGGCAGGGCAACCCTGGGCATGACAGGGGGCTGGAGGGTGCAAGACCCCGCCCACTTTCGCTTTTGGGCCAAACAACAGTTGCCAGGGCAACCCAGGGCATGGCAGGGGGCTTAAGGACGCCATGCCCCGCCCACTTCCGCTTTGGGGGCCAGCAACAGCTGCCAGGGCAACTCTGGGCATGGCAGGGGGCTTAATGGCGCCAGGTCCCGCCCTCTTCCGCTTTGGGGCCCAGCAACAGTTGCCAGGGCAAGCCTGGGCATGGCAGAAGGCTTGAGGGCGCCAGGCACCGCCCACTTCCGCTTTGGGGCCCAGCAACAGTTGCCAGGGCAAGCCTGGGCATGGCAGGGGGCTTGAGGACGCCAGGCCCCGCCCACTTCCGCTTTGGGGCCCAGCAACAGTTGACAGGGCAAGCCTGGGCATGGCAGAAGGCTTGAGGTTGCCAGGCCCCGCCCACTTCCGCTTTGGGGCCAGCAACGGTTGCCATGGCAACCCTGGGTATGGCAGTGGGCTGGAGGGCGCCAGACCCCGCCCACTTCCGCTTTGAAGGTCAGCAACAGTTGCCAGGGCAACCCTGGGCATGGCAGGGTGCTGGAGGGTGCCAGGCACCGCCCACTTCCGCTTTGGGGGTCAGCAACAGTTGGCAAGGCACCCTGGTCATGACAGGGGGCTGGAGGGCGCCGGACCTTGCCCACTTCCGCTTTGGTGCCAAGCAACAGTTGCCAGGGCAACCCAGGGCATGGCAGGGGGCTTAAGGACGCCATGCCCCGCCCACTTCCGCTTTGGGGGCCAGCAACAGTTGCCAGGGCAACCCTGGGCATGGCAGGGGGCTTAAGGGCGCAGGCCCCGCCCACTTCCACTTTGGGGCCAGCAACGGTTGCCAGGGCAACCCTGGGTATGGCAGTGGGCTGGAGGGCGCCCAGACCCCGCCCACTTCCGCTTTGAGGGTCAGCAACATTTTTCCAGGGCAACCCAGGGCATGGCAGGGGGCTGGAGGGCGCCAGGCACCGCCCACTTCCGCTTGCCAGGGCAACCCTGGGCATGACAGTGGGCTTGAGGGCGCCATGCCCCACCCACTTCCGCTTTGGGGGCCAGCAACAGTTGACAGGGCAACCCTGGGCATGGTAGGGGGCTTGAGGGCGCCATGCCCCGCCCACTTTCGCTTTTGGGGCCAGCAACAGTTGCTAGGGCAAACCTGGGCATGGCTGGGGGCTTAAGGACGCCATGCCCCGCCCACTTCGGCTTTGGGGGCCAGCAACAGTTGCCAGGGCAACACTGGGCATGGCAGGGGGCTTAAAAGCACAAGGTCCCGCCCACTTCCGCTTTGGGGGGCCAGCAACAGTTGGCAGGGCAACCCTGGGCATGACAGGGGCTGGAGGGCGCAAGACCCCGCCCACTTCCGCTTTGGGGCCAAGCAACAGTGCTAGGGCAACCCAGGGCATGGCAGGGGGCTTAAGGACGCCATACCCCGCCCACTTCCGCTTTGGGGGCCAGCAACAGTTGGCAGGGCAACCCTGGGCATGGCAGGGGGCTTAAGGGCGCCAGGTCTCGCCTACTTCCGCTTTGGGGGGCCAGCAACAGTTGGCAGGGCAACCCTGGGCATGACAGGGGGCTGGAGGGCGCCAGACCCCGCCCACTTTCGCTTTGGGGCCAAGCAACAGTTGCCAGGGCAACCCTGGGCATGGCAGGGGGCTTGAGGGCGCCAGGCCCCGCCCACTTCCGTTTTGGGGCACAGCAACGGTTGCCAGGGCAAGCCTGGGCATGGCAGAAGTCTTGAGGGTGCCAGGCCCCGCCCACTTCCGCTTTGGGGCCAGCAACGGTTGCCATGGCAACCCTGGGTATGGCAGTGGGCTGGAGGGCGCCAGACCCCGCCACTTCCGCTTTGAAGGTCAGCAACAGTTGCCAGGGCAACCCTGGGCATGGCAGGGGGCTGGAGGGCGCCAGGCACCACCCACTTCCGCTTTGGGGGTCAGCAACAGTTGGCAAGGCAACCCTGGTCATGACAGGGGGCTGGAGGGCGCCGGACCCCGCCCACTTCCGCTTTGGGGCCAAGCAACAGTTGCCAGGGCAACCCAGGGCATGGCAGGGGGCTTAAGGACGCCATGCCCCGCCCACTTCCGCTTTGGGGGCCAGCAACAGTTGCCAGGGCAACCCTGGGCATGGCAGGGGGCTTAAGGGCGCCAGGCCCCGCCCACTTCCGCTTTGGGGCCAGCAACGGTTGCCAGGGCAACCCTGGGTATGGCAGTGGGCTGGAGGGCGCCAGACCCCGCCCACTTCCGCTTTGAGGGTCAGCAACAGTTGCCAGGGCAACCCTGGGCATGGCAGGGGGCTGGAGGGCGCCAGGCACCGCCCACTTCCGCTTTGGGGGTCAGCAACAGTTGGCAGGGCAACCCTGGGCATGACAGGGGGCTGGAGGGCGCAAGACCCCGCCCACTTCCGCTTTTGGGCCAAGCAACAGTTGCCAGGGCAACCCAGGGCATGGCAGGGGCTTAAGGACGCCATGCCCCGCCCACTTCCGCTTTGGGGGCCAGCAACAGTTGCCAGGGCAACCCTGGGCATGGCAGGGGGCTTAAGGGCGCCAGGTCCCACCCACTTCCGCTTTGGGGGTTAGCAACAGTTGGCAGGGCAACCCTGGGCATGACAGGGGGCTGGAGGGCGCAAGACCCCGCCCACTTCCGCTTTTGGGCCAAGCAACAGTTGCCAGGGCAACCCAGGGCATGGCAGGGGGCTTAAGGACGCCATGCCCCGCCCACTTCCGCTTTGGGGGCCAGCAACAGTTGCCAGGGCAACCCTGGGCATGGCAGGGGGCTTAAGGGCGCCAGGTCCCACCCACTTCCGCTTTGGGGCCCAGCAACAGTTGCCAGGGCAAGCCTGTGCATGGCAGAAGGCTTGAGGGCGCCAGGCACCGCCCACTTCCGCTTTGGGGCCCAGCAACAGTTGCCAGGGCAAGCCTGGGCATGGCAGGGGGCTTGAGGACGCCAGGCCCCGCCCACTTCCGCTTTGGGGCCCAGCAACAGTTGCCAGGGCAAGCCTGGGCATGGCAGAAGGCTTGAGGGCGCCAGGCACCGCCCACTTCCACTTTGGGGCCAGCAACGATTGCCAGGGAAACCCTGGGTATGGCAGTGGGCTGGAGGGCGCCAGACCCCGCCCACTTCCGCTTTGAGGGTCAGCAACAGTTGGCAGGGCAACCCTGGGCATGACAGGGGGCTGGAGGGCGCAAGACCCCGCCCACTTCCGCTTTGGGGCCAAGCAACAGTTGCCAGGGCAACCCAGGGCATGGCAGGGGCCTTAAGGACGCCATGCCCCGCCCACTTCCGCTTTGGGGGCCAGCAACAGTTGCCAGGGCAACCCTGGGCATGGCAGGGGGCTTAAGGGCGCCAGGCCCCGCCCACTTCCGCTTTGGGGCCAGCAACGGTTGCCAGGGCAACCCTGGGTATGGCAGTGGGCTGGAGGGCGCCAGACCCCGCCCACTTCCGTTTTGAGGGTCAGCAACAGTTGCCAGGGCAACCCTGGGCATGGCAGGGGGTTGGAGGGCGCCAGGCACCGCCCACTTCCGCTTTGAGGGTCAGCAACAGTTGCCAGGGCAACCCTGGGCATGGCAGGGGGCTGGAGGGTGCCAGGCACCGCCCACTTCCGCTTTGGGGGTCAGCAACAGTTGCGAGGGCAACCCTGGGCATGGCAGGGGGCTTGAGGGCGCCATGCCCCACCCACTTCCACTTTGTGGGCCAGCAACAGTTGACAGGGCAACCCTGGGCATGGCAGGGGGCTTGAGGGCGCCATGCCCGCCCACTTCCGCTTTTGGGGCCAGCAACAGTTGCTAGGGCAAACCTGGGCATGGCTGGGGGCTTAAGGACGCCATGCCCCGCCCACTTCGGCTTTGGGGGCCAGCAACAGTTGCCAGGGCAACCCTGGGCATGGCAGGGGGTTGGAGGGCGCCAGGCACCGCCCACTTCCGCTTTGGGGCCCAGCAACAGTTGCCAGGGCAACACTGGGCATGGCAGGGGGGCTTAAAAGCGCAAGGTCCCGCCCACTTCCGCTTTGGGGGGCCAGCAACAGTTGGCAGGGCAACCCTGGGCATGACAGGGGGCTGGAGGGCGCAAGACCCCGCCCACTTCCGCTTTTGGGCCAAGCAACAGTTGCCAGGGCAACCCAGGGCATGGCAGGGGGCTTAAGGACGCCATGCCCCGCCCACTTCCACTTTGGGGGCCAGCAACAGTTGCCAGGGCAAGCCTGGGCATGGCAGAAGGCTTGAGGGCGCCAGGCACCGCCCACTTCCGCTTTGGGGCCCAGCAACAGTTGCCAGGGCAAGCCTGGGCATGGCAGGGGGCTTGAGGACAACAGGCCCCGCCCACTTCCGCTTTGGGGCCCACCAACAGTTGCGAGGGCAAGCCTGGGCATGGCAGAAGGCTTAAGGGCGCCAGGCACCGCCCACTTCCGCTTTGGGCCAGCAACGGTTGCCAGGGCAACCCTGGGTATGGCAGTGGGCTGGAGGGCGCCAGACCCCGCCCACTTCCGCTTTGAGGGTCAGCAACAGTTGGCAGGGCAACCCTGGGCATGGCAGGGGGCTTAAAAGCGCAAGGTCCCGCCCACTTCCGCTTTGGGGGGCCAGCAACAGTTGGCAGGGCAACCCTGGGCATGACAGGGGCTGGAGGGTGCAAGACCCCGCCCACTTTCGCTTTTGGGCCAAACAACAGTTGCCAGGGCAACCCAGGGCATGGCAGGGGGCTTAAGGACGCCATGCCCCGCCCACTTCCGCTTTGGGGGCCAGCAACAGCTGCCAGGGCAACTCTGGGCATGGCAGGGGGCTTAATGGCGCCAGGTCCCGCCCACTTCCGCTTTGGGGCCCAGCAACAGTTGCCAGGGCAAGCCTGGGCATGGCAGAAGGCTTGAGGGCGCCAGGCACCGCCCACTTCCGCTTGCCAGGGCAACCCTGGGTATGGCAGTGGGCTGGAGGGCGCCAGACCCCGCCCACTTCCGCTTTGAGGGTCAGCAACAGTTTGCAGGGCAACCCTGGGCATGGCAGGGGGCTTAAAAGCGCAAGGTCCCGCCCACTTCCGCTTTGGGGGGCCAGCAACAGTTGGCAGGGCAACCCTGGGCATGACAGGGGCTGGAGGGTGCAAGACCCCGCCCACTTTCGCTTTTGGGCCAAACAACAGTTGCCAGGGCAACCCAGGGCATGGCAGGGGGCTTAAGGACGCCATGCCCCGCCCACTTCCGCTTTGGGGGCCAGCAACAGCTGCCAGGGCAACTCTGGGCATGGCAGGGGGCTTAATGGCGCCAGGTCCCGCCCACTTCCGCTTTGGGGCCCAGCAACAGTTGCCAGGGCAAGCCTGGGCATGGCAGAAGGCTTGAGGGCGCCAGGCACCGCCCACTTCCGCTTGCCAGGGCAACCCTGGGTATGGCAGTGGGCTGGAGGGCGCCAGACCCGCCCACTTCGCTTTGAGGGTCAGCAACAGTTGGCAGGGCAACCCTGGGCATGGCAGGGGGCTTAAAAGCGCAAGGTCCCGCCCACTTCCGCTTTGGGGGGCCAGCAACAGTTGGCAGGGCAACCCTGGGCATGACAGGGGGCTGGAGGGTGCAAGACCCCGCCCACTTTCGCTTTTGGGCCAAACAACAGTTGCCAGGGCAACCCAGGGCATGGCAGGGGGCTTAAGGACGCCATGCCCCGCCCACTTCCGCTTTGGGGGCCAGCAACAGCTGCAAGGGCAACTCTGGGCATGGCAGGGGGGCTTAATGGCGCCAGGTCCCGCACACTTCCGCTTTGGGGCCCAGCAACAGTTGCCAGGGCAAGCCTGGGCATGGCAGAAGGCTTGAGGGCGCCAGGCACCGCCCACTTCCGCTTTGGGGCCCAGCAACAGTTGCCAGGGCAAGCCTGGGCATGGCAGGGGGCTTGAGGACGCCAGGCCCCGCCCACTTCCGCTTTGGGGCCCAGCAACAGTTGACAGGGCAAGCCTGGGCACGGCAGAAGGCTTGAGGTTGCCAGGCCCCGCCCACTTCCGCTTTGGGGCCAGCAACGGTTGCCATGGCAACCCTGGGTATGGCAGTGGGCTGGAGGGCGCCAGACCCCGCCCACTTCCGCTTTGAAGGTCAGCAACAGTTGCCAGGGCAACCCTGGGCATGGCAGGGGGCTGGAGGGCGCCAGGCACCGCCCACTTCCGCTTTGGGGGTCAGCAACAGTTGGCAAGGCAACCCTGGTCATGACAGGGGGCTGGAGGGCGCCGGACCCCGCCCACTTCCGCTTTGGTGCCAAGCAACAGTTGCCAGGGCAACCCAGGGCATGGCAGGGGGCTTAAGGACGCCATGCCCCGCCCACTTCCGCTTTGGGGGCCAGCAACAGTTGCCAGGGCAACCCTGGGCATGGCAGGGGGCTTAAGGGCGCCAGGCCCCGCCCACTTCCACTTTGGGGCCAGCAACGGTTGCCAGGGCAACCCTGGGTATGGCAGTGGGCTGGAGGGCGCCAGACCCCGCCCACTTCCGCTTTGATTGTCAGCAACATTTGCCAGGGCAACCCTGGGCATGGCAGGGGGCTGGAGGGCGCCAGGCACCGCCCACTTCCGCTTTGGGGGTCAGCAACAGTTGCCAGGGCAACCCTGGGCATGACAGTGGGCTTGAGGGCGCCATGCCCCACCCACTTCCGCTTTGGGGGCCAGCAACAGTTGACAGGGCAACCCTGGGCATGGTAATGGGCTTGAGGGAGCCATGCCCCGCCCACTTTCGCTTTTGGGGCCAGCAACAGTTGCTAGGGCAAACCTGGGCATGGCTGGGGGCTTAAGGACGCCATGCCCCGCCCACTTCGGCTTTGGGGGCCAGCATCAGTTGCCAGGGCAACACTGGGCATGGCAGGGGGCTTAAAAGCGCAAGGTCCCGCCCACTTCCGCTTTGGGGGGCCAGCAACAGTTGGCAGGGCAACCCTGGGCATGACAGGGGGCTGGAGGGCGCAAGACCCCGCCCACTTCCGCTTTGGGGCCAAGCAACAGTTGCTAGGGCAACCCAGGGCATGGCAGGGGGCTTAAGGACGCCATACCCCGCCCACTTCCGCTTTGGGGGCCAGCAACAGTTGCCAGGGCAACCCTGGGCATGGCAGGGGGCTTAAGGGCGCCAGGTCTCGCCCACTTCCGCTTTGGGGGGCCAGCAACAGTTGGCAGGGCAACCCTGGGCATGACAGGGGGCTGGAGGGCGCCAGACCCCGCCCACTTTCGCTTTGGGGCCAAGCAACAGTTGCCAGGGCAACCCTGGGCATGGCAGGGGGCTTGAGGGCGCCAGGCCCCGCCCACTTCCGTTTTGGGGCACAGCAATGGTTGCCAGGGCAACCCTGGGCATGGCAGGGGGCTTAAGGGCGCCAGGCCCCGCCCACTTCCGCTTTGGGGCCAGCAACGGTTGCCAGGGCAACCCTGGGTATGGCAGTGGGCTGGAGGGCGCAAGACCCCGCCCACTTCCGCTTTTGGGCCAAGCAACAGTTGCCAGGGCAACCCAGGGCATGGCAGGGGGCTTAAGGACGCCATGCCCCGCCCACTTCCGCTTTGGGGGCCAGCAACAGTTGCCAGGGCAACCCTGGGCATGGCAGGGGGCTTAAGGGCGCCAGGTCCCACCCACTTCCGCTTTGGGGCCCAGCAACAGTTGCCAGGGCAAGCCTGGGCATGGCAGAAGGCTTGAGGGCGCCAGGCACCGCCCACTTCCGCTTTGGGGCCCAGCAACAGTTGCCAGGGCAAGCCTGGGCATGGCAGGGGGCTTGAGGACGCCAGGCCCCGCCCACTTCCGCTTTGGGGCCCAGCAACAGTTGCCAGGGCAAGCCTGGGCATGGCAGAAGGCTTGAGGGCGCCAGGCACCGCCCACTTCCACTTTAGGGCCAGCAACGGTTGCCAGGGAAACCCTGGGTATGGCAGTGGGCTGGAGGGCGCCAGACCCCGCCCACTTCCGCTTTGAGGGTCAGCAACAGTTGGCAGGGCAACCCTGGGCATGACAGGGGGCTGGAGGGCGCAAGACCCCGCCCACTTCCGCTTTGGGGCCAAGCAACAGTTGCCAGGGCAACCCAGGGCATGGCAGGGGCCTTAAGGACGCCATGCCCCGCCCACTTCCGCTTTGGGGGCCAGCAACAGTTGCCAGGGCAACCCTGGGCATGGCAGGGGGCTTAAGGGCGCCAGGCCCCGCCCACTTCCGCTTTGGGGCCAGCAACGGTTGCCAGGGCAACCCTGGGTATGGCAGTGGGCTGGAGGGCGCCAGACCCCGCCCACTTCCGTTTTGAGGGTCAGCAACAGTTGCCAGGGCAACCCTGGGCATGGCAGGGGGTTGGAGGGCGCCAGGCACCGCCCACTTCCGCTTTGAGGGTCAGCAACAGTTGCCAGGGCAACCCTGGGCATGGCAGGGGGCTGGAGGGTGCCAGGCACCGCACACTTCCGCTTTGGGGGTCAGCAACAGTTGCCAGGGCAACCCTGGGCATGGCAGGGGGCTTGAGGGCGCCATGCCCCACCCACTTCCACTTTGTGAGCCAGCAACAGTTGACAGGGCAACCCTGGGCATGGCAGGGGGCTTGAGGGCGCCATGCCCCGCCCACTTCCGCTTTTGGGGCCAGCAACAGTTGCTAGGGCAAACCTGGGCATGGCTGGGGGCTTAAGGACGCCATGCCCCGCCCACTTCGGCTTTGGGGGCCAGCAACAGTTGCCAGGGCAACCCTGGGCATGGCAGGGGGTTGGAGGGCGCCAGGCACCGCCCACTTCCGCTTTGGGGCCCAGCAACAGTTGCCAGGGCAACACTGGGCATGGCAGGGGGCTTAAAAGCGCAAGGTCCCGCCCACTTCCGCTTTGGGGGGCCAGCAACAGTTGGCAGGGCAACCCTGGGCATGACAGGGGGCTGGAGGGCGCAAGACCCCGCCCACTTCCGCTTTTGGGCCAAGCAACAGTTGCCAGGGCAACCCAGGGCATGGCAGGGGGCTTAAGGACGCCATGCCCCGCCCACTTCCGCTTTGGGGGCCAGCAACAGTTGCCAGGGCAAGCCTGGGCATGGCAGGGGGCTTGAGGACGCCAGGCCCCGCCCACTTCCGCTTTGGGGCCAGCAACGGTTGCCATGGCAACCCTGGGTATGGCAGTGGGCTGGAGGGCGTCAGACCCCGCCCACTTCCGCTTTGAAGGTCAGCAACAGTTGCCAGGGCAACCCTGGGCATGGCAGGGGGGCTGGAGGGCGCCAGGCACCACCCACTTCCGCTTTGGGGGTCAGCAACAGTTGGCAAGGCAACCCTGGTCATGACAGGGGGCTGGAGGGCGCCGGACCCCGCCCACTTCCGCTTTGGGGCCAAGCAACAGTTGCCAGGGCAACCCAGGGCATGGCAGGGGGCTTAAGGACGCCATGCCCCGCCCACTTCCGCTTTGGGGCCCAGCAACAGTTGCCAGGGCAAGCCTGGGCATGGCAGGGGGCTTGAGGACGCCAGGCCCCGCCCACTTCCGCTTTGGGGCCCACCAACAGTTGCGAGGGCAAGCCTGGGCATGGCAGAAGGCTTGAGGGCGCCAGGCACCGCCCACTTCCGCTTTGGGGCCAGCAACGGTTGCCAGGGCAACCCTGGGTATGGCAGTGGGCTGGAGGGCGCCAGACCCCGCCCACTTCCGCTTTGAGGGTCAGCAACAGTTGGCAGGGCAACCCTGGGCATGGCAGGGGGCTTAAAAGCGCAAGGTCCCGCCCACTTCCGCTTTGGGGGGCCAGCAACAGTTGGCAGGGCAACCCTGGGCATGACAGGGGGCTGGAGGGTGCAAGACCCCACCCACTTTCGCTTTTGGGCCAAACAACAGTTGCCAGGGCAACCCAGGGCATGGCAGGGGGCTTAAGGACGCCATGCCCCGCCCACTTCCGCTTTGGGGGCCAGCAACAGCTGCCAGGGCAACTCTGGGCATGGCAGGGGGCTTAATGGCGCCAGGTCCCGCCCACTTCCGCTTTGGGGCCCAGCAACAGTTGCCAGGGCAAGCCTGGGCATGGCAGAAGGCTTGAGGGCGCCAGGCACCGCCCACTTCCGCTTTGGGGCCCAGCAACAGTTGCCAGGGCAAGCCTGGGCATGGCAGGGGGCTTGAGGACGCCAGGCCCCGCCCACTTCCGCTTTGGGGCCCAGCAACAGTTGACAGGGCAAGCCTGGGCATGGCAGAAGGCTTGAGGTTGCCAGGCCCCGCCCACTTCCGCTTTGGGGCCAGCAACGGTTGCCATGGCAACCCTGGGTATGGCAGTGGGCTGGAGGGCGCCAGACCCCACCCACTTCCGCTTTGAAGGTCAGCAACAGTTGCCAGGGCAACCCTGGGCATGGCAGGGGGCTGGAGGGCGCCAGGCACCGCCCACTTCCGCTTTGGGGGTCAGCAACAGTTGGCAAGGCAACCCTGGTCATGACAGGGGGCTGGAGGGCGCCATGCCCCACCCACTTCCGCTTTGGTGCCAAGCAACAGTTTGCCAGGGCAACCCAGGGCATGGCAGGGGGCTTAAGGACGCCATGCCCCGCCCACTTCCGCTTTGGGGGCCAGCAACAGTTGCCAGGGCAACCCTGGGCATGGCAGGGGGCTTAAGGGCGCCAGGCCCCGCCCACTTCCACTTTGGGGCCAGCAACGGTTGCCAGGGCAACCCTGGGTATGGCAGTGGGCTGGAGGGCGCCAGACCCCGCCCACTTCCGCTTTGAGGGTCAGCAACATTTGCCAGGGCAACCCTGGGCATGGCAGGGGCTGGAGGGCGCCAGGCACCGCCCACTTCCGCTTTGGGGGTCAGCAACAGTTGCCAGGGCAACCCTGGGCATGACAGTGGGCTTGAGGGCGCCATGCCCCACCCACTTCCGCTTTGGGGGCCAGCAACAGTTGACAGGGCAACCCTGGGCATGGTAGGGGGCTTGAGGGCGCCATGCCCCGCCCACTTTCGCTTTTGGGGCCAGCAACAGTTGCTAGGGCAAACCTGGGCATGGCTGGGGGCTTAAGGACGCCATGCCCCGCCCACTTCGGCTTTGGGGGCCAGCAACAGTTGCCAGGGCAACACTGGGCATGGCAGGGGGCTTAAAAGCGCAAGGTCCCGCCCACTTCCGCTTTGGGGGCCAGCAACAGTTGGCAGGGCAACCCTGGGCATGACAGGGGGCTGGAGGGCGCAAGACCCCGCCCACTTCCGCTTTGGGGCCAAGCAACAGTTGCTAGGGCAACCCAGGGCATGGCAGGGGGCTTAAGGACGCCATACCCCGCCCACTTCCGCTTTGGGGGCCAGCAACAGTTGCCAGGGCAACCCTTGGCATGGCAGGGGGCTTAAGGGCGCCAGGTCTCGCCCACTTCCGCTTTGGGGGGCCAGCAACAGTTGGCAGGGCAACCCTGGGCATGACAGGGGGCTGGAGGGCGCCAGACCCCGCCCACTTTCGCTTTGGGGCCAAGCAACAGTTGCCAGGGCAACCCTGGGCATGGCAGGGGGCTTGAGGGCGCCAGGCCCCGCCCACTTCCGTTTTGGGGCACAGCAACGGTTGCCAGGGCAAGCCTGGGCATGGCAGAAGTCTTGAGGGTGCCAGGCCCCGCCCACTTCCGCTTTGGGGCCAGCAACGGTTGCCATGGCAACCCTGGGTATGGCAGTGGGCTGGAGGGCGCCAGGCACCACCCACTTCCGCTTTGGGGGTCAGCAACAGTTGGCAAGGCAACCCTGGTCATGAAAGGGGGCTGGACGGCGCCAGACCCCGCCCACTTCCGCTTTGGGGCCAAGCAACAGTTGCCAGGGCAACCCAGGGCATGGCAGGGGGCTTAAGGACGCCATGCCCCGCCCACTTCCGCTTTGGGGGCCAGCAACAGTTGCCAGGGCAACCCTGGGCATGGCAGGGGGCTTAAGGGCGCCAGGTCCCGCCCACTTCCGCTTTGGGGCCAGCAACGGTTGCCAGGGCAACCCTGGGTATGGCAGTGGGCTGGAGGGCGCCAGACCCCGCCCACTTCTGCTTTGAGGGTCAGCAACAGTTGCCAGGGCAACCCTGGGCATGGCAGGGGGCTGGAGGGCGCCAGGCACCGCCCACTTCCGCTTTGGGGGTCAGCAACAGTTGGCAGGGCAACCATGGGCATGACAGGGGGCTGGAGGGCGCAAGACCCCGCCCACTTCCGCTTTTGGGCCAAGCAACAGTTGCCAGGGCAACCCAGGGCATGGCAGGGGGCTTAAGGACGCCATGCCCCGCCCACTTCCGCTTTGGGGGCCAGCAACAGTTGCCAGGGCAACCCTGGGCATGGCAGGGGGCTTAAGGGCGCCAGGTCCCACCCACTTCCGCTTTGGGGCCCAGCAACAGTTGCCAGGGCAAGCCTGGGCATGGCAGAAGGCTTGAGGGCGCCAGGCACCGCCCACTTCCGCTTTGGGGCCCAGCAACAGTTGCCAGGGCAAGCCTGGGCATGGCAGGGGGCTTGAGGACGCCAGGCCCCGCCCACTTCCGCTTTGGGGCCCAGCAACAGTTGCCAGGGCAAGCCTGGGCATGGCAGAAGGCTGGAGGGCGCCAGACCCCGCCCACTTCCGCTTTGAGGGTCAGCAACAGTTGGCAGGGCAACCCTGGGCATGACAGGGGGCTGGAGGGCGCAAGACCCCGCCCACTTCCGCTTTGGGGCCAAGCAACAGTTGCCAGGGCAACCCAGGGCATGGCAGGGGGCTTAAGGACGCCATGCCCCGCCCACTTCCGCTTTGGGGGACACCAACAGTTGCCAGGGCAACCCTGGGCATGGCAGGGGGCTTAAGGGCGCCAGGTCCCGCCCACTTCCGCTTTGGGGGGCCAGCAACAGTTGGCAGGGCAACCCTGGTCATGACAGGGGGCTGGAGGGCGCCAGACCCCTCCCACTTTCGCTTTGGGGCCAAGCAACAGTTGCCAGAGCAAGCCTGGGCATGGCAGGGGGCTTGAGGGCGCCAGATCCCGCCCACTTCCGCTTTGGGGCCCAGCAACAGTTGCCAGGGCAAGCCTGGGCATGGCAGGGGGCTTGAGGGCGCCAGGTCCCGCCCACTTCCGCTTTGGGGGGCCAACAACAGTTGGCAGGGCAACCCTGGTCATGACAGGGGGCTGGAGGGCGCCAGACCCCGCCCACTTCCGCTTTGGGGACCAGCAACAGTTGACAGGGCAAGCCTGGGCATGGCAGGGAGCTTGAGGGCGCCTGGCTCCGCCCACTTACGCTTTGGGGCCCAGCAACATTTGCCAGGGCAAGCCTGGGCATGGCAGGGGGCTTGAGGGCGCCAGGCCCCGCCCACTTCCGCTTTGGGGCCCAGCTACAGTTGCCAGGGCAAGCCTGGGCATGGCAGGGGGCTTGAGGACGCCAGGCCCCGCCCACTTCCGCTTTGGGGCCCAGCAACATTTGCCAGGGCAACCCTGGGTATGGCAGTGGGCTGGAGGGCGCCAGACCCCGCCCACTTCCGCATTGAAGGTCAGCAACAGTTGCCAGGGCAACGCTGGGCATGGCAGGGGGCTGGAGGGCGCCAGGCACCGCCCACTTCCGCTTTGGGGGTCAGCAACAGTTGCCAGGGCAACCCTGGGCATGGCAGTGGGCTGGAGGGCGCCAGGCACCGCCCACTTTCGCTTTGGGGGTCAGTAACAGTTGCCAGGGCAACCCTGGGCATGGCAGGGGGCTTGAGGGCGCCATGCCCCACCCACTTCCGCTTTAGGGGCCAGCAACAGTTGACAGGGCAACCCTGGGCATGGCAGGGGGCTTGAGGGCGCCATGCCCCGCCCACTTCCGCTTTTGGGGCCAGCAACAGTTGCTAGGGCAAACCTGGGCATGGCTGGGGGCTTAAGGACGCCATGCCCCGCCCACTTCGGCTTTGGGGGCCAGCAACAGTTGCCAGGGCAACACTGGGCATGGCAGGGGGCTTAAAAGCGCAAGGTCCCGCCCACTTCCGCTTTGGGGGGCCAGCAACAGTTGGCAGGGCAACCCTGGGCATGACAGGGGGCTGGAGGGCGCAAGACCCCGGCCACTTCCGCTTTTGGGCCAAGCAACAGTTGCCAGGGCAACCCAGGGCATGGCAGGGGGCTTAAGGACGCCATGCCCCGCCCACTTCCGCTTTGGGGCCCAGCAACAGTTGCCAGGGCAAGCCTGGGCATGGCAGGGGGCTTGAGGACGCCAGGCCCCGCCCACTTCCGCTTTTGGGCCCAGCAACAGTTGCCAGGGCAAGCCTGGGCATGGCAGAAGGCTTGAGGGCGCCAGGCACCGCCCACTTCCGCTTTGGGGCCAGCAACGGTTGCCAGGGCAACCCTGGGTATGGCAGTGGGCTGGAGGGCGCCAGACCCCGCCCACTTCCGCTTTGAGGGTCAGCAACAGTTGGCAGGGCAACCCTGGGCATGGCAGGGGGCTTAAAAGCGCAAGGTCCCGCCCACTTCCGCTTTGGGGGGCCAGCAACAGTTGGCAGGGCAACCCTGGGCATGACAGGGGGCTGGAGGGCGCAAGACCCCGCCCACTTCCGCTTTTGCGCCAAGCAACAGTTGCCAGGGCAACCCAGGGCATGGCAGGGGGCTTAAGGACGCCATGCCCCGCCCACTTCCGCTTTGGGGTCCAGCAACAGTTGCCAGGGCAACCCTGGGCATGGCAGGGGGCTTAAGGGCGCCAGGTCCCGCCCACTTCCGCTTTGGGGGGCCAGCAACAGTTGGCAGGGCAAGCCTGGGCATGGCAGGGGGCTTAAAAGCGCAAGGTCCCGCCCACTTCCGCTTTGGGGGCCAGCAACTGTTGCCAGGGCAAGCCTGGGCATGGCAGAGGGCTTAAGGGCACCAGGTCCCGCCCACTTCCGCTTTGGGGGGCCAGCAACAGTTGGCAGGGCAAGCCTGGGCATGGCAGGGGGCTTGAGGGCGCCTGGCTCCGCCCACTTCCGCTTTGGGGCCCAGCAACATTTGCCAGGGCAAGCCTGGGCATGGCAGGGGGCTTGAGGGCGCCAGGCCCCGCCCACTTCCGCTTTGGGGCCCAGCAACAATTGCCAGGGCAAGCCTGGGCATGGCAGGGGGCTTGAGGACGCCAGGCCCCGCCCACTTCCGCTTTGGGGCCCAGCAACAGTTGCCAGGGCAAGCCTGGGCATGGCAGAAGGCTTGAGGGTGCCAGGCCCCGCCCACTTCCGCTTTGGGGCCAGCAACGGTTGCCAGGGCAACCCTGGGTATGGCAGTGGGCTGGAGGGCGCCATACCCCGCCCACTTCCGCTTTGAAGGTCAGCAACAGTTGCCAGGGCAACCCTGGGCATGGTAGGGGGCTGGAGGTCGCCAGGCACCGCCCATTTCCGCTTTGGGGGTCAGCAACAGTTGGCAGGGCAACACTGGTCATGACAGGGGGCTGGAGGGCGCCAGACCCCGCCCAATTCCGCTTTGGGGCCAAGCAACAGTTGCCAGGGCAACCCAGAGCATGGCAGGGGGCTTAAGGACGCCATGCCCCGCCCACTTCCGCTTTGGGGGCCAGCAACAGTTGCCAGGGCAACCCTGGGCATGGCAGGGGGCTTAAGGGCGCCAGGCCCCGCCCACTTCCGCTTTGGGGCCAGCAATGGTTGCCAGGGCAACCCTGGGTATGGCAGTGAGCTGGAGGGCGCCAGACCCCGCCCACTTCCGCTTTGAGGGTCAGCAACAGTTGCCAGGGCAACCCTGGGCATGGCAGGGGGTTGGAGGGCGCCAGGCACCGCCCACTTCTGCTTTGAGGGTCAGCAACAGTTGCCAGGGCAACCCTGGGCATTGCAGGGGGCTGGAAAGCGCCAGGCACCGCCCACTTCCGCTTTGGGGGTCAGAAACAGTTGCCAGGGCAACCCTGGGCATGGCAGGGGGCTTGAGGGCGCCATGCCCCACCCACTTCCGCTTTGGGGGCCAGCAACAGTTGACAGGGCAACCCTGGGCATGGCAGGGGGCTTGAGGGCGCCATGCCCCGCCCACTTCCGCTTTTGGGGCCAGCAACAGTTGCTAGGGCAAACCTGGGCATGGCTGGGGGCTTAAGGACGCCATGCCCCGCCCACTTCGGCTTTGGGGGCCAGCAACAGTTGCCAGGGCAACACTGGGCATGGCAGGGGGCTTAAAAGCGCAAGGTCCCGCCCACTTCCGCTTTGGGGGGCCAGCAACAGTTGGCAGGGCAATCCTGGGCATGACAGGGGGCTGGAGGGCGCAAGACCCCGCCCACTTCCGCTTTGGGGCCAAGCAACAGTTGCCAGGGCAACCCAGGGCATGGCAGGGGGCTTAAGGACGCCATGTCCCGCCCACTTCCGCTTTGGGGGACAGCAACATTTGCCAGGGCAACCCTGGGCATGGCAGGGGGCTTAAGGGCGCCAGGTCCCGCCCACTTCCGCTTTGGGGGGCCATCAACAGTTGGCAGGGCAACCCTGGTCATGGCAGGGGGCTTGAGGACGCCAGGCCCCGCCCACTTCCGCTTTGGGGCCCAGCAACAGTTGGCAGGGCAAGCCTGGGCATGGCAGAAGGCTTGAGGGCGCCAGGCCCCGCCCACTTCCGCTTTGGGGCCAGCAACGGTTGCCAGGGCAACCCTGGGTATGGCAGTGGGCTGGAGGGCGCCAGACCCCGCCCACTTCCGCTTTGAGGGTCAGCAACAGTTGCCAGGGCAACCCTGGGCATGGCAAGGGGCTGGAGGGCGCCAGGCACCGCCCACTTCCGCTTTGGGGGTCAGCAACAGTTGGCAGGGCAACCCTGGTCATGACAGGGGGCTGGAGGGCGCCAGACCCCGCCCACTTCCGCTTTGGGCCAAGCAACAGTTGCCAGGGCAACCCAGGGCATGGCAGGGGGCTTAAGGACGCCATGCCCCGCCCACTTCCGCTTTGGGAGCCAGCAACAGTTGCAAGGGCAACCCTGGGCATGGCAGGGGGCTTAAGGGCGCCAGGTCCCGCCCACTTCCGCTTTGGGGGCCAGCAACAGTTGCCAGGGCAACCCTGGGCATGGCAGGGGGTTGGAGGGCGCCATGCACCGCCCACTTCCACTTTGAGGGTCAGCAACAGTTGGCAGGGCAACCCTGGGCATGACAGGGGGCTGGAGGGCGCATGACCCCGCCCACTTCCGCTTTGGGGCCAAGCAACAGTTGCCAGGGCAACCCAGGGCATGGCAGGGGGCTTAAGGACGCTATGCCCCGCCCACTTCCGCTTTGGGGGCCAGCAACAGTTGCCAGGGCAAGCCTGGGCATGGCAGAAGGCTTGAGGGCGCCAGGCCCCGCCCACTTCCGCTTTGGGGCCAGCAACGGTTGCCAGGGCAACCCTGGGTATGGCAGTGGGCTGGAGGGCACCAGACCCCGCCCACTTCCGCTTTGAGGGTCAGCAACAGTTGCCAGGGCAACCCTGGGCATGGCAGGGGGCTGGAGGGCGCCAGGCACCGCCCACTTCCGCTTTGGGGGTCAGCAACAGTTGGCAGGGCAACCCTGGTCATGACAGGGGGCTGGAGGGCGCCAGACCCCGCCCACTTCCGCTTTGGGGCCAAGCAACAGTTGCCAGGGCAACCCAGGGCATGGCAGGGGGCTTAAGGACGCCATGCCCCGCCCACTTCCGCTTTGGGGGCCAGCAAGAGTTGCCAGGGCAACCCTGGGCATGGCAGGGGGCTTAAGGGCGCCAGGCCCCGCCCACTTCCGCTTTGGGGGCCAGCAACAGTTGCCAGGGCAACCCTGGGCATGGCAGGGGGTTGGAGGGCGCCATGCACCGCCCACTTCCAATTTGAGGGTCAGCAACAGTTGCCAGGGCAACCCTGGGCATGGCAGGGGGCTGGAGGGCGCCAGGCACCGCCCACTTCCGCTTTGGGGCCCAGCAACAGTTGCCAGGGCAATCCTGGGCATGGCAGAAGGCTTGAGGGCGCCAGGCACTGCCCACTTCCTCTTTGGGGCCAGCAACGGTTGCCAGGGCAACCCTGGGTATGGCAGTGGGCTGGAGGGCGCCAGACCCCGCCCACTTCCGCTTTGAGGGTCAGCAACAGTTGGCAGGGCAACCCTGGGCATGACAGGGGGCTGGAGGGCGCAAGACCCCGCCCACTTCCGTTTTGGGGCCAAGCAACAGTTGCCAGGGCAACCCAGGGCATGGCAGGGGGCTTAAGGACGCCATGCCCCGCCCACTTCCGCTTTGGGGGCCAGCAACAGTTGCCAGGGCAACCCTGGGCATGGCAGGGGGCTTAAGGGCGCCAGGTCCCGCCCACTTCCGCTTTGGGGGGCCAGCAACAGTTGGCAGGGCAACCCTGGGCATGACAGGGGGCTGGAGGGCGCCAGACCCCGCCCACTTTCGCTTTGGGGCCAAGCAACAGTTGCCAGGGCAACCCAGGGCATGGCAGGGGGCTTAAGGACGCCATGCCCCGCCCACTTCCGCTTTGGGGGCCAGCAACAGTTGCCAGGGCAACCCTGGGCATGGCAGGGGGCTTAAGGGCGCCAGGCCCCGCCAACTTCCGCTTTGGGGGCCAGCAACAGTTGCCAGGGCAACCCTGGGCATGGCAGGCGGTTGGAGGGCGCCATGCACCGCCCACTTCCGCTTTGAGGGTCAGCAACAGTTGCCAGGGCAACCCTGGGCATGGCAGGGGGTTGGAGGGCGCCATGCACCGCCCACTTCCGCTTTGAGGGTCAGCAACAGTTGGCAGGGCAACCCTGGGCATGACAGGGGGCTGGAGGGCGCCAGACCCCGCCCACTTTCGCTTTGGGGCCAAGCAACAGTTGCCAGGGCAACCCAGGGCATGGCAGGGGGCTTAAGGACGCCATGCCCCGCCCACTTCCGCTTTGGGGGCCAGCAACAGTTGCCAGGGCAACCCTGGGCATGGCAGGGGGCTTAAGGGCGCCAGGCCCCGCCAACTTCCGCTTTGGGGGCCAGCAACAGTTGCCAGGGCAACCCTGGGCATGGCAGGCGGTTGGAGGGCGCCATGCACCGCCCACTTCCGCTTTGAGGGTCAGCAACAGTTGCCAGGGCAACCCTGGGCATGGCAGGGGGTTGGAGGGCGCCATGCACCGCCCACTTCCACTTTGAGGGTCAGCAACAGTTGCCAGGGCAACCCTGGGCATGGCAGGGGGCTGGAGGGCGCCAGGCACCGCCCACTTCCGCTTTGGGGCCCAGCAACAGTTGCCAGGGCAAGCCTGGGCATGGCAGGGGGCTTGAGGACGCCAGGCCCCGCCCACTTCCGCTTTGGGGCCCAGCAACAGTTGCCAGGGCAAGCCTGGGCATGGCAGAAGGCTTGAGGGCGCCAGGCACCGCCCACTTCCGCTTTGGGGCCAGCAACGGTTGCCAGGGCAACCCTGGGTATGGCAGTGGGCTGGAGGGCGCCAGACCCCGCCCACTTCCGCTTTGAGGGTCAGCAACAGTTGGCAGGGCAACCCTGGGCATGGCAGGGGGCTTAAGGACGCCATGCCCCGCCCACTTCCGCTTTGGGGGCCAGCAACAGTTGCCAGGGCAACCCTGGGCATGGCAGGGGGCTTAAGGGCGCCAGGTCCCGCCCACTTCCGCTTTGGGGGGCCAGCAACAGTTGGCAGGGCAACCCTGGGCATGACAGGGGGCTGGAGGGCGCCAGACCCCGCCCACTTTCGCTTTGGGGCCAAGCAACAGTTGCCAGGGCAACCCAGGGCATGGCAGGGGGCTGGAGGGCACCAAGCCCCGCCCACTTCCGCTTTGGGGGCCAGCAACAGTTGCCAGAGCAAGCCTGGGCATGGCAGGGGGCTTGAGGGCGCCAGATCCCGCCCACTTCCGCTTTGGGGCCCAGCAACAGTTGACAGGGCAAGCCTGGGCATGGCAGGGCGCTTGAGGGCGCCAGGCCCCGCCCACTTCCGCTTTA